>NW_024044844.1:300725-601450 GCF_015852505.1 Tachyglossus aculeatus | reverse complement strand
GGTGCACTCCGCTGGCCGACCTCGCGATCTTAAGGAGAACCCTTGAGGTCAGCCGGTCCCCAAGCACCAGTTGATTAGGAGGGGATGGGAGAAGTTGAGAGGGCGACCTTTGTTGACTGAGTCCAAGAGCTGCAGGCGAATGCCCTTCCACAGCTAATCCCTGCACTCTGCTGATTTGGGGGAGACGGGACAAGCTGTGAGGGCGCCATCTCCTGGCCGGACCCTCCAGCTGCGGGGAAATCCTTTGCCCCAACCAATCCCCGCTCCACTGAATGGAGGGGAATGGAGGACCTGCGAAGACGTTCTCTCCTGGACGAGCTCACGAGTTGCAGGACAGTCCCCACCTCCAGCCGATCCCGATGCTCGACTCATTTAAGGAATGGGGTCAAACGGGAAGATATATGAGGGCGTCCTCTGCTGGCCGAGCTCGCGTGCTGGAGGTGAGTCCCCGACCCCAGCCAATCCCCAAGCACCAGTTTATTAGGGGGAAGTGCAGGAGCTGCGAGGGTGCCCCCTGCTGGCCGACCTCGCGAGCTTTAGGAGAACAACCGACTTCAGCCGATCACCAAGTACCAGTTGATTTGGAGGGGACGGGAGAAGTTCAGTGGGCGCCCTCTGCTGACCGAGTCCAAGAGCTGCAAGGGAATCCCCGGGCCTCGCAAATCCCTGCCCTCCCCTGCTTTGGGGCGACGGGAGGAGCTGCGAGGGCGCAGTCTGTTAGCCGACCCCAGGAGCTACAGGAGATTCCCCGGCTCCAGCAGATCCCCACACTCCACTCATTTAAGGACAAGGGGGAAACGGGAAGAGCTGCTAGGACGTCCTCTGCTGGCCGAGCTCAGCTGCAGGAGTATCCCCGACCCCAACAAATCCCCATGACCCAATGGATTAGGGGAAACGGGAGGAGCTGCGAGGGTATCCCCTGCTGGCCGATTTTGCGAGCTTAAGGAGAACTCCCGACTTCAGCCGATTTGAAGGGGATGTGAGTAGCTGTGATGGCGCCCTCTGCTGACCGAATCCAAGAGCTGCAGGAGAATCCCCTGCCCCAGCCAATCCCTGTACTCCAATGATTTGGGGCGACGGGAGAAGCTGCGAGGGCACCATCCGCTGGCCGGGCCCTGGATCTGCAGAGAATTCCTTTGCCCCAACCATTCCGTGCCCCACTGAATGGGGGTGGGGGGGGGGTAGGCAGACCTGCGAGGGCGCTTTCTGCTGTCCGTGCACAGAATCTGGAGAACGCTCTCCAGCTCCAGCCGATCCCCACACTCCACTCATTTAAAGGGGGGGTGGAAACGGGAAGAGTTACGAGGGCGTCCTCTGCTGGTCGAGATCACGAGCAGCAGGAGAATGCCGGACCCCAGCCATTCCCCAAGCACCAGTTGATTGGGGGGAACGGGAGAAGGCGGGAGGGCGCCCTCTCCTGGCCCCCCAGAGCCCTGCAGGACGGGCAACGGCCCCAGCAAATCCTCCAGGGGGCGCCATCTGCTGGCCGGTCCCTCGAGCTACAGGGAAATTCCTTGCCCCAACCAATCCGCGTCCCACTGAATGGAGGGGACAGGAGGACAAGTGAGTGCGTTCTCTGCAGGCCGCACCCAAGAGCTACAGGACGGTCCCTGGCTTAAACTGATCCGCTGCTCCACTCAGTTAAGGAGTGGGGGGAAAACAGGAAGACCTGCGACGGCATCCTCTGCTGGCCGACCTCGCAAGCTACAGGAGAATCCCCGACCCGAGGCAATACCAAAGCACCAATTGATTGGGGGAAACAGGAGGATCTGAGAGGGCGCCCTTTGCTGTCCCAACCAGAGACCACCAGGACGGGCCCTCGCCCCAGCCAACCCCTCGCCACACTAAATGTGTTGTGTGTCCGGTGGAGCTGCGAGGGCCCCCTCTATTGGCCGAGCCCAGGATCTGCAGGAGGGTCCCCGCCTCTAGCCGATCCCCACGATCCTTTCACTTAAGGAGTGGGGGAAAATGGGAAGAGCTGAGTGGGCGTCCTATGCTGGCCGAGTTCGCGAGCTGCAGGAGAATTCCCGACCATAGCCCATCCCCAAACACCAGCTGATTGGGGGGAAAGGGAGGAGCTGGGAGGGCGCCCTCTGCTGGACCCCCCAGAGCCCTGCAGGATGGGCAATGGCCCCAGGCCATCCCCGCGCTACAGTGAATGTGTGGTGGTCCGGGAACAGCTTCGAGGGCGCCCTCTGCTGGCCGAAGAAGGAGCAGCAAGCGGTTCCTGGGTTCCAACCGATCCCCACGCTCCCCTCATTTAAGAAGAAGTGGGGAAATGGGAAGAGCTGCTAGGGCGTCTGTGCTGGCTGAGATAGTTTGCAGGAGAATCCCCGAACGCAGCCAGTCCCCAAGCACCACTTGACTGGGGTGAACGGGAGGAGCTGTGAGGGTGCCTTCTGCTGGCCGACCTCACGAGCTGAAGGAGAACCCTCGACTTCAGCCTATCCACAAGCACTAGTTAATTTGGAGGGGACGGGAGAAGTTGAAAGGGCGCCCTCTGCTGAACGAGTCCAAGAACTAAAGGGGAATCCCTGGTCCCAGCCAATCCCCGCACTCCACTGATTCGGGGGTGACGGTTGAAGCGTCGAGGGCACCATCTGCTGGTCGGGACCTCGAGGTACAGGGAAATCCCTGGCCCCAACATATCCGCGCCCCACTGAATGGAGGGGTGCTAACCGGATGACCTGCGAGGGCGCCCTCATTTGACCGAGCAGCCGGAGGGTCCCCGGGTCCAGCCGATCCCCACGCTCCACTCATTTAAGGATAAGGGGGGAAATGAGAAGAGATGCTAGAGATGAAACTGCTGGACGAGCTCGGCTGCAGGTGAATCCTCGACCACAGCCAATCCCCAAGCTCCAGTTGATTGGGTGGAACTAGCGGAGCTGCGACGGCGCCCACTGTTGGCCCACCCAGTGCACTGCAGGACGGACCACGTCTCAGGAAAACCCCACGCTCCAATGAATGTGTGGTGGGCCAGGAGGGGCTGCGAGGGCGCCTCCTGTTGACCGAGCCCAGGAGTTGCAGGAAGGTCCCCGGATCCAACCGATCCCCATGCTACACTCATTTAAGGAGGAGGGGGGGAAACGGGAAGAACTGCGAGGGCGTCCATAGCAGGAGAATACCCGACCCCAGCCAAACCACAAGTGACAGTTGATTGGGGGAACGGGCGGAGCTGCGAGGTCGCCCTCTGCTGGCCCACCTAGAGACCTGCCGGACGGGCTCCTACCCCAGCCAAAGCCCATGCTTCACTTAATGTCGGGTGGGCCAGGAGGAATTGCGAGGGTGCCCTCTGTTGACCGAAGCCAGGAGATCCAGGATGGTCCCCGGCTCCAGCAGATCCCTACGCTACACTCATTTAAGGAGAGGGGAAGAAGCAGGAAGAGCTGTGAGGGCGACCTCTGCTGGCCGAGATCGCGAACGGCAGGAGAATACCCGAAACCAGGGAATCCCCAAGCTCCAGTTGATTGGGGCTAACGGGAGGAGCTGCGAGGGCGCCCTCTACTGGCCCACCCAGAGCACTACGGGTAGGGCCCCGGCCGCAGCCAATCCCCGCGCTCCACTAAATGAGTGCTGGGCCAGGAGGAGCTGCGAGGGCGCCCTCAGCTGGTCGAGCCCAGGAGCTGCAGGACTGTCACCGGCTCCAGCTGTTCCTCACGCTACACTAATTTCAGAAGAGGGGGGTAACACCCGACTTCAGCCGATCCCCAAGTTCTACTCTTTTAAGGAAGGGGGAAAAGGGAAGAGCTGCGAGGGCGTACTCTGCTGGCCAACCAAGAGCCCTACAGGACGGGCCATGGACCCCGACAATCCCCGCGCTAAACTGAAGGTGTGCTGGGCCGGGAGTAGCTGCGAGGGAACCCTCTGTTGGCCGAACCCAGGAGCTGCAGAAGGGTCCCAGGCTCCAGCCGATCCGCACGCTACACTCATTTAAGGAGATGGGCGGAAACGAGAAGAGCTGCGAGGACGTCCTCTGCTGGCCCTCCCAGAGCCCTCCAGGCTCGCAGCTCCTCCTGCCTTCAGGACATCTCCATCTGAATGTCTGCCCGCCACCTAAAACTCAACACGTCCAAGACTGAACTCCTTGTATTCCCTCCCAAACCCTGCCCTCTCCCTGACTTTCCCATCTCTGTTGATGGCACTACCTTCCTTCCCGTCTCACAAGCCCACAACCTTGGTGTCATCCTCGACTCCGCTCTCTCATACACCCCTCACATCCAAGCCATCAACAAAACCTGCCAGACTCAGCTCAACAACATTGCCAAGATCCACCCTTTCCTCTCCATCCGAACCGCTACCCTGCTCGTTCAAGCTCTCATCCTATCCCGTCTGGACTACTGCATCAGCCTTCTCTCTGATCTCCCATCCTCGTGTCTCTCCCCACGTCAATCCACACTTCATGCTGCTGCCCGGATTGTCTTTGTCCAGAAACGCTCTGGGCATGTTACTCCCCTCCTCAAAAATCTCCAGTGGCTACCAATCAATCTGCTCATCAGGCAGAAACTCCTCACCCTCGGCTTCAAGGCTCTCCATCACCTCCCCCCTCCTACCTCACCTCTCTTCTCTCCTTCTACAGCCCACCCCGCACCCTCTGCTCCTCTGCCGCTAATCTCCTCACCGTGCCTCGTTCTCGCCTGTCTCGCCATCGAACCCCAGCCCACGTCATGCCCCGGGCCTGGAATGCCCTCCCTCTGCCCATCCGCCAAGCTAGCTCTCTTCCTCCCTTCAAGGCCCTACTGAGAGCTCACCTCCTCCAGGAGGCCTTTCCAGACTGAGCCCCTTCCTTCCTCTCCCCCTCGTCCCCCTCTCCATCCCCCCATTTTTCCTCCTTCCCTTCCCCACAGCATATATATATATATGTTTGTATATATTTAGTACTGTATTTATTTATTTATTTATTTATCTTACTTGTACATATCTATTCTATTTATTTTATTTTGTTAGTATGTTTGGTTTTGTTCTCTGTCTCCCCCTTCTAGACTGTGAGCCCGCTGTTGGGTAGGGACTGTCTCTATGTGTTGACGACTTTTACTTCCCAAGCGCTTAGTACAGTGCTCTGCACACAGTAAGCGCTCAATAAATACGATTGATTGATTGATTGATTGATTGACGGTACCCCGTCCCAGGCAAACCCCGCGCTCCACTTTATGTGGGGTGGGCCGGGAGGAGCTGCGAGGGCGCCGTTTGTTGGCTGAGACCAGGAGCTGCAGGAGGGTCCCCGGCTCCAGCCTATCCCCACGGTTCACTCATTTAAGGATAAGGGGGGAAACGAGAAGAGCTACTAGGGTGTACTCTGCTGGCCGACCTCGGGTGCTGCAGGAGAATCTTCTACCCCAGCTAATCCCGAAGCTCCAGTTGATTGGGCGGAGCTAGTGGAGTTGCTACGGCGCCCTATGCTGACCCACCCAGAGCACTGCAGGACGGGCCCCGCCTCAGCAAAACCCCGCGCTCCAATGAATGTGGGGTGGACCGGGAGGAGCTGCGAGGGCGCCATTTTTTGACCAAGCCCAAGAGCTGCAGGAAGGTCCACGGATCCAACCGATCCCCATGCTACACTCATTTAAGGAGAGCGGGGGAAACGGGAAGAGCTGCGAGGCCGTCCACTGCCGGAGAATACCCGACCCCAGCCAATCCACAAGCACCAGTTGATTGGGGGAACGGGCGGAGCTGCGAGGTCGCCCTTTGCTGGCCCACCCAGAGACCTGCCAGACGGGCCCCTGCCCTAGCCAATGCCCGCGCTTTACTGAATGTCGGTTGGGCCGGGAGGAATTGTGAGGGAGCCCTCAGTAGACCGAGGCCAGGAACTTCAGGACGGTCCGCAGCTCCAGCAGATCCCCACGCTACACTCATTTAAGGAGAGGGTAAGAATCGGGAAGAACAGCGAGGGCGACCTCTGCTGGCCGAGATCGCGAGCTACAGGAGAATACCCGAACCCAGCCAATCCCCAAGCTCCAGTTGAATGGGGGGAACGGGAGGAGCTGCGAGGGCGCCCTCTGATGGCCCACCCAGAGCACTGCAGGACAGGCCCCGGCCCCAGCCGATAGCCGCGCTCCACTGAATGAGTGCTAGGCCGGGAGGAGCTGGAAGGGCGCCCTCTGTTGGCCGATCCCAGGAGCTGCAGGACGGTCACTGGCTCCAGCCGATCCCCAGGCTCCACTAATTTAAGGAGAGGGGGGGAAACGGGAACAGCTGCTAGGGCGTCCTCTGCTGGCCGAGCTCGCGATCTCTAGGGAAATCCTCGAACCCAGCCAATCACCAAGCACGAGTTGACTGGGGGGAACAGAATGAGCTACGAGGGCGCCCCCTGCTAGCCGACCACGCGTGTTTAAGGAGAACCCCCGATTTCAGCCGGTCCCCAAGCACCAGTTGATTTGGAGGGGACACGAGAAGCTGAGATGGAGCCCTCTGCTGACCGAATCCAAGAGCTGCAGGGGAATCCCCTGTCCCAGCCAATCCCTGCACTTCACTGATTTAGAGCGACGGGTGAATCAGCGAGTGCGACATCTGCTGGCCCACCCAGAAAACTGCAGGACGGACCCCTCCCCCAGCCGATCCCCGCGATGCACTGAATGGGAGTGAGCCGGGAGGATTGGTAAGGGCGACCTCTGTTGGCCGAGGCTTGGAGCTGCAGGACGGTCCCTGACTCCAGCCGATCCCCACGCTCCACTCATTTAAGAAGGAGGGGTGGGAATGGGAAGAGCTACGAGGGCGTTCTCTGCTGGCCCACCCAGAGCACTGCAGCACGAGCCCCGGCCTCAGCCAAACGCCGGGCTCCACTGAATCTGGGGTGGGCCGGGAGGAGATGCGAGGGCGCCCTCTGTTGTCCGAGACCAGGCGCTACATGACGGTACCTGGCTCCAACCGATCGCCACGCTTCACTCATTTTAGGAGGGGGGGAAGGGGAAGAGATGCGAGGGCGCCGCCTTCTGGCCGACCTGGCGAGCTTAAGGAGAACCCCTGATGTCAACCGATCCCCAAGCACTAGTTGATTTGGAGGGGACGGGAGATGTTGAACGAGTCCAAGAGCTGCAGGGAAATCCCCGGCCCCAGGCAATCCCGGCACTCTACTGATTTGGGAGAGACGGGACAAGCTGCGAGCGCGCCACCTCTAGGCCAGGTCCTCCAGCTTCGGGGAAATCCCTTGCCTTGCTGCTCCCAGAAGGATCCTCTCCTCAGAGCGCGCCGCCATAGACGCCAGGGACTCCATTCCCGCGAGGCCCTCCCGCCCGCCCGCCATCAAACCGCGCGGCCTTGCTGCTCCCGGAAGGATCTTCTCCTCAGAGCGCCCCCATAGACGCCCGGGACTCCGTTCCCGAGAGGCCCGCCCGCCATCACACCGCGCGGCCTTTCTGCCCCTGGAAGGATCCTCTCCTCAAAGCTCCGCCATAGACGCCCGGGACTCCGTTCCCGAGAGGCCCGCCCGCCATCACACCGCGTGGCCCCCGCTGCTCCAGGGATGATCCTCTCCTCAGAGCGCTCCCATAGACGCCCGGGACTCCGTTCCCGAGAGGCCCGCCCGCACGCCCGCCATCACACCGCGTGGCCCCCGCTGTCCCAAGAATGATCCTCTCCTCAGAGCGCTCCCATAGACGCCCGGGACTCCGTTCCCGGGAGGTCCGCCCGCCATCACACCAAGTGGCCCCCGCTGTTCCCGGAAGGATCCTCTCCTCAGAGCGCTGCCACAGACGCCCGGGACTCCGTTTCCGAGAGACCCGTCCGCCCGCCATCACACCGCGTGGCCCTCGCTGCTACCGGAATGATCCTCTCCTCCGAGCGCCGCCATAGATGCCCCCTGCTTCCACCCCCCCACTTAAGCAACCTTCCTTATAGTGCCCCCCAACCCCCCTTCCCGGTCCGGTCCTGACTGACTCTCCCCCCGCCATCTCGGGAAAAAGGCCCTTGTTGTCACCAAGTTACATTAACGACAACCTCATTCGCACCAACTCAGCCCTCCTGTCCCGCCATAGACCCCCGGCCCACGTCCTCCCCCGGGCCTGGAATGCCCTCCCACTGCACAACCGCCAAGCTAGCTCTCTTCCTCCCTTCAAGGCCCTACTGAGAGCTCATCTCCTCCAGGAGGCCTTCCCAGACTGAGCCCCTGCCTTCCTCTCCCCCTCATCCCCCCTCCATCCCCCGCATCTTACCTTCTTCCCTTCCCCACAGCACCTGTATATATGTATATATGTTTGTACATATTTATTACTCTATTCATTTTACTTGTACCTATCTATTCTATTCTATTTTGTTAGTATGTTTGGCTTTGTTCTCTGTCTCCCCCTTCCAGACTGTAAGCCCAGTGTTGGGTAGGGACTGTCTGTATATGTTGCCAGCTTGCACTTCCCAAGCGCTTAGTACAGTGCTCTGCACACAATAAGCGCTCAATAAATACGATTGATTGATTGCCTCAACCAATCCGCGCCCCAATGAATGGCGGGGGGGACTGAAGGACCTGCGAGGGCGTTCTCTCCTGGCCAAGCACAAGAGCTGCAGGACGGTCCCCACCTCCAGCCGATCCCTATGCTCCACTCATTTAAGGACAAGGGGGAAACGGGAAGAGCTGCTACGACGTCCTCTGCTGGCCGAGCTCAGCTGCAGGAGAATCCCCGACCCCAGGAAATCCCCAAGCACCAATAATTTAGGGGGAACGGGAGGAGCTGCTAGGGCGCCTCCTGCTGGCCGATTTCGCTAGCTTAAGGAGAACCCCCGACTTCAGCCAATCCTTAAGCGTCAGTTGATTTTGAGGGGGCGGGAGTAGCTGAGATGGCGCCCTCTGCTGACCGAGTCCTAGAGCTGCAGGGAAATCCCCTGCCCCAGCCAATCCCTGCAATCCACTGATTTGGGGCGACGGGAGAAGCTGTGAGGGCACCATCTGCTGGCCGGCCCCTGGATCTACAGGGAATTCTCCTGACCCAAACAATACGCGCCCCATTGAATGGGGGTGTGTGACGGGATGACCTGCGAGGGCGCCCTTATTTGACCGAGTGCAAGAGCTGCAGGACATTCTCCTGCTCCAGCGGATCCCCACGCTCCACTCATTTAAGGATAAGGGGGGAAACGAGAAGAGCTGCGAGGGCGTCCTCTGCTGGCCGAGCACGTGAGTTTTAGGAGAATGCCCGACCCCAGCCAAACCCCAAGCACGAGTCAATTGGGGGCAACGGGAGGAGCTGAGAGGGCGTCTTCTGCTGGCCCATTCAAAGCCCTGCAGAATGGGGCACGGCCCCAGCCAATCCCCGGGCTAAACTTAATGTGTGGTGGGCTGGGAACAGCAGCGAAGTCTCCCTCTGTTGGCCGAGCCCAGGAGCTGCAGGAAGGTCCCAGGCTACAGCCGATCCCCATGCTACAATCATTTAAGGAGATGATCGGAAACGGGAAGAGCTGCGAGGGCGTCCTCTGCTGGCCAAGTACAGGCGCTGAAGGACGGTCCCTGGATCAAACCGATCCCCATGCTCCACTCAGTTAATAAGGGGGGGAAACGGGAAGAGCTACGAGGGCGTCCTCTGCTGGCGGAGCTCGCGAGTTGCAGGAGAATGCCCGACCCCAGCCAAGTCCCAAGCACCACGTGATTGGGGGGAACGGGAGGAGCTGCGAGGGCGCCCTATGCTGGCCCACCCAGAGCCCTGCAGGTCGGTACCAGGTCCCAGCCAAACCCCGCGCTCCACTTTATGTGGGGTGGGCCGGGAGAAGCTGCGAGGGCGCCCTCTGTTGGCTGAGACAACGAGCTGCAGGAGGGTCCCCGGCTCCAGCCGATCCCCATGCTCCACACATTTAAGGATAAGGTGGGAAATGAGAAGAGCTGCTAGGGCATATTCTGCTGGCCGACCTAGCGAGCTGCAGGAAAATCCTCGACCCCAGCCAATCCCCAAGCACCAGTTGATTGGGCGGAACTAGCGGAGCTGAGACGGCGCCCTCTGCTGGCCCACCCAGAGAACTGCAGGACGGGCCCCGCCTCAGCAAAACCTCGCTCTCCACTGAATGTGGGGTGGGCCGGGAGGAGCTGCGAGGGCGCCATCTGTTGACCGAGCTCAGGAGCTCCAGGAAGGTCCCCTGATTAAGCAGATCTCCGCGCTCCACTCATTTAAGGGGAGGGGGGGAAACGGGAAGAGCAGAGAGAGCGGTCTCTGCTGGCCGAGCTCCCGAGCTGCACGAGAATCCCCGACCCCAGCCAATCCCCAAGCACGAGTTAATTGGGGGAACGGGATGCGCTCCGATGGCACCCTGTGGTGACGGACCCAGAAAACTGCAGGATGGGACTCGGCCCCAGGTAATACCCGCGCTCCACTGAATGGGGGGTAGGCCGGGAGGAGCTGCGAGGGCGCCCTTGGTTGGCCGAGCTCTGGAGCTCCAGGAGGGTCCCCAGCTCCAGCCGATACCTTCGATCCTCTGCTGCCCGAGCTTGCAAGCTGCAGGAGAATCCCCACCCCAGCCAAGTACCAGTTGACTGGGGGGAACGGGATTAGCTGCGAGGGAGCCCTCTGCAGGCCCACCCAGTGTCACCCAGGACGGACCCCGGCCCCAGCCCATCCCCGCGAACTGCAAGGAAATCCCTTGCCCCAACCAAACCATGCCCGACTGAATGGATGGTGGGGAAGGGAGGACCTGCGAGGGCGCTCTCTGCTGGCTGAGCTCAGGAGCTGCAGGAGGGTCCACGGCTTCAGCCAATATCCATGCTCCACTCAGTTAAGGAGAGGAGGGGAAACTGGAAGAGCTGTGAGGGCGTCCTCTGCTGGCCGAGCTCGCGAGCTGCAGGAGAATCCCCTACCCCAGCCAATCCCCAAGCACCAGTTGATTTAGTGGAACGGGAGGAGCTGAGAGGGCGCCCTATGATGACCCACCCAGAGCCCTGAAGGGCGGGCCTCGGCCCACGCCAATCCCCGCGCACCGCTGAATGTGGAGTGGGCCGGGAGGAGCCCACGGGAAGAGCTGCGAGGGCATCTTCTGCTGGTCATGCTCGCAAGCTGCAGGAGAATCCCCGACCCCAAACAATCCCCAAGTACCAGTTGTTTGGGGGGGAATGGGAGGAGCTCCAAGGGCGCCCCTCCTGGCCAATTTCACGAGCTGCAGGAGAAACCCCTACCACAGCCGATCTCCAAGCACCAGTTGATTTGGAGGGGATGGAAGAAGCTGAGAGGGCGCAATTATGGCAGGTGAATCCTCGGCCACAACCAATCCCCGCTCTCCACTCATTTGGGGGAGACAGGAGAAACTGCCGGGGCGCCACCTGCTGGCCGGGCCGGTGAGCTGCAGGGAAATCCCTTGCCCCAACCAGTACGTGCCCCACTGAATGGGGGTGGTGGGAAGGGTGGACCTGCTAGGGCGCTCTCTGCTGTCCGGGCCCAGGAGCTGCAGGAGGGTCTCCGGCTCCAGCCGATCCATACGCTCAACTCAGTTAAGGAGATTGGGGGGAAACGGGAAGAGCTGTGAGGGCCTCCTCTGACAGACGACCTCGCGAGGTGCAGGAGAATCCCCGACCCCAGCCAATCCCCAAGCATCAGTTGATTGGGGGGAAGAGAAGGAGCTGAGAAGGGGCCCTAGCTTCGCCCACTCAGAGCCCTGCAGGACTGGCACCTGACCTAACCAACCCCTCGCTCCATGGAACGGGGGGCGGGCCTGGAGTAGCACCGAGGATGCCCTCTGTTGGCCGAGCCCAGGAGCTGCAGGAGGATCCCCAGCTCCAGCCGATCCCCACAGTCCATTCAGTTAAGGAGAACATGCTCAACATGTCGAAGACTGAGCTCCTTGTCTTCCCTCCCAAACCTTGTCCTCTCCCTGACTTTCCCATCTCTGTTGACGGCACTACCATCCTTCCCGTCTCACAAGCCCGCAACCTTGGTGTCATCCTCGACTCCGCTCTCTCATTCACCCCTCACATCCAAGCCGTCACCAAAACCTGCCGGTCTCAGCTCCGCAACATTGCCAAGATCCGCCCTTTCCTCTCCATCCAAACCGCTACCCTGCTCATTCAAGCTCTCATCCTATCCCGTCTGGACTACTGCACTAGCCTTCTCTCTGATCTCCCATCCTCGTGTCTCTCTCCACTTCAATCCATACTTCATGCTGCTGCCCGGATCATCTTTGTCCAGAAACGCTCTGGACATATTACTCCCCTCCTCAAAAACCTCCAATGGCTACCGATCAATCTGCGCATCAGGCAGAAACTCCTCACCCTGGGCTTCAAGGCTGTCCATCACCTCGCCCCCTCCTACCTCACCTCCCTTCTCTCCTTCTACTGCCCAGCCCGCACCCTCCGCTCCTCCACTGCTAATCTCCTCACTGTACCTCGCTCTCGCTTGTCCCACCATCGACCCCCGGCCCATGTCATCCCCCGGGCCTGGAATGCCCTCCCTCTGCCCATCCGCCAAGCTAGCTCTCTTCCTCCCTTCAAGGCCCTGCTGAGAGCTCACCTCCTCCAGGAGGCCTTCCCAGACTGAGCCCCTTCTTTCCTCTCCCCCTCGTCCCCCTCTCCATCCCCCCGTCTTACCTCCTTCCCTTCCCCACAGCACCTGTATATATGGATATATGGTTGTACATATTTATTACTCTATTTATTTATTTATTTATTTATTTATTTTACTTGTACATTTCTATCCTACTTATTTTATTTTGTTGGTATGTTTGGTTCTGTTCTCTGTCTCCCCCTTGTAGACTGTGAGCCCACTGTAGGGTAGGGACTGTCTCTATGTGATGCCAATTTGTACTTCCCAAGCGCTTAGTACAGTGCTCTGCACATAGTAAGCGCTCAATAAATACGATTGATTGATTGATTGATTGATTGAGAAGGGGGGAAAGGGAAAAGCTGCGATGGCGCCCCCTACTGGCCGACCTCTCAAGCTGCAGGAGAATCCCCGACCTCTGCAGATTCCCAAGCACCAGTTGATTTGTAGGGGACGTGAGAAGATGTGAGGGCGCCCTCTGCTTATCGAGTCCAAGAGCTGCAGGGGAATCCTTGGCACAAGCCAATTCCCGCATTCCACTGATTTGGGGGCGAGGGGAGAAGCTGCGAGGGTGCCACCTGCTGGCCGATCCCCCGAGCTGCAGGGAAATCCCTTACCCTAACCAATCGGCGCCACACTGAATGGGGGGGATGGGGGGACCTGCGAGGGCGCCCACTGCTGGCCGAGCACAGGGGCTGCAGAAGCATCCCCGGCCCCTAGCAGATTTGCATGCTCCAATCAGTTAAGGAGAGGGTGGGGTATGGGAAGAGCTCCGAGGGCGTTCTCTGCTGGTCGAGGTCGCGAGCTGCAGGAGAATTCCCGATCTCAGCCAATCTCCTAGCTCCAGTTGATTGGAGAGTACGGGAGGAGCTGCGAGGGCGCCCTCTGCTCGACCTCCCAGAGCTCTGCTCGACGGGCCTCGTCCTCAAACAATACCTGCGCTCCACTGAATGTGGAGTCAGCCGGGAGGAGCTGCGAGGGCGCCCTCTGTTGGCCGAGCACCGGAGCTGCAGGAGGGTCCCAGTCTCCAGCCGATCCCTATGCTCCACTAATTTAAGGAAAAGGTGGGAAACGGGAAGAGTTGCGTGGGCGTCCTCTGCTGGCCGAGCTCGGAGGTGCAGGAGAATCTCAGACCCCAGCCAATCCCCAAGCACCAGTTGATTGAGGGGAACGGGAGGAGCTGCAAGGGCGCCTTCTTCTGTCCCACTCAGAGCCCTGCAGGCGGGCCCCGGAACCAGCCATCCGCCGCGCTCCACTGAATGGGGGGTTGGCCGGGAGGAGCTGCGAGAGTGCCCTCGGTTTGCCGAGCCCAGGAGCTATATGAGTGTCCCCATCTCCAGCCTATCCCCACGTTCCACTGATTTAAGGAGAGGGGGGGAAACGGGAAGAGCTGTGAGGGCGTCCTCTGCTTGCCAAACACGCGAGCTGGAGGAGAATCCCCGACCCCAGCCAATCCCCAAGCACCAGTTCACTGAGGGGAACGGGAGGAGTTGCGAGGGGTCCCCCTGCTGGCCGACCTCGCGACATTCCGGAGAGTCCCCCAACTCAGCCGATCAACAAGCACCAGTTGATTTGGAGGGGACGAGAGAAGCTGAGAGGGCGCCCTCTGCTGGTCCACCCAGGGACGTGTATGGCGGGACCGAGCTCTAGCCACTTGGCGCGAGCCACATAATTGGGGGTGGGGCGGAAGGAGCTCCTAGGGCGCCCTTTCTTGGCCGAGTAAAGGAGCTGCTGGACCATCCCCGGCTCCAGCCGATCCCCATGCTCCACCCATTTAAGGAGATGAGGGAAAAGGGAAGAGCTGCGAGAGCGTCCTCTGGTGGCCGAGCTCGCAAGCTGCAGGAGAATCCCCGACTTCAGCAAAACCCCAGGCTCCTGTTCATTCGGGAGAAAGGAGGGAGCTGCGAAGGCGCCCCCCGGCTGGTCGACCTCGCGTGCTGCAGGAGAATACAAGATCTCATCCTATCTCCAAGCAACAGTTGATTTGGAGGGGATGGGAGAAGCTGAGAGGGCGCCCTCTGCTGACCGAGTACAAGAGCTGCAAGGGACTCACCCTACACAGACAGTCACCGCACTCCAGTGATTTGGGGGAGACATGAGAACCTGCGAGGGCGCCATCTGGCGGCCGGACCCGCGACCTCAGGGAAATTCTTTTCCCCAACCAACCCGCGCTCCACTGAATGGGGGCGGATGGGAGGACCTCCGAGGGCGCTCTCCTCTGGCCGAGCCCAGGAGCTGTAGGAGGGGCCCCGGCTTCAGCCGATCAGCACGCTCAACTCAGTTAAGGAGAGGGGGGAAACTGGAAGAGCTGTGAGAGCATAATCTGCCAGCCGAACTCGCGAGGTGCAGAAGAATCCCCGACCCGAGCCAATCCCCAAGCATCAGTTGATTGGAGGTGACGGGAAAAGCTGAGAGGGAGCCCTCTGCTGACCGTGTCCCAGTGCTCCGCGGGAATCCCCTGCCCCAGCTAATCTCCAAGCACCAGTTGATTTGGGGGAACTGGAGAAGCAGCGAGGCCGCCCTCTGTTGGCCCACCCAGAGCCCTGCAGGACGGGCCCCAGCGCCAACAAATCCCCGCAATCCACTGAATGGGGGTGGGCTGGGAGGAGCTGCGAGGGCGCCCTCCATTGGCCGAGCCCAGGAGCTGCAGGACGGTCCACGGCTCCGGCCGATCCCCAAGCTCCACTCATTTAAGGAGAGGGCGGGAAACAGGAAGAGCTGCGAGGGCGTCCTCTGCAGGCCTAGCTCGCAAAATGCAGGGTAATCCCAGACCCCAGCCAATCCCCAAGTGCCAGTTGATTTAGTGGAAAGGGAGGAGCTGCGAGGGTGCCCCCTGCTGTCCGACCTAGAGAACTTAAGGATAATACCCAATACAGCCGATCCCCAAACACCGGTTATTTTGGAGGGGACAGGAGAAGCTGAGAGGGCGCCCTCTGCTGACCGAGTGCAAGAGATTCGGGGAAATTCCCGGCCCCAGCCAATCACCGCACTCCACTAATTGGGTGGTGACGAGAGAAACTGCTAGGGCGCCATCTGCTGGCCGGGCCCACAACCTGCAGGGAAATCCCTTGCCCCAACCAATCCGCGCCCCACTGAATGGCGGGGGGACGGGAGGACCTGCGAAGGCGCTTTCTGCTGCCCGGGCCAGGGAGCTGCAGGAGGGTTCCCGGTTCCATCAGATCCCCATGCTCCACTTAGTTAAGGAAAGGGGGGGAAACGGGAAGAGCTGCGAGGGCGTCCTCTGTTGGCCGAGCTCGCAAGCTGCAGGAGAATCCCCGTCCCCAACCAATCCCCAAGCACCAGTTGATTTGGGGGAATGGGAGGAGCTGCGAGGGCGTACTCTTCAGACCGACTTCTCGAGCTGCAGGAGAATCCTCGAAGTCAGCCGAGCACCAAGCACCAGTTGATTTGGAGGGGACGGGAGAAGCTGAGAGGAGGCCTTCTGGTGACCTAGTCGAACAGCCGTAGGGGAATCCCCGGCCCGAGCCAATCCCCGCACTCCACTAATTTGGGGGAGACGAGAGAAGCTTCGAGGGCGCCAACTGCTTGCCAGGCCCGCGAGCTGCAGGGAAATCCCTGGCCCCAACCAATCCACGCCCTAATGAATGGGTGGGGGGACGGGAGGACCTGCGAGAGCGCTCTCTGCTGTCCGAGCCCAGGAGCCGTAGGAGGGTCCCCGGCTCCAGCCGATCCCCACGCTCCACTCATTTAAGGAGAGGGGAGGAAACGGAGAGAGCCGCGAAAGCGTCCTCTTCCCGGCGAGCTCGCGAGCTGCAGGAGAATCCCCGACCCTAGCCAATCCACAAGTACCAGCTGATTGGGGGGAAAGGGAGGAGCTGTGAGCGCGCCCTCTCATGGCCCACCCAGAGACCTTCAGGCCGGGCCCCGACCCCGGCCAATCCCTGCGCTCCACTGCTCCACAGGGCGGCCTCTGTTGGTCGAGCCCACGAGCTGCACGACGGTCCCCGGCTCCAGCTAATACCCACGCTCCACGCATTTAAGGAGGGAAGGAAACGGGAAGAGCTGCTACGGCGTCCTCTACTGGCCGTACTCGTGAGCTGAAGAATTCCCGATCCCAGCCAATCCCCAATCACCATTTGATTGGGGGGAACGGGAGGAGCTGCGATAGCCCCCCATGCTGGCCGACCTCGCGTCCTTCAGGAGAATCCCCGACCTTAGTCGGTTCCCAAGCACCATTTGATTTGGAGGGGATGGGAGAAGCTGAGAGGGCACCTTCTGCTGACTGAGTCCCAGAGCTGTAGGGGAATCCCCGGCCCAAGCCAATCCCCCACTCCACTGATATGGGGGCAACGGGAGAAGCTGCAAAGGCGCCATCTGAGCTGCATGGAAATCCCTTGCCCCAATCCATCCGCGCCCCACTGAATGAAGGGGACATGAGGATCTGCGAGAGCTCCCTCTTCTGGCCGAAACCAGAAGCTGCAGGAGGGTCCCCGGCTCCAGCCGAACCTCACGACGCTCCACTCAGTTAAGGAGAGGGGGGAAACGGGAAGAGCTGCGAGGGCGTCCTCTGCTGGCCGAGTTCGCAAGCTGCAGGAGAAACCCCGACCTCAGGATTCCATAAGAACCAGTTCACTGGGGGAACGGGAGGAGCTGCTAGTACGCCCTCTCCTGGCCCACTCAGAGCCCTGAAGGAGGGGCCCCAGCCCCAGCCAATTACCGCGCTACACTGAAGGTGTGGTGGGCCAGGAGCAGCTGCGAGGGCGCACTCTGTTGGCCGACCCCAGGAGATGCAAGCAGTTCCCGGGCTCTAGCCGATCCCCACGCTCCACTCACTTAAGGAGAAGGGGGAAACAGGAAGAGCTGCTAGGGCGTCCTCTGCTGGCCGAGGTTGTTTGCAGGAGAATCCCCGAACGCAGCCAGTCCCCAAGCACTAGTTGATTGGGAGGAACGGGAGGAACATCGAGGAAGCCCCCTGCTGGGCGATCTCGCGAGCTTAAGGAGAATCCCCTAACTCAGCCGATCCCCAAGCACCAGTTGATTTCGAGGGGATGGGAGACGTTGAAAGGGTTCCCTCTGCTGACCGAATCCTAGAGCTGTAGGGGAATCCGCGGGCCCAGAGAATCCCCCTCTCCACTGATTTGGGGACGACGGGAGAAGCTGAGAGGGCGCCATCTGCTGGCCCGGCCCATGAGCTGCAGAGAAATCCCTTGCGCCAACGAATCCGTGAAACACTTAATGGGGGGGGGGTGGAGGGAGGAACTGCGAGGGGGCCCTCTGATGGCCGAGACAAGGAGCTGCAGGAGGGTCTCCGGCTCCAGCCGATACCCACGCTCCTCTCAGTACAGAAGATTTGGGATACGTGAAGAGCTGCCAGGGCGTCCTTTGTTGGCCAACGCAAGCTGCAGAAGAATCCCCTACCCCAACCAATTTCCAAGCACCAGTTGATTGGGGAAATGGGAGGGAAAATGGGAGGAGCTGCGATGGCTCACTCGACTGGCCAGTCCCGTGATCTGCAGGGAAATCCCTTGCCCCAACCAATCCACGCCCCACTGATTCGGGGTAAGGGAGGATCTGCGAGGGCGCTCTCTGCTTCCCGAGCCCAAGACCTGCAGTAGGGTCCCCACCTCCAGCCGAAACACATGCTCCACTCAGTTAAGGAGAGGGGGAAACGGGAAGAGCTGCGAGGGCGTCGTCTCTTGGCCGAACTCACGAGCTACAGGAGAATACTCGACCCCAGCCAATCCCCAAGCACGAGTTGATTGGGGGAAATAAGAGGAGATGTGATGGCGCCCTCTGCTGGCCCACCCAGAGACCTGCAGGACGGACCCCGGCCCCAGCCAATCCCCGTGGTCCACTGAATGGGGGGTGGGCCGGGAGGAGCCGCGAGTGCACCCTATGTTGGCCGAGCCCAGGATCTGCAGGAGGGTCCCCGGCTCCAGCCGAACCCCGTGCTCCAGTCATTTAAGGAGACGGGGAGAAACGGGAAGGGCTGAGAGGGCGCCCTCTGCAGACAGAGTCCAAGAGCTGCAGGGGAATCCTCGGCCAAAGCCAATCCCCGAATTACACTGATTTGGGGGCGACGGGAGAGGCTGAGAGGACGCCATCTGCTGGCCGGGCCCGCGTTCTGCAGGGAGAACCCTTGCCCCAGCCAATCCGCCCCGCACTGAACTGGGGGAGGCGGGAGGACCTGCGAGAGCTCTCTCTGCTGTCCAAACTCAGGAACTGTAGAACTGTGCCCTACTCCAGCAAATCCCCACGCTCCACTCATCTAAGGAGGGGGGGGGAACGGAAAGACCTGCGAGAGCATCCCCTCCTGGCCGAGCTCGCGAGCTGCAGGAGAATCCCCGACCCCAGCCAATCCAGAAACCCCAGTTGATTGGGGGGAACGGGAGGAGCTGCGAATATTCCCTCTCCTGGTCCACACAGAGCCCTGCAGGACGGGCCTCGACCCAAGCCAATTCCCGCTCTCCACTGAATGGGGTGTGGGCCAGGAGGAGCTGCAAGGGCGCCCTCTGCTGGACGAACCCAGGGGTTGCACGACGGTCCCCGGGTCCAGCCGATCTCCACGCTTCACTGATTTAAGGAGAAGGGGGAAACGGAAAGATCTGTTGGGACGTCCTCTACTGGCCGAGCTCAGCTGCAGGTGAATCCCCGGCCCCAGCAAATCCCCAAGCACCAATTGATTAGGGGGAATGGGAGGAGCTCCGAGGGGGCCCCCTGCTGGTCGATCTCGCGAGCTTAAGGAGAACCCCCGACTTCAGGCAATCCCCAAGCCCCAGTTGATTTGGAGGGGACAGGTGTAGCTGAGATTGCGCCCTCTGCTGACCGAGTCCAGGAGCTGCAGGGAAATCCCCTACCCTAGGCAAACCCTAGACTCCACTGATTTGGGGCGACGGGAGAAGCTGCGAGGGCGCCACCTGCTGGCAGGGCCCTGGATCTGCAGGTAATTCCCTTACGACAACCACTCCGTGCCCCACTGAATGGGGGGGGGGGGCAGGAAGACAAGCGAGGGCGCTCTCTGCTGGACGAGCCCAGATTCTGGAGGACGGACTCCAGCTCCAGCCGATCCCCACTCTCCACTCATTTAAAGGGAGGGCGGCAAAACAGGAAGAGCTGCGAGGCCTATCTCTGCTGACAGACCTCACGAGCTGCAGGAGAATCCCCGATGCCTGTCAATCCCCAAGCACCAGTTGATTGGGGGGAACGGGAGGAGCTGGGAGGGCGCTCTCTCCTGCCCCTGCCGAGAGCCCTGCAGGACGGGTAACGGCCCCAGCCAATCCCCGCGCTACACCGAATGTGTGGTGGGCCGGGAGCAGCTGCGAGGGCGCCCTTTGTTGGCCGACCCAAGGAGCGGAAAGCGGTTCCCGGGCTTCAACCGATCCCCACGCTCCACTCATTTAAGGAGAAGGGGGGAAACGGGAAGAGCTGCTAGGGCGTCATGTCCTAGCAGAGCTTGTTTCCAGGAGAATTCCCGAACGCAGCCAGTCCCCAAGCAGGAGTTGATTGGGAGGAACGGGAGGAGCTTCTAGGACGCCCCCTGCTAGACAACTTCGCGAGCTTAAGGGCATTCGCTGACATCAGCCGATCCCCAAGCCCCAGTTCATTTGGAGGGGAGGCGAGAAGCTGAGGGTGTGCCCCTGCTGACCGAGTCCAAGAGCTTCAGGGGAATCCTCGGCCCCAGCCAATCCCCGCACTCCACTGACTCGTAGGCGACGGGAGAAGCTTCGAGGGCGCCATCTGCTGGCCATGCCCTTGATCTGCAGGGAAATCCCTTGCCCCAACAAATCGGCGCCCCACTGAATGAGGGGACCAGCGAGTGCGTTTTTTGCTGGCCGAACCCAGGAGCTACAGGACGGTCCCTGGCTCAAACCGATCCCCATCATCCACTCAGTTAAGGAGTGGGGGGGGGGGAAACGGGAAGACCTGCGACGGCATCCTCTGCTGGCCGACCTCGCAAGCTACAGGAGAATCCCCGACCCCAGGCAATGCCCAAGTACCAGTTGATTGGGGTGAACGGGAAGGTCTGCGAGGGCGCCCTCTGCTGGCCCAACCAGAGGCCTGCAGGACGGGCCCTTGCCCCAGCCAATCCCCAGTCCACACTCAATGTGGGGTTAGTCAGATGGAGCTGCGAGGGGTCCCTCTATATTGGCCGACCCAAGGATCTGCAGGATGGTCCCCTCCTCCAGCCGATCCCCACGCTCCTTTCATTTAAGGAGTGGAGGCGGAGAAGGGAAGAGCTGAGAGGGAGTCACGTGCTGGCCGAGTTCGCGAGCTGCAGGAGAATCGTCGACCGCAGCCAATCCCCAAGTATCAGTTGAATGGGGTGAACGGGAGGATCTGCGAATGTGCCCTCTGCTGGCCGACGTCGCGAGCTGAAGAACCCACGACTTCAGTCGATCCCCCAACACCAGTTAATTTTGTGGGGACGGGAGTCGCTGAGTGGGCGCCCTCTGCTGACCGAATCCAAGAGGTACAGGGGAATCCCTGAGGCGAGCTAATCCCCGCACTCCACTGACTTGGGGGCGATGGTTTAAGCTGCGAGAGCACTATCTGCTGGTCGGGACATCGAGCTGCAGGGAAATCATTGGCCAAAAAATACGCACCCCACTGAATTGAGGGAGGGGGGGGGTTAACGGGATGACCTGGAAGGGCGCCCTTATTTGACCGAGCCCAAGAGCTGCAGGACGGTCCCCGGTTCCAGCCGATTCCCACGGTCAACTCATTTAAGGAGGGGGGGAAACGGAAAAAGCTTCGAGGGAGTCCTCTGCTGGCCGAGCTCGCGAGTTGCAGGAGAATGCCCGTCCCCAGTCAAGCCCCAAGCACCAGGTGATTGGGGGGAACGGGAAGATATGCGAAGGCAGTCTATGCTGTCCCACCCAGAGCACTTCAGGACGGGCCCCTGCCCCAGCCAATCCCCGCTCTCCATTGGATGGGGTTTGGGCCGGAAGGAGCGTTAAGGGAGCCCTCGTTTGGCCGAGCCCTGGAGCTGCAGGACTGGCCCCGAGCCCAGCCAGTCCTCGCTCTCCACTGAATGGGGTGTTGGCCGGGAGCAGCTGAGAGGGCCCCCTCTGTTGGCCGATCCCTGGAGCTGCAGGAGGGTCCCCGGCTCCAGGCGATCCCCACGGTCCATTCAGTTAAGGAGATGGGGGAACGGGAGGATAAGCGACGGCGCACCCTGCTGGCCGACCTTGAGAGCTGCAGGAGAATCCCCAACTTCAGCCGATCCCCAAGAAGCAGTTAATTTGAAGGGGACGGGAGAAGCTAAAAGGGCACCCTCTGCTGACCGATTCCAGGAGCTGCAGGGGAATCCCCGGCCCCAGCCAATCACCGCACTCCACTGATTCGGGGTGTACGGGCGAAACTGCGAAGGTGCTATCTATTGGCTGGGCCGCGATCTGCAGAGAAATCCCCTGCCCCAACCCATCCGCGTCCCACTGAATGTGGGAGGGACGGGGAGATGTGCGAGGGCGCTCGCTGCTGGCCGAGCCCACGAGCTGCAGCATGGTCCCCGGAGCCAGCCGATCCCCACGCTCCATTCAGTTAAGGAGGTGGGGAGAAACGGGAAGACCTGCGAGGGCGTCCTCTGTTGGCCAAGATCGCGAGCTCCAGGAAAATCCCCGGCCGCAGCAAATCCCCTCCCTCCACTGAATGGGGTGTGGGCCTGGAGGAGCTGCGAGGGCGGCCTCTGTTGGCTGAGCCCAGGAGCTGCAGAAGGGTCCCCGGGTCCAGCCGTTCCCCACACTCCACTCATTTAAGGAGGGGTGAAATGGGAAGAGCTTCGAGGGCGTCCTCTGCTGGGCGAGCTCGCGAGCTGCAGGAGAATCCCCGACCCCAGCCAATCCCTAAGGACCAGTTGATTAGGTGGAACGGGAGGAGATGCGAGGGTGCCCTATACTGGCCGAAACAGAGAACTGCAGGACGGCCCCCTGCCCCAGCCAATCCCGGCTCTCCAGTGAATGGGGGCTGGGCCGGCAGGAGCTGCGAGGGCACCCTACGTTGCCCTAGCCCAGGAGCTGCAGCATGGTCCCCGGCTCCAGCCGATCCCCACGCTCCACTCCTTTACGGAGGCGGGGGAATGGAAAGGAAGAGCTGCGAGGGCGCCTTCTTCTGGCCGAGCCCAGGACCTGCAGGACGGTACCCCGGCCCCAGTCGATCCCCATGCTCCACTCTGTTACGTAGAGGGGGGAAACGAGAAGAGCTTCGAGGACATCCTCTGGTGGCCGCGCTCGCGAGCTGCAGGAAAGTCCCCTACCCCAGGCGAGCTCCATGTAACAGAAAACTGGGGGAACGGGAAGAGCTGCGAGGGCGCCCCCTGCTGACCGATATCGCAAGCCGCAGGAGACTCCTCGACCACAGCCGATCCCCAAGCACCAGTTGATTTGCAGGGGACGGGAGAAGCTGAGAGGGCGTCCTCCGCTGACTGAATCCAAGAGGTACAGGGGAGTCCCCGACCACAGCCACCCCCCCGTATTCCACTGATTTGAGGGCTATGGGATATGTTACGAGGGCGCCATCTCCTGGCCGGGCCCGCGAGCTGCAGGGAAATCATTTGCCCCAGCCAATCCACTCTCCACTGAATGTGGGGAGGGAGGACCTGCGAGGGCGCCCTTTGCTGCACGAGAGAGCTGCAGCAGAGTCCCCGGCTCCAGCCGATCCCCATGATCCACTCAGTTAAGAAGAGGATGGGAAACTGGAAGAGCTGCGAGGGCGTCTTCTGCTGGCCGAGACCGCGAGCTGCAAGAGAATCCCAGATCCCAGGCAATTCCTAAGTACCTGTTGATTGGGGGGATCTGGAGGAGCTGCGAAGGCTCACTCTGGTGACCCACCCAGAGCCGTGATGGACGGGCCCCGGCCCCAGACAATCCCCGCGCACCACTGAATCGGGGGTGGGCCGGTATGAGCAGCGAGGGCGTCTTCTGCTGGCCGAGTCCAGGAGCCGCAGGACTGTTCCCGGCTCCAGCCGATCCCCACGCTCCACTCATTTAAGAAGAGGGGGGAAAACGGGAATAGCTGCGAGGGCGTCCTCTGCTGGCCGAGCTAGCGAGCTGCAGAAGAATCCCCGACTCCAGGAAAAACCTAAGCACCAGTTGATTGGGGGAACGTGAGTAGCTGCGAGGGCGCCCCTGCTGGCCGACCTCGCGAGCTGCAGGAGAATCCCCGACCTCAGGCAATCCCTAAGCACCAGTTGATTTGGAGGGGACTGGAGAAACTGAGAGGGGGCGCTCTGCTGATTGATTCGAAGAGCTGCAGGGGAATCCCCGACAACAGGCAATCCAAGCACTCCAATTATTTGGGGGCGACAGGAGAAGCTGCGAGGGCGCCATCTGCTGATCGGGCCCTCGAGCTGCAGGGAAATTCCTTGTTCTAACCAATCCGCGCCCCATGGAATCCCCACCTCAGCGAATCCCCAAGCACCTGTTGCCTTGGGTGGAATGGGAGGATATTTTAGTGCGCCCTCTGCTAGAACCAGAGGGGGGGCCCTCTGCTGAAGGAGTCTAAGACCTGAGGTGGAATACCCGGTCCTAGCCAATCCACGCACTACACTAATTTGGGGGCGACGGGGTTAACTGCGATGGCGCCATCTGCTGGCCGGGACCGAGAACTGCTGATAAATCCCTTGCCCCAACACCTCCATTCCCCACCAAATGGAGTTTGGGCCTGGAGGTGATGCGAGGGCGCCCTCTGTTTTCCGATCCGAGGAGCTGCAGGACGGTCCCTGTCTCCAGCAGATCCCTACGCTCCACTCAGTTGAGGAGAGGGGGGAAAAGGTAAGAGCTGCGAAGGAGTCCTCTGATGGCCGAGTTGGCGAGCTGCATGGGAATCCTCGACCCCAGCCAATTTCCTTGCACCAGTTGATTTAAGGGATCGGGATGAGCTGCAAGGGCGCCCTCTGCTGGCTCACACAGAGCACTGCATATCGGGCCACGGCCCCAGCTAATCCCCGCACTCCACTGAATGTCGTGTTGGCCGTGAGGAGCTGCGAGGGCGCCCTCTGCTGGCCGAGCCCAAGAGCTGCAAGAATGTCCCCGGCTCCAGCCGATCCCCACTCTCCACTCATTTAAGGAGAGTGGAGAAAACGGGAAGAGCTGCGAGGGAGTCCTCTGCTGGCCGAGTGCGCGAGCTGCCAGAGAATATCTGACCCCAGCCATCCACAAGATCCAGTTCACTGGGGTAAAAGGGTAGGGCTGCGAGGGAGCCCCCTGCTGGCCGACCTCGCGAGCTGCAGGTTGATCCCCGATCCCTACCAATCCCCAAGCACCAGTTGCTTGGGGGAAACGGGAGGAGATTTTAGTGCGCCCCCGGCTGGCCGATATCTCGAACTTCAGGATAAACCGCAACCTCACCGTCCCCAAACACCGTTTGATTTGAAGGGGTAGCGAGAAGGTGAGAAGGCGCCCTCTGCTGACCAAGTCTAAGAACTGAAGGGGAATACCCGGTCCAATCACTACACTAATTTGGGGGCAACTGGTTCACTGAGAGGACCCCATTCTCTGGCCGGGCGCACGAACTGCAGAGAAATCCCTTGCGCCAACCAATCCGCGCCCCACTGAATGGGGGGTGGGCCGGGAGGTAATGCGCGGGCACCCTACGTTGGCCGAGCCAAGTAGCTGCAGGACGGTCATGGATCCAGCAGATCCCTAGGCTCCACTCAGTTGAGGAGAGGGGGGAATCCGTAAGACCTGCGAGGTCGTCGCCTACTGGCCGACCTCGCGAGCTGCAGGAGTATCCCCGAACAAAGACAATCCCCAAGCACCAGTTGCTTAGGTGGAACGGGAGGAGGTTTTATTGCGCCCCCTACTGGCCGACTTTGCGAACTTCAAGAGAATCCCCAAACTCAGCCGATTCTCAAGCACCGATTGAATTGCAGGGGTCGGGAAATACTGAGAGGGCGAACTCTGCTGACCGAGTCTAAGAGCTGCAGGGAAATAGCCGGTCCCCTCCAGTCCCCGGGCTACACTAATTTGGGGGCGACGGGATTAATTGCGTGGGCGCCATCTGCTGGCCGGGCCCGTGAGCTGAAGAGAAATCCCTTGCCCCAACCAATCCGCACCCCACTGAAGGAGGGGTGGGCTGGGAGATGATGTGAGGGCATCCTCTGTTGGCCGAGCCCATGACCTGCAGGAGAGTCCCCGGTTTCAGCAGATCCCGCCGCTCCACTCTGTTGAGGAGAGGGGGCGAAACGGTAACAGCAGCGAGGGCGTCCTCTGCTGGCCGTGCTCACGAGCTGCAGGAGAATCCCGGTCCCCAGCCAATCCCCAAGCATCATTTGATTGCGGGGAATGGGAGGAGCTCCGAGGCGCCCTCCGCTGGCCCACTCAGAGCACTGCAGGTCGGGCCACGGCCCCAGCCAATCCCCGCACTAAAATGAATGGCATGTTCGCCGTGAGGAGTTGTGAGGGCTCCCTCTGTTGGCCGAGCCCAGGAGATGCAAGAATGTCCAAGCTTCCGGCCGATCCTCACGATCCACTCATTTGAGGAGAGAGGGAGAAATGGGAAGAGCTGCGAGTGCGTCCTCTGCTGGGCGAGCTCGCGAGCTGCAGGAAAATCCCCCACACCAGCGAATTCCCAAGGACCTGTTGCTTTGGGGAGAGGGAGGATCTTTTAGTGCGCCCTCTGCTGGCCGAACTCGCTAACTTCATTTGAATCCCCAACCTCAGCTGCTCCCCAAGCACCGGTTGATTTGGAGGGTTCGGGAGAACCAGAGAAGCCGCCCTCTCCTGTAGGAGTCCAAGACCTGCAGGGGAACACCCGGTCCTACAAATTCCCAGCACTACACTAATATGGGGGAGACGGAGTTAACTGCGAGGGCGCTATGTGCTGGCCGGACCCGCGAGCTGCAGATAAAACCCTTGCGTCAACCCCTCCGTGCCACACGAAATGGGGTTTTGGCCAGGAGGTGATGCGAGGGCGCCCTCCGTTGTTCGAACCGAGGAGCTGCAGGAAGGTCCCAGGCTCCAGCATATTCCAACGCTCCACTCAGTTGAGGAGAGGGGGGAAATGGTAAGAGCTGCGAGGGCGTCCTCTGCTGGCCGAGTTCGCGAGCTGCACGGGAATCCTCGACCCCAGTCAATTCCCAAGCACCAGTTGATTGGGGGAACGGGAGGAGCTGCGAGGGCGCCCTATGCTGGCCCACACAGAGCACTGCATGTAGGACCACGGCCCCAGCCAATCCCCACAATCCATTGATTGGCGTGTGGGCCATGAGTAGCAGGGAGGGCGCCCTCTGCTCTCCGGGGCCAGGAGCTGCAGGAATTTCCCGGGCTCCAGCCGATCCCCACGATCCACACATTTAATGTGAGGGGGACAAATGGGAAGGGCTTCGAGGGCGTCCTCTGCTGGCCGAGCCCAGGAGCTGCAGGAAAATCCCCGACCCCAGTAAATCCCCAAGCCACAGTTAATGGGAGGGAATGGGAGGGCTTTGAAGGCGCCTCCTCCTGGCCGACCCCCCGAGATTCAGGTGTAAACCCGACCTATGCCGATCCCCAAGCACCGGTTGATTTATAGGGGTCGAGAGAAGCTGAGAGGTCGCCCTCTGCTGAACGAGTCTAGGGGCTGTAGGTGAGTACCCTGTCCCAGCAAATCCCGGTACTACACTAAATTGGGGGCGACGGGATTAACTGCGTGGGCACCATCTGCTAGCCAGGCCCGCTAGCTGAAGAGAAATCCCTTGCCCCAACCAATCCGCGCCCCACTGAATGTTGGGTGGGTCAGGAGGTGATGCCAGGGCGCACTCTGTTGGCCGAGCCACGGAGCTGCAGGACGGTCGCCTGCTCCAGCAGATCCCTATGCTCGACTCTGTTGAGGAGATGGGGGACACGGTAAGAGCTGCGAGGTCGTCCTGTGCTGGCCGAGCTCGTGTGTTGCAGTAGAATCCCCGGCCCCAGCCAATCCCCAAGCACTAGTTGACTGGGGGAAACGGGAGGAGCTGCGAGGGCGCCCTCTGCTGGCCCACACAGAGCATTGCAGGACGGTCCAGGGCCCCAGCCAGTCCCCACACTCCACTGAATTGCGTGTGGGCCGTGAGGAGCTGCGAGGGCGCCCTCTGCTGGACGACCCCAGGAGCTGCAGGGATTTCCGCGGCTCCAACCGAACCCCACGTTCCACTCATTTAAGGAGAGTGGGGAGGACCGGGAACAGTTGCGAGGGCATCCTCTGCTAACGGGGCTCAGGAGCTTCAGGAGAATCTCAGACCCCAGCCATTACACAAGCCCCAGGTTATTGGTGGAAAATTGAGGAGCTGCGAGGGCGACCCCTGCTGGCCAACCTCGCGAGCTGCAGGGGTATCCCCCACCCCAGCTGATCCCCAAGCACCTGTTGATTGGGGGGAACGGGAGGAGCTTTTAGTGCGAACCCTGCTGGGCGAACTCGCTAACCTCATTGGAATCACCAAGCTCAGCCACTCCCCAAGCACCAGTTGCTTGGAAGGGTTCGGGAGAACCAGAGAGGGCGCCCTCTGCTTACCGAATCTAAAACCTGCAGGGGAATACCCGATCCTAGCCAATCCCCGCAATACACTAATTTGGGGGCGACGGGATTAATTGCGAGGGCGCCATCTGCTTGCCGCGCCCGCGATCCGCGATCTGCAGATAAATCCCTTGCCCCAACCACTCCATCCCTCCCCCCGAAATGGGGTGTGGGCCGGGAGGTGATGCGAGGGTCCCCTCCGTTGTCCAGACCGAGGAGCTGCGGGACAGTCCCTGGTTCCAGCAGATCTCTACGCTCCTCTCAGGTGAGGAGAGGGGGGAAAAGGTAAGAGCTGCAAGGGCGTCCTATGCTGGCCGAGATAGAGAGCTGCAGGAGAATCCCTGACATCTGCTAATCCACAAGGCCCAGTTCATTGGGGGGAAAGGGAGGAGCTGCGAGGGCACCATCTGCTGGGCTCTCGAGCTGCAGGAAAATCCCTGACCCCAGCCACTCCCCAATCACCAGTAGCTTGGGGAGAACGGGAGGAGCTTTAACTGTGCTCCCTGCTGGCAGACCTTGCGAACTTCAGGGGAATCCCCAACCTCAGCCCATCCCCAGTCACCGGTTGATTGGGAGGAGTCGGGTGAAGCTGAGAGGACACCCTCTGCTGACCGAGTCTAAGAACTGCAGGGGAATACCCGTTCCCAACCTATCATCATCATCATCATCAATCGTATTTATGAGCGCTTACTATGTGCAGAGCACTGTACTAAGCGCTTGGGAAGTGCAAATTGGCAACATATAGAGACAGTCCCTACCCAACAGTGGGCTCACAGTCTAAAAGGGGGAGACAGGGAACAAAACCAAACATACAAACAAAATAAAATAAATAGAATAGATATGTACAAGCAAAATAAATTAATAAATAAATAGAGTAATAAATATGTACAAACATATATACATATATACAGGTGCTGTGGGGAAGGGAAGGAGGTAAGATGGGGGATGGAGAGGGGGACGAGGGGGAGAGGAAGGAAGGGGCTCAGTCAGGGAAGGCCTCCTGGAGGAGGTGAGCTCTCAGCAGGGCCTTGAAGAGAGGAAGAGAGCTACCTTGGCGGAGGGGCAGAGGGAGGGCATTCCAGGCCCGGGGGGTGACGTGGGCCGGGGGTCGATGGCGGGACAGGCGAGAGCGAGGTACAGTGAGGAGATTAGCGGCAGAGGAGTGGAGGGTGCGGGGTGGGCTGTAGAAGGAGAGAAGGGAGGTGAGGTAGGAGGGGGCGAGGTGATGGACAGCCTTGAAGCCCAGGGTGAGGAGTTTCTGCCTGATTCGCAGATTGATTGTTAGCCACTGGAGAGTTTGAGGAGGGAAGTAATATGCCCAGAGCGCTTCTGGACAAAGATAATCCGGGCAGCAGCATGAAGCATGGATTGAAGTGGAGAGAGACACGAGGATGGGAGATCAGAGAGAAGGCTGATGCAGTAGTCCAGACGGGATAGGATGAGAGCTTGAATGAGCAGGGTAGCGGTGTGGATGGAGAGGAAAGGGCGGATCTTGGCAATGTTGCGGAGCTGAGACCGGCAGGTTTTGGTGACGGCTTGGATGTGAGGGGTGAATGAGAGAGCGGAGTCGAGGATGACTCCAAGGTTGCGGGCTTGTGAGACGGGAAGGACGGTAGTGCCGTCAACAGAGATGGGAAAATCAGGGAGAGGGCAAGGTTTGGGAGGGAAGACAAGGAGTTCAGTCTTCGACATGTTGAGCTTTAGGTGGCGGGCAGACATCCAGATGGAGATGTCCTGAAGGCAGGAGGAGATGCGAGCCTGGAGGGAGGGGGAGAGAGCAGGGGTAGAGATGTAGATTTGGGTGTCATCAGCGTAGAGATGATAGTGGAAGCCGTGGGAGCGAATGAGGTCACCAAGGGAGTGCGTGTAGATTGAGAACAGAAGGGGACCAAGCACTGAACCTTGGGGAACCCCCACAGTAAGAGGATGGGAGGGGGAGGAGGAGCCTGCAAAAAAGACTGAGAATGAACGACCGGAGAGGTAAGAGGAGAACTAGGAGAGGACGGAGTCTGTGAAGCCAAGGTCAGATAGCGTGTTGAGGAGAAGAGGGTGGTCCACAGTGTCGAAGGCAGCTGAGAGGTCGAGGAGGATTAGGACGGAGTATGAGCCGTTGGATTTGGCAAGCAGGAGGTCATTGATGACCTTTGAGAGGGCAGTTTCCATGGAATGTAGGGGACGGAAGCCAGGCTGGAGGGGGTCGAGGAGAGAGCCATTGCAGATCGGGCCAGGGACCCAGTAAAACCCCGCACTCCACTGAAGGGCGTGTGGGCCGTGAGGACCTGCGAGGGCGCCCTCTGTTGGCCGACCCCAGGAGCTGCAGGAATATCCCGATCTCCAGCCTATCCCCACGATCCACTCATTAAGGGAGAGGGGGGAAACGGGAAGAGCTGCGAGGCCGTCCTCTGCTGGCCAAACTCGCGAGCTGCTGGAGATTCCCCACCTTAACCACTCCCCAAGCACCAGTAGATTTGGTGGAACGGGAGGAGCTGCGAGAGCACCCCCTGCTGGCCGACTTCGCGAGCTGCTCGAGTATTCCCTACCCCAGCAAATCCCCAAGGACCAGTTGATTTGGAGGGGACGTGAGAAGCTGAGAGAACGTCCTCTGCTGATCGATTCTACGAGCTGCAAGGGAATACCCGGTCCCACCCAATCTCCGCCCTACACTAATATGGTGGCGAAGGGATTAACCGCGAGGGTGTCATCTGCTGGTCTGGCCCGCGAGCTGCAGAGAAATCCCTTGCGCCAACCAGTCCGTGCCCCACTGAATTGGGAGTGCGCTGTGAGGTGATGCGTCGGCAACACCCTGTTGTCCGCTTCCAGGAGCTGCAGGACGGTCACCGGCTCCAGCAGATCCCTACTCTACTCTCATTTAAGGAGGGGTGGGGGGAACGGGAACAGTGGCGAGGTCGTCCTCTGCTGAAAGACCTCGCAAGCTTCAGGAGAATCCCAGACCCCAGCCGAATCACAAGCCCCAGTTGATTCCGGGGAACGGGAGGAGCTGCGAGGGCGCCCTCTGCTGGACCACACAGAGCACTGCAGTTCTGGCCACGGCCAAAACCAAGCCCCGCGCTCCACTGAATGGCGTGTGGGCCGTGAGGAGCTGCGAGGGCGCCCTCTGCTGGCCGAACCAAGGAGCTGCAAGAATTTCCGCGGCTCCAACCGAATCCCCACGCTCCACTCATTTAAGGAGAGCGGGGACCGGGAACAGTTGCGAGGGCATCCTCTGCTGAACGAGCTCACGAGCTTCAGGAGACTCCAATACCCCAGCCAATACACAAGCCCCAGTTTATTGGGGGGAAAGGGAGGAGCTGCGAGGGCGATCCCTGCTGGCCGACCTCGGGAGCTGCAGGGGTATCCCCTTCCCAGCCAATCGCCAAACACCTGTTAATTTGGGGGAACGGGAGGAGCTTTTAGTGCGCCCCCTGCTGGCCGAACTCGCTAACTTCATTGGAATCCTCAAACTCAGCTGCTCCCCAAGCGCCGGTTGATTTGGAGGGTTCGGGAGAACCAGAGAGGGCGCCCTCTGCTTAACCAATCTAAGACCTGCAGGGGAATACCCGCTCCTAGCCAATCCCCACACTACACTAATTTGGGGGCTACGGGATGAACTACGAGGGCGCCGTCTGCTGGCCGGGCTGGCGAGTTGCAGATAAATCCCTTGCTCCAACCACTCCATGACCCACGAAATGGGCTGTGGGCCGGGAGGTGATGCGAGGGCGCCCTCTGTTGTCCACCCGAGGAGCTGCAGGACGGTCCCTGGCTCCAGCAGATCCCTACACTCCACTCAGTTGAGGAGAGGGGGGGAAAGGTAACAGCTGCGAGGGCGTCCTCTGCTGGCCCAGTTGGCGAGCTGTATTGGAATCCTCGACCCCAGCCAATTTCCAAGCACCAGTTGATTGATGGGACAGGGAGTAGCTGCAAGGGCGCCCTCTACTGGCTCACACAGAGCACTGCATATCGGGCCACGGTCCCAGCCAATCCCCGCACTCCACTAAATATCGTGTTGGCCGTGAGGAGCTGCGAGGGTGCTCTCTGCTGGACGAGGCCAGGAGCTGCAAGAATGTCCCCGGCTCCAGCCGATCTCCACTCTCCACTCATTTAAGGAGAGGGGGGAAAACGGGAAGAGCTGCGAGGGAGTCCTCTGCTCGCCGATCTCACGAGCTGCCGGAAAATCCCTGACCCCAGCCAATCCAGAAGCCCCAGTTTATTGGGGAAAAGGGTGGAGCTGCGAGGGCGCCGCCTCCTGTCCAACCTCGCGAGCTGCAGGTTTATCCCCGATCCCTACCAATCCACAAGCACCAGTTGCTTGGGGGAAACGGGAGGAGATTTTAGTGCGCCCCCAGCTGGCCGACATCTCAAACTTCAGGATAAACCGCAACCTCACCCGTCCCCAAGCACCGTTTGATTTGAAGGGGTAGCGAGAAGGTGAGAAGACGCCCTCTGCTGACCGAGTCTAAGAACTGAAGGGGAATACCCGGTCCAATCACTACACTAATTTGGGGGCGCCTGATTCACTGCGAGGGCGCCATTCGCTGGCAGGGCGCACGAGCTGCAGTGAAATCCCTTGCCCCAACCTATCCGCGCCGCACTGAATCGGGGGTGGGCCGGGAGGTGATACGCGGGCACCCTACGTTGGCCAAGCCCAGGAGCTGCAGGACGGTCTCCGGATCCAGCAGATCCCTAGTCTCCACTCAGTTGAGGAGAGGGGGGAATCCGTAAGAACTGCGAGGGCGTCCTCTCCTGGCCTACCTCGCGAGCTGCAGGAGTATCCCCGACCAAAGAAAATCCCCAAGCACCAGTAGCTTAGGTGGAACTGGAGGAGATTTTAGTGCGCCCCCTGCTGGCAGACTTTGCGAACTTCAGGAGAATCCCCAAACTCAGCCGATTCTCAAGCACTGGTTGATTTGCAGGGGTCGGGAAATGCTGAGAGGGCGAACTCTGCTTACCGAGTCTAAGAGCGGCAGGGAAATAGCCGGTCCCCTCCAATCCCCGGACTACACTCATTTGGGGGCGACGGGAATAACTGCGTGGGCGCCATCTGCTGGCCGGGCCGGCGAGCTGAAGAGAAAACCCTTGCCCCAACCAATCCACACCCCACTGAATGGGGGTTGGGCCGGGAGGTGATGAGAGGGCACCCTCTGCTGGCCGAGCACAGGACCTGCAGGACGGTCCCCGGTTCCAGGAGATCCCTCCGTTCCACTCTGTTGAGGAGAGGGGGGGAAACGGTAAGAGCAGTGAGGGCGTCCTCTGCTGGCCGAGGTCGCGAGCTGCAGGAGAATCCCCGTCCCCAGACATTCCCCAGGCATCATTTGATTGCGGGGAATGGGAGGAGCTCCGAAGGCGCCCTCTGCTGGCCCACACAGAGTACTGCAGGTCCGGCCACGGCCCCAGCCAATCCCCGCACTCAACTGAATGTCGTGTCCGCCGTGAGGAGCTACGTGGGCGCCCTCTGTTGACCGAGCCTAGGAGCTGAAGGAATGTCCAAGCCTCCAGCCGATCCCCACGATCCATTCATTTAAGGAGAGGGGGAGAAATCGGAAGAGCTGCGAGGGCGTCCTCTGCTGGCCAAGCTCGCGAGCTGCAGGAAAATCCCTCACCTCAGCGAATCCCCAAGCACCTTTTGCTTTGGGGGAACGGGAGGATATTTAGTGCGCCCTCTGCTGGCCGAACTCACTAACTTCATTGGAATCCCCAACCCCAACTGCTCCCCAAGTAGCGGTTGATTTGGAGGGTTCGGGAGAACCAGAGAGGGTGTCCTCTGCTGAAGATGTCTAAGACCTGCAGGGGAATACCCGGTCCTAGCCAATCCCCGCACTACATTAATTAGGGGGCGACGGGGTTAACAGCGAGGGCGCCATCTTCTGGCCGGGCCCGCGAGCTGCCGATAAATCCCTTGCCCCAACCCCTCTGTGTCCCACGAAATGGGGTTTGGGCCGAGAGGTGATGCGAGGGCGCCCTCTGTTGTCCGAACTGAAGAGCTGCAGGACGGTCCCTGGCTCCAGCAGATCCCTACGCTCCACTCAGTAGAGGAGAGGGGGGAAAAGGTAAGAGCTGAGAGGGCGTCCTCTACTGGCCGAATCCCTGTCCCCAGCCAATCCCCAAGCATCATATGATGACGGGGAATGGGAGGAGCTCCGAGGGGGCCCTCTGCTGACCTACACAGAGTTCAGCAGGTCGGGTCACCGCCCCAGCCAATCCCCGCACTCATCTGAATGGCGTGTTCACCGTTTGGAGCTGCGAGGGCGCCCTCCGTTGCCCGAGCCCAGGAGCTGAAGGACTGTCCAAGCCGCCAGCCGATCGCCACGATCCACTCATTTTAGGAGAGGGGGAGAAATGGGAAGAGCTGTGAGGGCGCCCTCTGCTGACCGAGCCCAGGAGCTGCAGGAAAATCCCCGACCCCAGCAAATCACCAAGCCTCAGTTAATGGGACGGAACGGGAGAGCTTCGAGGGCGCCTCCGCCTGGCCGACCTCGCGAGGTTCAGGTGTAACCCCGACTTCAGCCGACCCCAAGCACCAGTTGATTTGGAGGGGTCGGGAGAAGCTGAGAGGTCGCCCTCTGCTGACCAAGTCTAAGGGCTGCAGGTGAGTACCCTGTCCCAGCCAATTCCGTCACTACACTAATTTGGGGGCGACGGGATTAACTGCTTGGGCGCCATCTGCTTGCCGGGCCCGCGGGCTGAAGAGAAATACCTTGCCCCAGCCAATCCGCGCCCCACTGAATGTTGGCTGGTCCAGGAGGTGATGCGAGGCCACCCTCTGTTGGCCGAACCCCGGAGCTGCATGGTGGTCGTCTGCTACAGCAGATCCCTATGCTCCACTCTGTTGAGGAGATGGGGGACACGGTAAGAGCTGCGAGGTCGTCCTCTGCAGGCCGAGCTCATGCTTTGCGGGAGAATCCCCGACCCCAGCGAATCCCCAAGCACTCGTTGATTGGGGGAACGGGAGGAGCTGCGAGGAAGCCCTCTGCTGGCCGACCCCAGGAGCTGCAGGAATTTCTGCGGCTCCAACCGAACCCCACGCTCCATTCATTTAAGGAGAGGGGGGCGGGACGGGGAACAGTTGCGATGGCATCCTCTGCTGAAGGGGCTCACGACCTTCAGGGAATCCCAGACACCAGCACAAACACAAGCCCCAGGATATTGTGGGGAAAGGGAGGAGCTGCGAGGGCGACCCCTGCTGGCCGACCTCACGAGCTGCAGGGGTATCCCCCTCTCCAGCCAATCCCCAAGCACCTGTTGATTGGGTGTAACGGGAGGAGCTTTTAGTGCGCCACCTGCTGGCTGAGCTCGCTATCCTCATTGGAATCCCCAAGCTCAGGGGCTCCCCAAGCACCGGTTGATTTGAAGGGTTCGGGAGAACCAGAGAGGACGCCCTCTGCTTAACGAGTCTAAGACCTGCAGAGGAATACCCGGTCCGAGACAGTCCCCGAACTACACTTATTTGGGGGCGAACGGGATTAACTACGAGGACGCCATCTGCTGGCTGGGCCCGCGACCTAAAGAGAAATCCCTTGCCTCAACCAATCCGCGCCCCACTGAATGGGGGTGGGGGGGTGGGCAGGGCGGTGATGTGAGGGCACCCTCTGTTGGCCGAGCCCAGGATCTGCAGGGGGGCCCCGGTTCCAGGAGATCCCTCCGCTCCACTCTGTTGAGGAGAGGGGGGGAAACGGTAAGAGCAGCGAGCGCTTCCTCTCCTGGCCAAGCTCGCGAGCTGCAGGAGAATCCCTGTCCCAAGCCAATCCCCAAGCATCATTTGATTGCGGGGAATGGGAGGAGCTCCAAGGGAGCCCTTTGATGGCCCACACAGAGTACTGTTAGTCGGGCCACGGCCCCAGCCAATCCCCGCACTCAACTGAATGGCGTGTTCACCGTGAGGAGCTGTTAGTGCACCCTCTGTTGGCCGAGCCCAGGAGCTGCAGGAATTTCCGCGGCTCCAACCGAACCCCACGCTCCACTAATTTAAGGAGAAGGGGGAACCGTGAACATTTGCGACGGCATCCTCTGCTGAAGGGACTAACGAGCTTCAGGAGAAGCCCAGACCCCAGCCAATACACAAGCCCCCGTTTATTGGGGGGAACGGGAGGAGCAGCTTGGGCGATCACTGCTGGCCTACCTCGCGAGCCGCAGGGGTATCCCCCTCCCCAGCCAATCCCCAAGAACCTGTTGATTGGGAGGAATGGGAGGTGCTTTTAGTGCCCCCACTGCTGACTGAACTTGCTAACCTCATTGGAATCCCCACGTGGATCCCCACGATCCACTCGTTTAAGGAGGGGGGCAGAATGGGAAGAGCTGCGAGGGCGTCCTCTGCTGGCTGAGCTCACGAGCTGCAGGAAAATCCCTCACCTCACCGAATCCCCAAGCACCTGTTGCTTTGGGGGAACGGGAGGATCTTTCAGTGCGCTCTCTGCTGACCGAACTCGCTAACTTCATTGGAATCCCCAACCTCAACTGCTCCCCAAGCACCGGTTGATTTGGAGGGTTTGGGAGAACCAGAGAGGGGGCCCTCTGCTGAAAGAGTCTAAGACCTGCAGGGGAATACCCGGTCCCAGCCCATCCCCACACTACACTAATTTGGAGGAGACGGGGTTACCTGCGAGGGCGCCATCTGCTGGACGGGCCCGCGAGCTGCAGATAAATCCCTTGCCCCAACCCCTCCGTGCCCCACGAAATGGGGTATGGGCCGAGAGGTGATGCGAGGGCGCCCTCTGTTGTCCGAACCGAGAAGCTGCAGGACGGTCCCTGGCTCTAGCAGATTCCTATGCTCCACTCAGTTGAGGAGAGGGGGGAAAAGGTTAGAGCTGCGAGGGCGTACTCAGCTGGCCGAACTCGCGAGCTGCACGGGAATCCTCGACCCCAGCCAATTCCCAAGCACCAGGTGACTGGGGGGAATGGGAGGAGCTGCGAGGGCGCCCTCTGCAGGCCTACACAGAGCACTGCATGTCGGGCCAGGGCCCCAGCCAATTCCCGCACTCCACTGAATGGTGTGTTTGCCGTGAAGAGCTGGGAAGGCGCCCTCTGCTGTCCGAGGCCAGAAGCCGCAGGAATGTCCCGGGCTCCAGCCGATCCCCACGATCCACTCATGTAAGGCGAGGAGGAGAAATGGGAAGACTGCGAGGGCGTCCTCTGCTGGCCAAGCCCAGGAGCTGCAGGAAAATCCCCGACCCCAGCAAATTCCCAAGCGTCAGTTAATGGGAAGGAACGGGAGGGCTTCGAGGGCGCCTCCGCCTGGCAGACCTCTCGAGCTTCAGGTGCAAACCCGACCTCAGCCAAACCTCACCAGTTGATTTCGTGGGGTCGGGAGAGGCTGTGAGGTCACCATCTGCTGACCGAGTCTATGGGCTGCAGGTGAGTACCCTGTCCCAGCCAATCCCGACTCTATACTAATTTGGGAGGAGCTGCGAGGGCGCCCTCTGCTGGCCAACACAGAGCACTGCAGGTCGGGCCAGGGACCCAGCCAATCCCCGCACTCCACTGAATGGCATGTGGGCCGTGAGGATCTGCGAGGGCGCCCTCTGCTGGCCGACCCCAGGAGCTGCAGGAACTTCAGCGGCTCCAACCGAACCCCATGCTCCACTCATTTAAGGAGTGGGGGGGGGGGACCGGGAACAGTTGCGAGGGCATCCTCTGCAGAAGGGGCTCACGAGCTTCAGGAGAATCCCAGACCCCAGTCAACACACAAGCCCCAGTTTATTGGGGGAAAGGGAGGAGCTGCGAGGGCCACCCCTGCTGGCCGACCTCGCGAGCTGCAGAGGAATCCCTCTCGCCAGCCAATCTCCAAGCACCGGTTGATTGGGAGGAGTCGGGTGCAGCAGAGACGGCGCCCTCTGCTAATCGAGTCTAAGAAATGCAGTGGAATACCCGGTCCCAACCAATCCCCGCACTACACCAATTTGGGGGGATTGACAGCGAGGGCGCCATCTGCTGGCCGGGCCCATGAGCTGAAAAGAAATCCTTTGCCCCTACTAATCCGCGCCCCACTGAATTTTGGGTGGGCCAGGAGGTGATGCAAGGGCGCCCTCTGTTGGCCGAGCCCCGGAGCTGCAGGACGGTCCACGGCTCCAGCAGATCCCTACGTTCCACTCTATTGAGGAGATGGGGGACACGGTAAGAGCTGCGAGGTCTTCCTCTGCTCGCCACTCTTGTGTGGTGCAGGAGAATCCCCGACCCCAGCCAATCCCCACGCACTAGTTGATTGGGGGGAACGGGAGGATCTGAGAGGGCGCCCTCTGTTGGCCAACACAGAGCACTGCAGTTCAAGCCAGGGCCCCAGCCAATCCCCGCACTCCACTGAATGGCGTGTGGACCTTGAGGAGCTGCGAGGGCGCCCTCTGCTGGCCGACACCAGGAGCTGCAGGAATTTCCGCGGCTCCAACCGAACCCCATGCTCCACTCATTTAAGGAGAGTGGGGGGGGACCGGGAACAGTTGTGAGGGCATCCTCTGCAGAAGGGGCTCACGAGCTTCAGGAGAATCCCAGACCCCAGCCAATACACAAGTCCCAGTTTATTAGGGGCAAAGGGAGGAGCTGCAAGGGCGACCCCTGCTGGCCGACCTCGCAAGCTGCAGAGGTATCCCCCTCGTCAGCCAATCCCCAAGCACCTGTTGATTGGGGGGAAAGGGAGGAGATTTTAGTGCGCCCCCTGCTGGCTGAACTCGCTAACCTCATTGGAATCCCCAAGCTCAGCTGCTCCCCAAGCACCGGTTGATTTGAAGGGTTCGGGAGAACCAGAGAGGGTGCCCTCTGCTCACCGAGTCTAAGATTTGCAGGGGAATACCCTGTCCTAGCCAATCCCCCAATTACACTAATTTGGGGGCGACGGGATTAACAGCGAGGGCGCCATCTGCTGGCCGGGCTGGCGAGCTGTAGGTAAATCCCTTTCCCCAACCACTCCGTGCCCCACGAAATGGGGTGTGGGCCGGGAGGTGATGCAAGGGCCCCCTCTGTTCTCCGACCGAGGAGCTGCAGGACGATCCCTGGCTCCAGCAGATCCCTACAATCCACACAGTTCAGGAGAGGGGGGAAAAGGTAAGAGCTGCGAGGGCGTCCTATGCTGTCCGAGCTCGAGAGCTGCAGGAGAATCCCTGACATCAGCTAATCCACAAGGCCCAGTTTACTAGGGGGAATGGAAGGAGTTACTAGGGCGCCATCTGCTGGCAGGGCCCGGGAGCTTCAGGAGTATCCCCGACCCCAGCTACCAGTTGCTCGGGGGGAACGGTAGGAGCTTTTAGTGCGCCCCCTCCTGGCCGACCTTGCGAATTCAGGGGAATCCCCAACCTCAGCCGATCCCCAAGCACCGGTTGATTTGGAGGAGTCGGATGAAGCTGAGAGGGCGACCTCTGCTGACCGAGTCAACTACAGGGGAATGCCCGGTCCCAACCAATCCCCGCACTACACTAATTTGGGGGTGACGGGATTGACTGCGAGGGCGCCACCTGCTGGTCGGCCCCGCGAGAAGAAGAGAAATCCCTTGCCCCAACCAATCCGCGCCCCACAGCATGGGGGGTGGACCAGGAGGTGATGCGAGGGCGCCCTCTATTGGAAGAGCCCCGGATCTGCAGGACGGTTCCCGGCTCCAGAATATCCCTACGCTCCACTCTGTTGAGGAGATGGAGGACACGGTAAGAGTTGCGAGGTCAACCTCTGCTGATATAGCTCGTGAGTTGCAGGAGAATCCCCGACCCTAGCCAATCCCCAAGCACTAGTTAATTGGGGGAAACGGGAGGAGCTGCGAGGGCGCCCTCTGCTGGCTCACAAAGAGCACTGCAGGTCGGGCCACGGCCACAGCAATACCCCGCGCTACAGTGAATGGCGTGTGTACCGTGAGGAGCTGCTGGCAAAGCCCAGGAGCTTCAGGAATTTCGGCGGCTCCAACCGATCCCCACGCTCCACTCATTTAAGGAGAGGGGGGACCGGGAACAGTTACGAGGGCAACCTGTGCTGAAGGAACTCAAGAGCTTCAGGAGACTCCCAGACCCCAACCAATACACTATCCCCAGTTTCTTGCGGGGAAAGGGAGGAGCTGCGAGGGCGCACCCTGCTGGAAGACCTCGGGAGCTGCAGGGGTATCCCCCACCCCAGCCAATCTCCAAGCACCTGTGGATTCAGGGGAAAGGGAGAAGCTTTTAGTGCGCCTCACGTTGGCCGAACTCGCTAAATTCATTGGAATCCACAACCTCAGCTGCTCCCTCAGCGCCGGTTGATTTGGAGGGTTCGGGAGAACCAGAGAGGGCGCCCTCTGCTTACCGAGTCTAGGACCTGCAGGGGAATACCCGGTCCTAGCCAGTCCCCGCACTACACTAATTTGGGGTCGACGGGATTAAATGCGAGGGCGCCATCTGCAGGCCGTGCTGGCGAGCTGCAGATAAATCCCTTGCCCTAACCACTCCATGCCCCACGAAATGGGGTGTGGGCCGGGAGGTGATTCGATGACGCCCTCTGTTGTCCGGACATGGGAGCTGCATGACAGTCCCTTGCTCCAGCAGATCCCTCCGCATTACTCAGTTGAGGAGAGGGGGGGAAAAGGTAAGAGCAGCCAGGGCGTCCTCTGATGACAGAGTTGGCGAGCTGCATGGGAATCTTCGACCCCAGCCAATTTCCAAGCACCAGTTTATTGAGGGGAACGGGAGGAGCTGCAAGGTCGCCCTCTGCCGGCCCACACAGAATACTGCATATCGGGCCACGGCCCCAGCCAATCCCATCACTCCACTGAATATCGTGTTGGCTGTGAGGAGCGGCGAGGGCGCCCTCTGCTGGCCAAGCCCAGGAGCTGCAAGAATGTCTCCGGCTCCAGCTGATCCCCACTCTCCACTCATTCAAGTAGAGAGGGCAATACGGGAAGAGCTGCGAGGGCGTCCTCTGCTGGCCGAAACCGCGAGCTGCAGGTTTATCCCCGATCCCAGCCAATCCCCAAGCACCAGTTGTTTGGGGAAAACGGGAGGAGAATTTAGTGCGCCCCCAGCTGGCCGACATCTCGAACTTCAGGAGAATCCGCAAACTCACCCGTCGCCAAGCACCGTTTGATTTGAAGGGGTAGCGAGAAGGTGAGAAGGCGCCCTCTGCTGACCGAGTCTAAGAGCTGAAGGGGAATACCCGGTTCAGTCACTACACCAATTTGGGGGTGACTGATTCACTGCGAGGGCACCATTCGCTGGACGGGCGCACGAGCTGCAGAGAAATCCCTTGCCCGAACCAATCCGCTCCCCACTGAATGGGGTGGGGGCCGGGAGGTCGTGCGCGGGCACCCTACGTTGGCCGAGCCCAGGAGCTGCAGGACGGTCTCGGATCCAGCAGATCCCTAGGCTCCACTCAGTTGAGGAGAGGGGGGGAATCCGTAAGACCTGCGAGGGCGTCCCCTGCTGGCCGACCTCGCGAGCTGCAGGAGTATCCCCGACGAAAGACAATCCCCAAGCACCAGTTGCTTAGGTGGAACAGGAGGAGGCTTTAGTTCGCCACCTGCTGGCCGACTTTGCGAACTTCAGGAGAATACCCAAACTCAGCCGATTCTCAAGCACCGGTTGATTTGCAGGGGTCGGAAAATGCTGAGAGGGCGAACTCTGCTGACCGAGTCTAAGAGCTGCAGGGAAATACCCGGTCCCATCCAATCCCCGGACTACACTAATTTGGGGCGACGGGATTAACTGCCTGGGCATCATCTGCTGGCCGGGCCCGCGAGCTGAAGAGAAATCCCTTGCCCCAACTAATAGGCACCCCACTGAATGGGGGGTGGGCCTCCCGGGAGGTGATGTGAGGGCACCCTCTTTTGGCCGAACCCAGGACCTGCAGGACAGTCCCCGGTTTCAGCAGATCCCTCCGCTCCACTCTGTTGAGGAGAGGGGGGGAAACGGTAAGAGCAGCGAGGACGTTCTCTGCTGGCCGAGCTCGCGAGCTGCAGGAGAATCCCGGTCCCCAGCCAATCCCCAAGCATCATTTGATTGCGGGGAATGGGAGCAGGTCCGAGGGCGCCCTCTTCTGGCCAGCACAGAGCACTGCAGGTCGGGCCACGGCCCCAGCCAATCCCCGCACTCAACTGACTGGCGTGCTCACCGTGAGGAGCTGCAAGGGCGCCCTCTGTTGGCTGAGCCCAGGAGCTGCAAGAATGTCCAAGCCTCCGGCCGATCCCCACGATCCACTCATTTAAGGAGAGGGGGAGAAATTGGAAGAGCTGCGAGGGCGTCCTCTGCTGGCCGAGCTCGCAAGCTGCAGGGAAATACCCCACCCCAGCGAATCCCCAAGCACCTTTTGGGGAAACGGGAGGATCTTTTAGTGCGCCCTCTGCTGGCCGAACTCGCTAACTTCATTGGAATCCCCAACCTCAGCTGCACCCCAAGCAACGGTTGATTTGGAGGGTTCGGGAGAACCAGAGAGGCAGCCCTCTGCTGTATGAGTCTAAGACCTTCAGGAGAATACCCGGTCCTAGCCCATCCCGGCACTACACTAATTTGGGGGCGACGGGGTTAAATGCAAAGGCGCTATCTGCTGGCCGGACCCGCGAGCTGCAGATAAATACCTTGCGTCAATCCCTCCATGCCTCACGAAATGGGGTGTGGGCCGGGAGGTGATGCAGAGGGCGCCCTCCGTTGTCCGAACGGAGGAGCTGCAGGACGGTCCCTGGCTCCAGCAGATCCCAACGCTCCACTCAGTTGAGGAGAAGGGGGAAAAGGTAAGAGTTGCGAGGGCGTCCTCTGCTGGCCGAGTTCGCGAGCTGCATGGGAATCCTCGACCCCAGCAAATTCCCAAGCACCAGTTGATTGGGGGGGAACGGGAGGAGCTTCGAGGGCGCCCTCTGCTGGCCCACACAGAGCACTGCATGTCGGACCACGGCCCCAGCCAATCCCCGCACTCCACTGAATGGCGTGTGGGCCGTTAGGAGCAGGGAGTGCGCCCCCTGCTGTCCTATTCCAGGAGCTTCAGGAATGTCCCGGGCTCCAGCCGATCCCCACGATCCACTCATTTAAGGAGAGGGGGACAAATGGGAAGGGCTGCGAGGGCTTCCTCTGCTGGCCGAGCCCAGGAGCTGCAGGAAAATTCCCGACCCCAGCAAATCCCCAAGCCTCAGTTAATGGGAGGGAACGGGAGGGCTTCGAGGGAGCCTCCTCCTGGCCGACCCCCGAGCTTCAGGTGTAAACCGGACCTATGCCGATCCCCAAGCACCGGTTGATTTGGAGGGGTCGGGAGAAGATGAGAGGTCGCCCTCTGCTGACCGAGTCTAAGGGCTGTAGGTGAGTACCCTGTCCCAGCCAATCCGGGCACTACACTAATTTGGGGGCGACGGGATTAACTGCGTGGGCGCCATCTACTTGCCGGGCCCGCGAGCTGAAGAGAAATCCCTTGCCCCAAATAATCCGCACCCCACTGAATAGGGGGTGTGCCAGGAGGTGATTCGATGGCGCCCTCTATTGGCCGAGCTCCGGATCTGCAGGACGGTCCCCGGCTCCAGCAGATCCCTACGCTACACTCTGTTGAGGAGATGGGGGACACGATAAGAGCTGTGAGGTCATCCTCTGCTGGCCGAGCTCGTGAGTTGCAGAGGAATTCCCGATCCCAGCCAATCCCTAAGCACTAGTTGACTGGGTGGAACGGGAGTAGCTGCGAGGGCGCCCTCTGCTGGCCCACAGAGAGCACTGCAGGTCGGGCCAGGGCCCCAGGCAATCCCCGCACACCACTGAGTGGCGTGTTGGCCGTGAGGATCTGCGAGGGCACCCTCTGCTGGCCGACCCCTGGAGCTGCAGGAATTTCCGCGGCTCCAATCGAACCCCACGCTATACTCATTGAAGGAGGGGCGGACCGGAAACAGTTGCGATGGCATCCTCTGCTGAAGGGGCTCACCAATTTTAGGAGAATCCCAGACCCCAGCCAATACACAAGCCCCAGTTCAATGGGGGGAAGGGGAGGAGCTGCGAGGGCGACACCTGCTGGCCGACCTTGCGAGCTGCAGGGGCATCTCCCTCTCCAGCCAATCCCCAAGCACCTGTTAATTGGGGGGAACGGGAGGAGTTTTTAGTGCGCCCCTTACTGGCTGAACTTGCTATCCTCATTGGAATCCCCAAGCTCGGCTGCTCCAAAAGCACTGGTTGATTTGAAGGGTTCGGGAGAACCAGAAAGGGCGCCCTCTGCTTACCGAGTCTAAGACCTGCAGGGGAATACCCGGTCCTAGCCAATCCCGGAACTACACTAATTTGGGGGCGACGGGATTAACTGCGAGGGCGCCATCTGCTGGCCGGGCCCGCGACCTGAAGAGAAATCCCTTGCCACAAACTATCCGCGCCCCACTGAATGGGGGGTGGGCCGGGAGGTGACGTGAGGGCACCCTCTGTTGGTTGAGCCCAGGACGTGCAGGACAGTCCCCGGTTCCAGGAGATCCCTCCGTTCCACTCTGTTGAGGAGAGGGGGGAAACCGTAAGAGCAGCGAGCGCATCCTCTGCTGGTCGAGCTCGCCAGCTGCAGGAGAATCCCTGTCTCCAGCCAATCTCCAAGCATCATTTGATTGTGGGGAATGGGAGCAGCTCCGAGGGAGCCCTTTGCTGGCCCGCACAGAGCACTGGAGGTCGGGCCACGGCCCCAGCCAATCCCCGCTCTCAACTGAATAGCGTGTTCGCCGTGAGGAGCTGTTAGGGCGCCCTCTTTGGGCCGAGCCCAGGAGCTGCAGGAATGTCCAAGCTTCCAGCCGATCCCCCGATCCACTCATTTAAGGAGAGGGGGAGAAATGGGAAGAGCTGCGAGGGCGTCCTCTGCTAGCCGAGCTCGCGAGCTGCAGGAAAATCCCCCACCCAGCGAATTCCCAAGCACCTGTTGCTTTGGGTGAACGGGAGGATCTTTTAGTGCGCCCTCTGCTGACCGAACCCGCTTACTTCATTGGAATCCCCAAACCCAGCTGCTCCCCAAGCACTGGTTTATTTGGAGGGTTGGGGAGAATCAAAAAGGGCGCCCTCTGCTGAAGGAGTCTAGAAACTGCAGGGGAATACCCAGTCCTAGCCAATCCCCGCACTACACTAATTTGGGGGCGAAGGGGTTAACTGCGTTGGAGCCATCTGCTGGCCGGGCCCGCGAGCTGCAGATAAATTCCTTGCCCCAACCCCTCCGTGCCCCACGAAATGAAGTTTGGGCATGGAGATGATATTAGGTCGCCCTCTGTTTCTCGAACCGAGGAGCTGCAGGACGGTCCCTGGCTCCAGCATATTCCTACGTTCCACTCAGTTGAGGAGAGGGGGAAAAGGTAAGTGCTACGAGGGCGTCCTCAGGTGGCCGAGCTCGCTAGCTGCACGGGAGTTTCGACCCCAGCCAATTCCCAAACACCAGGTGTTTGGGGGGAACCTGAGGAGCTGCGAAGGCGCCCTCTGCTGACTCACACAGAGCACTGAAGGTCGAGCCACGGCCCCAGCCAATCCCCGCATTCCACTGAATCGTGTGTGGGCCGTGAAGAGCTGGGCGCCCTCTGTTGTCCGAGGCCAGAAGCCGCAGGAAAGTCCCGGGCTCCAGCCGATCCCCACGATCCAATCATTTAAGGAGAGGAGGAGAAATCGGCCGAGCTGCGAGGGCGTCCTCTGCTGGACGAGCCCAGGTGTTGCAGGAAAATCCCCGACCCCTGCAAATCCCCAAGCCTTAGTTAATGGGAGGGAACGGGAGGGCTGCGAGGGCGCCTCCGCCTAGCCGACCTCGTGAGATTCAGCTGAAAACCCGACCTCAACCGATCCCCAAGCACCGGTTGATTTGGAGGGGTCGGGAGAAGATGAGAGGTCGCCCTCTGCTGACCGAGTCTAAGGGCTGCAGGTGAGTACCCTGTCCCAGCCAATCCCGGCACTCCACTAATTTGGGGGCGACAGGATTAACTGCGTGGGCTCCATCTGCTTCCCGGGCCCGCGAGCTGAAGAGAAATCCCTTGCCCCAACCAATCCGCACCCCACTGAATGTTGGGTGGGCCGGGAGGTGATGCGAGGGCGCCCTCTATTGACCGAGCCCCGGAGCTGCAGGACGGTAGCCGGCTCCAGCAAATCCCTACGCTCCACTCTTTTGAGGAGATGGGGGACACTGCAAGAGCTGCGAGGTCATCCTCTTCTGGCCGAGCTCGTGTGTTGCAGGGGAATCCCCGACCCCAGCCAATCCCCACGCACTAGCTGATTGGGGGGAACGGGAGGAGCTATGAGGAAGCCCAATGCTGGCCCACACAGAGCACTGCAGTCGGGCCAGGGCCCCAGCCAATCCCCGCACTCCACTGAATGGCGTGTGAGCCGTGAGGATCTGCGAGGGCGCCCTCTGCTGGCCGACACCAGGAGCTGCAGGAATTTCCGCCGCTCCAACCGAACCCCACGCTCCACTCATTTAAGGAGTGGGGGGGGACCGGGAACAGTTCCGACGGCATCCTCTGCTGAAGAGGCTCACGAGCTTCAGGAGAATCCCAGACCCCAGCCAATACACAAGACCCAGTTTATTTGGGGGAAAGGGAGGAGCTGCGAGGACGAACCTTGCTGGCCGACCTTGCGAGCTGCAGGGGTTTCCCCCTCCCCAGCCAATCCCCAAGCACCTGTTGATTGAGAGGGTACGGCAGGAGCTCTTAGTGCTCCCCCTGCTGGCTGAACTCGCTAATCTCATTGGAATCCCCAGGCTCAGCTGCTCCCCAAGCACCGGTTGATTTGAAGGTTTCGGGAGAACTAGAGAGTGCGCCCTCTGCTTACCGAGTCTAAGACCTGCACGGGAATATCTGGTCCTAGCCAATCCCCGAACTACACTAATTTGGGGGCCACGGGATTAACTGCGAGGGCGCCATCTGCTGGCCGGGCCCGCTAGCTGAAGAGAAATCCCTTGCCCCAACCAATCTGCACCCTACTGAATGGGGGTGGGCCGGGAGGTGATGTGAGGGCACACTCTATTGGCCGAGCCCAGGACCTCCAGGACAGTCCCCACTTCCAGCAGATCCCTACGTTCCACTCTGTTTAGGAGATGGGGGGAAACGGTAAAAGCACCGAGGGCGTCCTCTGCTGGCCGAGCTCGCGGGCTGCGGGAAAATCCCTGTCCCCAGCTGTTGCTCCCCGCGGATTCGGGGGCAACTCTCGGGTTCTTACCCTCTCCGGTCTTCGGACGTCTCCGGACGCGGGCCGCGCGTTCACACCAGGAAGAGTCAGCCAGAGGTCCAAAGCTTGGTTGCCGTTTATTTGCTATCAGCGATTACATGGTTAAAAAAGAGAGAGAGAGAGAGCGAGCGAGAGAGAGAGAGAGAGAGAGAGAGAGAGAGAGAGGGAGAGAGAGAGCGCCCCCCCCCCCTTGTCTTGTTCGTCTCTTATACCCTCCGTTGCCCGGGGGCAGGGTTTTCTCGGGGAATGGCGTATCGAGGCTTTGTCATGTAGCACACACCGCCCTCCAGCCACTAGCCTAGCAACAGCTATGTCCAGTCACGAAGCGTTTGCTCTGGCTCGCCCCCAGCCACCCGTTGCCAATCATCGCTGGCTGCGGATATGGCCTTGAGGTTGCCTCCGAGCCTTGCAGGTGCAAGCTTGTTTTTCTTGCCCTGGTCTCTTTATCTCCAGTTGTTGAGTCTGTTTGGCCTTGAGCCGTTGGGTACAGTTTGTGTGCACATAATGCCTGTCTCACCGCCTTCCCCCGCTCCCTACGCCCAGCCAATCCCCAAGCATCATTTGATTGCGGGAATATCCGGTCCTAGCCAATCCCCGAACTACACTAATTTGGGGGCGATGGGATTAACTGCGTGGGCGCCATCTGCTGGCCGGGACCGCGAGCTACAGGTAAATCCCTCCTCACCGTACCTCGTTCTTGCCTGTCCCGCCATCGACCCTCAGCCCACGTCATCCCCCGGGCCTGGAATGCCCTCCCTCTGCCCATCCGCCAAGCTAGCTCTCTTCCTCCCTTCAAGGCCCTGCTAAGAGCTCACCTCTTCCAGGAGGCCTTCCCATACTGAGCCCCTTCCTTCCTCTCCCCCTCGGCCCCCTCTCCATCCCCCCCATCTTACCTCCTTCCCTTCCCCACAGCACCTGTATATATGCATATATGTTTGTACATATTTATTACTCTATTTATTTATTTTACTTGTACATATCTATTCTATTTATTTTATTTTGTTAGTATGTTTGGTTTTTTTTCTCTGTCTCCCCCTTTTAGACTGTAAGCCCAATGTTGGGTAGGGACTGTCTCTATATGTTGCCAATTTGTACTTCCCAAGCGCTTAGTACAGTGCTCTGCACATAGTAAGCGCTCACTAAATATGTTTGATTGATTGATTGATTGATTGATTGCCCCAACCAATCCATCCCCCCGCCCCCCGCAATGCGGTGTGGGCCGGGAAGTGATGCGAGGGCCCCCTGTGTTGTCCGGTCCGAGGAGCTGCAGGACGGTCCCTGGCTCCAGCAGATCCCAACGCTCCACTCAGTTGAGGAGAGGGGGGAAAAGGCAAGAGCTGCGAGGGCGTCCTCTACTGGCCGAGTTCGCGAGCTGCAGGGGAATCCTCAACCGCAGCCAATTCCCAAGCACCAGTTGATTGGGGGGAAAGGGAGGAGCTGCGTGGGCGCCCTCTGCTGCCCTACACAGAGTACTGCATGTCGTACCATGGCCCCAGCCAATCCCCGCACTCCACTGAATGGCGCCTGGGCCGTGAGAAGCTGGGAGGCGCCCTCTGCTCTCCGAGGCCAGGAGCTGCTTGAATGTCCCGAGCTCCAACCGATCCCCACGTTCCACTCATTTAAGGTGAGGGGGACGAATGTGAAGGGCTGCGAGGGCGTCCTCTGCTGGACGAGCCCAGGAGCTGCAGGAAAATCCCCGACTCCAGCAAATCCCCAACCCTCAGTTAATGGGAGGGAACGGGAGGGCTTCGAGGGCGCTTCTGCCTGGCCGACCTGGCGAGCTTCAGGTGAAAACCCGACCTTTGCCGATCCCCAAGCACAGGTTGATTTGGAGGGGTCGGGAGAAGCTGACAGGTCGCCCTCTGCTGACCGAGTCTAAGGGCTGTAGGTGAGTACCCTGTCCCAGCCAATCCCGGCACTACACTAATTTGGGGGCGACGGGATTAACTGCTTGGGCGCCATCTGCTGGCTGGTGACGCGAGCAGAAGAGAAATCTCTTGCCTCAACCAATCCGCGCCTCACTGAATGGGGGGGTGGGCCAGGAGGTAATGCGAGGGCGCCCTCTTTTGGCCGAGCCCCGGGTCTGGAGGACGGTCCCCGGCTCCAGCAGATCCTTGCGCTCCACTCTGTTGAGGAGATGGGGGACACAGTAAGAGTTGAGAGGTCATCCTCTGCTGGCCGAGCTCGTGGGTTGCAGGAGAATCCCCGAACCCAGCCAATCCCCAAGCACTAGTTGATTGGGAGGAAAGGGAGGAGCTGCGAGGGCGCCCTCTGCTGGCTCACAAGGAGCACTTCAGGTCCGGCCAGGGCCCCAGCCAATTCCCACACTCCACTGAATGGCGTGTGGGCCGTGAGGACCTGCAAGGGTTCCCTCTGCTGGCCGACCCCAGGAGCTGCAGGAATAACCCCAGCTCCAGCCTATCACCACGATCAACTCATTAAGGGAGGGGGGAATCGGGAAGAGCTGCGAGGGCATCCTCTGCTTGCCAAACTCGCGAGCTGCTGTAGATTTCCCACCCTAACCATTCCTCAAGCACCAGTAGATTTTGTGGAACTGGAGGAGCTGCGAGGGCGCCCCCTGCTGGCCTACCTCGCGAGCTGCAGGAGTATCCCATACCCTAGCAAATCCCCAACAACCAGTAGATTTGGAGGGGACGTGAGAAGCTGACAGAACGTCCTCTGCTGATCGATTCTACGAGCTGCAAGGGAATACCCGGTCCCAGCCAATCCCCGCCCTACACGGGATTAACTGCGAGGGTGCCATCTGCTGGCCTGGCCCGCGAGCTGCAGAGAAATCCCTTGCCACAACCAATCCGCGCCCCATGGAATTGGGAGAGCGCCGTGAGGCGATGCGCGGGCGCCCTCTGTTGTTCGCGCCCAGGACCTGCAGTACGGTCCCCAGCTCCAGCAGATCCCTACTCTTCACTCATTTCAGGAGGGGTGGGGGGGAACGGGAACAATTGCGACGTCGTCCTCTGCTGAACGAATTCGCTAGCTTCAGGAGAATCCCATACCCCAGCCAATTCACAAGCCCCACTTGATTCCGGGGAACGGGAGGAGCTGCGAGGGCGCCCTCTGCTGTCCCACACAGAGCACTGCAGGTCGGGCCACGGACACAGCCAACCCCCGCCCTCCACTGAATGGCGTGTGGGCCATTTGGACCTGCGAGGGCACCCTCTGCTGGCCGAGCCCCGGAGCTACAGGAATTTCGGCGGCTCCAACCGATCCCCATGCTCCACTCATTTAAGGAGAGGGCGGGCCGGGAACAGTAGCGAGGGCATCCTCTACTGAACGAGCTCAAGAGCTTCAGGAGACTCCAATACCCCAGCCAATACACAAGCCCCAGGTTATTGGGGGGAAAGGGAGGAGCTGCGAGGGCGACCCCTGCTGGCCGACCTCGCGAGCTGCAGAGATATCCCCCACCCCAGCCAATCGCCAAGCACCTGTTGATTTGGGGGAACGGTAGGTGCTTTTAATGCGCCCCCTCCTGTCCTAACTCGCTAACTTCATTGGAATCCTCAACCTCAGCTGCTCACCAAGCGCCGCTAAATTTAGAGGGTTCGGCAGAACCAGAGAGGGCACCATCTGCTTAGCAAGTCTAAGACCTGCAGGGGAATACCCAGTCCTAGCCAATCCCCGCACTACACTAATTTGGGGGCGAAGTGATTAACAGCGAGGGCGCCATCTGCTGGCCGGGCCGGCGAGCAGCAGATAAATCCCTTGCCCCAACCACTCCATGCCCCACGAAATGGGATGTGGGCCTGAAGGTGAGGCGAGGGCGCCCTCTGTTGTCCGGACCGAGGAGCTGCAGGAGGGTCCCTAGCTCCAGCCTATCCCTATGCTCCACTGAGTTGAGCAGAGGGGGAGTTGAGTAAGAGCTGCGAGGGCGTCCTCTGATGACAGAGTTGGCGAGCTGCATGGGAATCCTCGACCCAGCTAATTTCCCAGCAGCGGTTGATTGAGGGGACCGGGAGGAGCAGCAAGCGCCCCCTCTGCTGACCCACACAGAGCACTGCATATCGGGCCACGGCCCCGGCCAATCCCTGCACTCCACTGAATATCGTGCTGGCCGTGAGGAGCTGCGAGGGCGCCCTCTGTTGGCCGAGCCCAGGAACTGCAAGAATGTCCCTGGCTTCAGCTGATCCCCACTCTCCACTCATTTAAGTAGAGGGAGGAAAACGGGAAGAGCTGCAAGGGAGTCCTCTGCTGGCCGAGCTCGCGAGCTGCCAGAGAATCCCTGATCCCAACCCATCCACAAGCCCCAGCTTATTGGAGTAAAAGGGTGGGGCTGCGAGAGCGTCCCCTGCTGGCCTACCTCGCGATCAAAAGTTTTATCCCCGACCCCAGCCAATCCCCAAGAACCAGTTGCTTGGGGGAAACGGGAGGATATTTTAGCGCGCCCCCAGCTGTCTGACATCTCGAACTTCAGGAGAATCCGCAACCTCACCCGTCCCCAATAACCGTTTGTTTTGAAGGGGTAGCGAGAAGGTGAGAAGGCACCCTCTGCTGACGGAGTCAAAGAGCTGAAGAGGAATACCCGGTCCCCTCACTACAGTAATTTGGGGGCGACGGATTCACGGCGAGGGCGCCATTCGCTGGCCGAGCGCACGAGCTGCAGTGAAATCCCTTGCGCCAAATAATCCGCGCCCCACTGAATGGGGGGTGGGCAGGGAGGTGATGCGCGGGCACCCTACGTTGGCCGAGCCCAGGAGCTGCATGACAGTCTCCGGGTCCAGCAGATCCCTAGGCTCCACTCAGTTGAGGAGAGGGGGGAATCCGTAAGGCCTGCGAGGGCGTCCCCTGCTGGCCGACTTCGCGAGCTGCAGGAGTATCCCCGAACAAAGACAATCCCCAAGTACCAGTTGCTTAGGTGGAACGGGAGGAGGTTTTAGTGCGCCCCCTGCTGGCCGACTGTGCGAACTTCAGGAGAATCCCCAAACTCAGCCGATTCTCAATCACCGGTTGATTTGCAGGGGTCGGGAAATGCTGAGAGGGCGAACTCTGCTGACCAAGTCTAAGAGCTGCAGGGAAATACCCGGTCCCCTCCAATCCCAGGACTACACTAAATTGGGGGCGAAGGGATTAACTGCGTGGGCGCCATCTGCTGGCCGGGCCCCCAAGCTGAAGCAAAATCCCTTGCGCTAACTAATCCGCACCCCACTGAATGGGGAGTGGGCCGGGTGGTGATGTGAGGGCACCTTCTTTTGGCCGAGCCCAAGACCTGCAGGATGGTCCCCGGTTCCAGCAGATCCCACCGCTCCACTCTGTTGAGGAGTGGGGGGGGAACGGTAAGAGCAGCGAGGACGTTCTCTGCTTGGCCGAGCTCGCGAGCTGCAGGAGAATCCCCATCCCCAGCCAATCCCCAAGCATCATTTGATTGAGGGGAATGGGAACAGCTCGGAGGGCGCCCTCTGCCGGCTCACACAGAGCACTGCAGGTCGGGCCACGCCCACTGCCAATCCCCGGACTCAATTGAATGGCATGTTTGCCATGAGGAGCTGCGAGGGCGCCCTCAGTTGGCCGAGCCCAGGAGCTGCAGGAATATCCAAGCCTCTAGGCGATCCCCACGATCCACTCATTTAAGGAGAGGGGAAGAAATGGGAAGAGCTGCGAGGGAATCCTCTGCTGACCGAGCCCACGTGCTGCAGAAAAATCCCTGACCCCAGCAAATACCCAAGCCTTAGTTAATGGGAGGGAACGGGAGGGCTTCGAGGGCGCCTCCGGCTGGCCGACCTCGCGAGCTTCGGGTGTAAACCCCACCTCAGCCGATCCCCAAGCGCCGGTTGATTTGGAAAAATCGGGAGAAGCTGTGAGGTCGCCCTCTGCTGACCGAGTTTAAGGGCTACAGGTGAGTACCCTGTCCCAGCCAATCCCGGTTCTACACTAATTTGGGGGCGACGGGATTAACTGCGTGGGCACCTTCTGCTTGCCGGGCCCGCGAGCTGAAGAGTAATCCCTTGCCCCAACCAATTCGCGCCCCACTGAATTTTGGGTGGGCCAGGAGGTGATGCGAGGGCGCCCTCTTTTGGCCGAGCCCCGGAGCTGTAGGACGGTCGCCTGCTCCAGCAGATCCCTTTGCTCGACTCTGTTGAGGATATGGGGGAAACGGTAAGAGCTGCGAGGTAGTCCTCTGCTGGCCGATCTCGTGTGTTGCATGGGAATTCCCGACCCCAGCCAATCCCCAAACATCATTTGATTGCGGGTAATGGGAGGAGCTCCGAGGGCGCCTCTGCTGACCCACAAAGAGCAATGCAGTTCGGGCCAGGGTCCCAGCCAATCCCCGCACTTCACTGAATGGCATGTGGGCCGTGAGGATCTGCGATGGCGCCCTCTGCTGGCCTACCCCCGGAGCTGCAGGAATTTCCGCGGCTCCAAACGAACCACATGCTCCACTCATTTAAGGAGACGGGGAGGCCGGGAACAGTTGCGACGGCATCGTCTGCTGAAGGGGCTCACGAGCTTCAGGAAAATCCCAGACCCCAGCCAATACACAAGCGCCAGTTTATTGGGGGTAAAGGGAGGAGCTGCGAGGGCGATCCGGGCTGGCCGACCTCGCGACCTGCAGGGGTATCCCTCTCTCCAGCCAATCCCAAAGCACCTGTTGATTGGGGGGAACGGGAGGAGCTTTTAGTGCGCCCCCTGCTGGCTGAACTCGCTAACCTCATTGAAATCCCCAATCTCAGCTGCTCCCCAAGCACCGGTTGATTTGAAGGGTTCGGGAGAACCAGAGAGGGCGTCCTCTGCTTACCGAGTCTAAGACCTGCAGTGGAATACCCGGTCCTAGGCAATCCCCACACTACACTAATTTGGGGGGCGACGGGATTTACTGCGAGGGCTCCATATGCTGGCTGGGCCAGCGAGCTGAAGAGAAATCCATTGCCTCAACCAATCTGCGCCCCACTGAATGGGGGGTGGGCCGGGAGGTGATGTGCGGGCACCCTCTGTTGGCCGAGCCCAGGACCTGCAGGACAGTCCCCGGTTCCAGCAGATCCCTCCGCTCCACTCTGTTCAGGGGGGGGGAACGGTAAGAGCAGCGAGGGCGTCCTCTGCTGGCCGAGCTCGTGAGCTGCAGGTGAATCCCCGTCCCCAGCCAATCCCCAAGCATCATTTGATTGCAGGGAATGGGAAGAGCTCCGAGGGCGCCCTCTGCTGGCCCACACAGAGTACTGCAGGTCCGGCCACGGCCCCAGCCAATCCCCGCACTCAACTGAATGATGTGTTCGCCGTGAAGAGCTGCGAGGGGGCCCTCTGTTGTCCGAGCCAAGGAGCTGCAGAAATGTCCAAGCCTCCAGCCGATCCCCACGATCCACTCATTTAAGGAGAGGGGGAGAAATGGGAAGAGCTGCGAGGGCGTCCTCTGCTGGCCGAGGTCGCGAGCTGCAGGAAAATCCCACACCTCAGCGAATCCCCAAGCACCTGTTGCTTTGGGGAACGGGAAGATCTTTTAGTGAGCCCTCTGCTGGCCGAACTCGCTAACTTCATTGGAATCCCCAACATCAGCTGATCCCCAAGCACCGGTTGATTTGGAGGGTTCGGGAGAACCAGAGACGGCGCCCTCTGCTGAAGGTGTCTAAGACCTGCAGGGGAATACCGGTCCTAGCCAATCCCCGCACTACACCAATTTGGGGGCGACGGGGTTAACTGCGAGGGCGCCATCTGCTGGCCGGGCCAGCGAGCTGCAGATAAATCCCTTGCCCCAACCCTTCCGTGCCCCACGAAATGGGGTTTGGGCTGGGAGGTGATGCGAGGGCGCCCACTGTTGTCCAAACCGAGGAGATGCAGGACGGTCCCTGGCTCCAGCAGATTCCTACGCTCCAGTCATTTGAGGAGAGGGGGGAAAAGGTACGAGCTGCGAGAGCGTCCTCTACTGGCCGAGCTCGCGAGCTGTACGGGAATCCTCGACCCCAACAAATTCCCATGCACCAGTTGATTGGGGGTAACCTGAGGAGCTGCGAGGGCGCCCTCTCCTGGCCCACCCAGAGCCATGCAGGACGGTACCATGTCCCAGCTAAGCCCCGCGCTGAACTTTATTTGGGGTTGGACTGGAGGAGCTGCGAGGGCGCACTCTGTTGACTGAGACCAGAAGCTACAGGAGGGTCCCCGGCTGCACCCAATACCCACGCTACACTCATTTAAGGATAAGGGGGGAAACGAGAAGAGCTGCTAGGTCGTACTCTGCTGGACGAGCTTGGCTGCAGGAGAATCCTCGACCCCAGCCAATCCCCAAGCACAAGTTGATTGGCCGGAACTAGCAGAGCTGCGATGGCGCACTCTGATGGCCCACCCAGAGCACTGCAGGGCCCCTGCCCCAACAGATCTCCGCGACTCATTGAGTGTGGGGTGGGCCGGGAAGAGCTGCGAGGGCTCCATCTGTTGACCGAGCTCAGGAGCTGCAGGAAGGTCCCCGGATCCAACCGAATCCCAAGCTACACTCATTTAAGGAGAGGGAGGGAAACGGGAAGAGCTGCGAGGGCGTCCACAGCAGGAGAATATCCGACCCCAACCAATCCACAAGTACCAGCTGATTGGGGGAACGGGCGGAGCTGTGAGGGCTCTCTCTGCTGGCCCACCCAGAGACATGGGGCAGGACGGGTCCCTGCCCCAACAGATCTCTGCGATCTCTGTGTGGGGTGGGCCGGGAGGAGCTGCGAGGGCGCCCTCTGTTTGCTGATACCAGGAGCCGATACCAAGAGCTCTCTCATTCACCCCTCACATCCAAGCCGTCACCAAAACCTGCCGGTCTCAGCTCCGCAACGTTGCCAAGATCTGCCCTTTCCTCTCCATCCAAACCGCTACCCTGCTCATTCAAGCTCTCATCCTATCCCGTCCGGACTACTGCACCAGCCTTCTCTCTGATCTCCCATCCTCGTGTCTCTCTCCACTTCAATCCATACTTCATGCTGCTGCCCGGATTATCTTTGTCCAGAAACGCTCTGGGCATATTGCTCCCCTCCTCAAAAACCTCCAATGGCTACCGATCAATCTGCGCATCAGGCAGAAACTCCTCACCCTGGGCTTCAAGGCTGTCCATCACCTCGCCCCCTCCTACCTCACCTCCCTTCTCTCTTTCTACTGCCCAGCCCACAACCTCCGCTCCTCCACCGCTAATCTCCTCACTGTACCTCGTTATCGCCTGTCCCGCCATCGACCCCCGGCCCACGTCATCCCCCGGGCCTGGAATGCCCTCCCTCTGCCCTTCCTCCAAGCTAGCTCTCTTCCTCCCTTCAAGGCCCTACTGAGAGCTCACCTCCTCCATGAGGCCTTCCTAGATTGAGCCCCTTCCTTCCTCTCCCCCTCGTCCCCCTCTCCATCCCCCCATCTTACCTCCTTCCCTTCCCCACAGCACCTGTATATATGTATATATGGTTGTACATATTTATTACTCTATTTATTTATTTATTTATTTATTTATTTTACTTGTACATTTCTATCCTATTTATTTTATTTTGTTGGTATGTTTGGTTTTGTTCTCTGTCTCCCCCTTTTAGACTGTGAGCCCACTGTTGGGTAGGGACTGTCTCTATGTGTTGCCAATTTGTACTTCCCAAGCGCTTAGTACAGTGCTCTGCACATAGTAAGCGCTCAATAAATACGATTGATTGATTGATTGATTGAGCTACAGTAGATTCCCCAGCTCCAGCAGATCTCCACACTCCACTCATTTAAGGAGAAGGGGGAAACAGGAAGAGTTGCTAGGATATCCTCTGCTGGCCGAGATCAGCTGCAGGAGAATACCCGACACCATCAAATCCCCAAACACCAATTGATTTTGGGGAATGGGAGGAGCTGCGAGGGCGCCCCCAGCTGGCCAATCTCGCGACTTTAAGGAGAATCCCCGACTTCAGCCAATCCCCAAGCACCAGTTGATTTGGAGGGGATGGGAGTAGCTGAGAGGGCGCCCTCTGCTGACCGCTTCCAAGACCTGCAGGGGAATTCATTCTTTCATTCATTCAATCGTATTTATTGAGCGCTTACTGTGTGCAGAGCACTGTACTAAGCGCTTGGGAAGTACAAGTTCGCAACATATAGAGACGGTCCCTACCCAACATTGAGCTCGCAGTCTAGAAGGGGGAGACAGAGAACAAAACAAAACATATTAACAGAATAAAATAAATATAATAAATATATACAAGTAAAATAAATAGAGTAATAAATGCGTACAAACATATATACATATATACAGGTGCTGTGGGGAAGGGAAGGAGGTAAGGTGGGGGGATGGAGAGAGGGAGGAGGGGGAGAGGAAGGAGGGGGCTCAGTCTAGGAAGGCCTCCTGGAGGAGGTGAGCTCTCAGTAGGGCCTTGAAGGGAGGAAGAGAGCTAGCTTGGCGGATGTGAGGAGGGAGGGCATTCCAGGCCAGGGGGGTGACGTGGGCTGGGGTTCGACGGCGGAACAGGCGAGAACCAGGCACGGTGAGGAGATTAGCGGCAGAGGAGCGAGGGTGCGGGCTGAGCTGTAGAAGGAGAGAAGGGAGGTGAGGTAGGAGGGGGCGAGGTGATGGAAAGCCTTGAAGCCGTGGGTGAGGAGTTTCTGCCTGATGTGTAGGTTGATTGGTAGCCACTGGAGATTTTTGAGGAAGCCACTCCTGCAGCTGTAAGGATATATGACCCAGCTGATCTTGGCGTTTTTCCACCAACTGTCTTTCAGTACTCATCTCTCTTTCTATTTTCTGAAGCCGCCACTCGACCCGTTCAGAGACCATTTCTTGTTTCTGAGATTCTTCAAGTTTCTCAGACAATTCTTCCAAATTCTTTTTTGTTTCTGCATCCGATCGGTTTCTTCTTGAAAGCTCCCTGATGAGATCCTCTCCTAAGCGAACCTGTTCACTGCTGAGGTCTCGGAGGGACTGGTGTAAAGAATGAAGCTGATCAAAATCTTCTTGCTCATCTACGAACTGGACACCACTAGATCTAGACCGTCGCTGCCTGGGAACCTGTGCGTCTCCACTGTCCCTGAGAGGGGATGTTGGTGGGAAGCTGCAGCTGTCTGTTGCTGCTCTTCCATCAAGGTCATTTATATACAAACTTGAAAGAGATGCACTTCTTGCTCCAGAGTTTCTTAAGAGACGCTGACTCCTTAATTGGCCTATGGATTGCTCCAAAGTCTCCTTTAATCATGCATTCAACTGGCCGCGTGCAGAGCCCTGGAGTACGCACTGGGGAGAGTCCGATACAGCCGCAGGAATCCCCGGCCCCAACCAATCCCCGCACTCTGCAGATTTGGGGGCGAGGGGAGAAGCTGCGAGGGAGCCATCTGCTGGCCGGACCCGCGAGCTGCAGTGAAATCCCTTGCCTGAAACAATACGCGCGCCACTGAATGCAGGGGGGACAGGATGACCTGCGAGTGCGCCCTCTCCTGGCTGAGCCCAGGAGCTACAGGAGGGTCCCCTGCTCCAGCCGATCCCCACCGCCCAATCAGTTCAGGAGAGGGTGGGAAACGGGAAGAGCTGCGCGGACGTCCTCTGCTGGCCGAGACCGCGAGCTGCAGGAGAATCCCCTGACCTCATGCGATCCCCAAGCACCAGTTGATTTGGAGGTGACGAGAGAAGCCGAGAGGTCGCCCTCTGCTGACCGATTCCAAGAGCTACAGGGGAATCCCCAGCCCCAGCCAACCCCCGCACTCCACTGATTTGGGGACAATGGGATAAGCTGCGGGGGTGCCATCTACTTTCCGGGCAAGCGAGCTACAGGGAAATCTCTTGTCCCAACCAATCCGCTCCCCACTGAATGGGGGAGGGGGAAAGAGAGGACCTCCGAGGGCACCCTCTGCTGCCCGAGCCCAGGAGCTGCAGCAGAGTCCCCGGCTCCAGCCGATCACCACGATCCACTCAGTCAAGAAGAGGGTGGGAAACGGGAAGAGCTGCGAGGGCCTTCTCTGCTGACCGAGATCGCGAGCTGCAGGAGAATCCCAGACCCCAGGCAATCCCCAAGCACCTGTTGATTGGGGGGAACTGGAGGAGCTGTGAGGGCTTACTCTGGTGATCCACCAAGAGCCATGAGGGACGGGCCCCGGCCCCAGCCAATCCCTGTGCTCCACTGAATAGCCGAAGGACCGTTCCCGGCTCCATCCGATCCCCACGCACTGCTTATTAAAGGAGAGGGGAGGAAAAGGGAAGAGCTGCGAGGGCGTCTTCTGCTGGCCGAGCTAGTGAGCTGAAGGAGTATCCCCGACCCAAGGAAATCCCTAAACACCAGTTGACTTTGGGAACGGGAGTAGCTGCGAAGGCGTCCCTCCTGGCCGACCTCGCGAGATGCAGGAGAATCCTCGACCCCAGTCAATCCCCAAGCCCCAGTTTATTGGGGGGGAAAGGGAGGAGCTTCGAGGGCATCCTCTGCTGGCCGACCTCGAGAGCTGCAGGAGTATCCCGACCCCAGCCAATCCCCAAGCATCAGTTGATTGGGAGGAACGGGAAGAGCAGCGAAGGCGCCCCCTGCTGGCCGACCTCGCGACCTTCAGGAGAAAACCCGACCTCAGCCGATTTCCAAGCACCAGTTGATTTGGAGGGGCGGGAGCCGTTGAGAGGACGTCTTCTGCTGATCGAGTCCAACAGCTGCAGGCGAATCCCATGCCCCAGCCAATGTACGCACGCCAGTGATTTGGGGGCGACGGGAGAAAATGCGAGGGCGCAATTCTGCTGGCATAGCCCTTGAGCTGCAGTTAAATTCCTTGCCCCAACCAATACGCGCCCCACTGAATGCGGGGGGGAGAGGGAAGACCGGCCAGGTCGTCCTCTGCTGGCCGAGCTCGCGAGCTGCAGGAGAATCTCCGACCTCAGCCAATCAACAAGCCCAAGTTTATTAGGGGGAAAGGGAGGAGCTGCGAGGGCGCCCCCTGCTGGCCCACCTCGCGAGCTGCAGGAGTTTCCCCGACACCAGCCAATCCCCAAGCACTAGTTGCTTAACCGCTACTCTGCTCGTTCAAGCTCTCATCCTATCCCGTCTGGATTACTGTATCAGCCTCCTCACCGATCTCCCATTCTCTTGTCCCTCCCCACTGTAATCCATACTTCACACCGCTGCCCTGATCGTTTTAGTCCAGAAGCGTTCTGAGCATGTTACTCCCCTCCTCAAATATCTTCAGTGGCTACCAATCAACCTATGAATCAGGCAAAAACTCCTCACCCTCGGCTACAAGGCTCTCCATCACCTCGCCCCCTCTAACCTCACCTCCTTTCTCTCCTTCTACAACCCAGCCCGCACCCTCCGCTCATCTGCCGCTAATCTCCTCACCGTGCCTCGTTCTCGCCTGTCCCGCCTTCGACCCCTGGCCCACATCATCCCCCTGGGCTGGAATGCCCTCCCTCCGTACATCCACTAAGCTAGCTCTCTTCCTCCCTTCAAAGCCCTACTGAGAGGTTACCTCCTCCAGGAGGCCTTCCCAGACTGAGCCCCCTCCTTTCTCTCCCCCTCCTCCCCCTTCTAATACCCCCCGCCTTACCTCCTTCACCTCCCCACAGCACCTGTATACATGTATATATGTTTGTACATATTTATTACTTTATTTATTTATTTTATTTGTACATATTTATTCTATTTATTTTACTTTGTTAATATGTTCTGTTTTGTTCTCATTCTCCCCCTTCTAGACTGTGAGCCCACTGTTGGGTAGGGACTGTCTCTATATGTTACCAACTTGTACTTCCCAAGCGCTTACTACAGTGCTCTGCACACAGTAAGCGCTCAATAAATACGATTGAATGAATGAATAAGGAGCTTTTAGTGCGGCCCCTGCTGGCCGACTTCGCGAACTTCAGGAGAATCCCCAACCTCAGCCGATCCCCAAGCACCGGTTGATTTGGAGGGGTCGGAGAAGCTGAGAAGGCGCCCTCTGTTGATCGAGTCTAACAGCTGCAGTGGAATATCCACTCCCAACCAAACTCCGCAATACACTAATTTTGGGGCGACGGGAGGGCGCCATCTGTTGGGTGGGCCCGCGACCTGCAGAGAAATCCCTTGCCCCAACCAATCCACGCACCACTGAATGGCAGGTGAGCCGGGAGGTGATGCTAGTGCACCCTCTGTTGGCCGAGCCCAGAAGCTGCAGGACGTTCCCCGGCTCCACACGATCCCTATGCTCCACTCAGTTGAGGAGAGGGGGGAAACGGTAAGAGCTGCGAGGGCCCCCTCTGCTGGCCGAGCTCGCGAGCTGAAGGAGAAGCCCCGACCCCAGCCAATCCACAAGCACCAGTTGATTGCGGGGAAGGGGAGGAGCTGCGAGAGCTCCCTCTACTGGCCCACACAGAGCACTGTAGGTCGGGCCACGGCCACAGCCAATCCCCACACTCAACTGAATGTGGGGAGAGAGGTCCAGCGAGGGCGCTCTCTGCTGGCCGATCCAAGGAGCTGCCGGAGGGTCCTCGATTCCAGCCAATCCCCACGCTCCTCTCATTTAAGGGGGGGAAATGGGGAAAGCTTCGAGGGCGTCCTCTGCAGGCGTAGCTCGCGAGCTGCAAGAGAATCCCCGAACCCAGGCAATCCGGAATCACCAATTGATTGGGGGGAAACGGGAGGAAATGAGATGACGCCCCCTACTGACCCACCTAGTTTACTGCAGGAGAGGCCCCGAACCCAGCCAACCCCGCGCTCCCCTGAATTGTGCGTAGGCCGGGATGATAGGCCGGGATGGGCTGCGAGGGCGCCCTCAGTTGGCCAAGCCCAGGAGCTACAGGACTGTCCCCGGCTCCATCCGATCCCCACGCTCCACTCATTAAGGAGAGGCAGGGAAACAGGAAGAGCTGCTAGGGCGTCCTCTGCTGGCCGAGCTCGCGAGCTGCAGGAGAATCCCCGACACCAGGCAAGCCCCAAACCAAAGTTGATTGCGGGCAACGGGATGAGTTGGGATGGCGCCCTCTGCTGACCCATCCAGGGAACTGCAGGACGGGCCCTGGCCCCAGCCAATCCCAATCCTCCACTGAATGGCGTGTGGGCCGTGAGGAGCTGCGAGGGCTGCCCAGGAGCTGCAGGAACTGCCTCAGTTCCAGGCGATCCCTGCACTCATTTATGGAGTGGGGGGAAAAGGAAAGAGATACGAGGGCGTCCTCTGCAGGCCGAACTCGCGAGGTGTGGGAGTATCCCCGACCCCCGCCAATCCCCAAGCCCCAGGTGCTTGGGGGGAACGGAAGGAGATGCGAGGGCGCCCTCTAGTGGTCCACTCAGAGCCCTGCGGGAGAGACACCAGCCTGTGCCAATCACCACTCTCCACTGTATTGGGGGTGGGCCGGGAGGAGCTACGAGGGCCCCCTCTGTTGGCAGAGCCCAGGAGATGCAGGAGGCTCCGCGGCTGCAGACTATCCCGATACTCCACTCAGTTAAGGAGGGGGTGGGAAACGGGAAGAGCTGCGAGGGAGTCTTCTGCCTACCGAGCTCGCGACCCCAGCCAATCCCGAAGCACCAGTTGATTGGAGGGAACGGGAGGAGCTGCGAGGGCGCTCTCTACTGGCCCAACCGGAGCCCTGAAGGACGGGAGCCGGCCCCAGCCAATCCCCGCGCTCCATTGAATGGGGGGTGGGCCAGGAGGAGCTTCGAGTGCGCCCTCTGTTGGCCAAGCCCAGGAGCTGCAGGACCGTAACTGGCTCCAGCCAATCCCCACGCTCCAATCATTTAAGGAGAGGGGGAAAAGCGGGAAGAGCTCCGAGGGCGTCCTCTGCTGGCCGAGCTTGCGTGCTGCAGCAAAATTCCCGACCCCAGTAAATCCCCAAGCATCAGTTGATTCGGGGGAACGGAAGGAGCTGCGAGCACGCTCCTGCTGGCCGACCTCGCGAGCTTCAGGAGAAAACCCGACCTCAGCCGATCCCCAAGCACCAGTTGATTTGGAGGTGCGGGAGAAGCTGAGAGGGCGTCTTCTGCTGATCGAGTCCAAAATCTGCAGCGGAATCCCAGGCCCCAGCCAATCCCCACACGCCAGTGATTTGGGGGCGACGGGAGAAACTGCGAGGGTGCAATCTGCTGGCAGGGCCCGTGAGGGGCAGGGAAATCCCTTGCCCCAACAAATCCGTGCCCCACTGAATTGGGTGGAAGGAAAGATCTGCCAGGGCGTCCTCTGCAGGCCTATTTCACGAACTGCAGGAGAATCTCCCACCCCAGCCAATCCACAAACCCCAGTTTATTGGGGGAAAAGGGAGGAGTTACCAGGGCCCCAGCTGCTGGCTGGGCCCCTGAGCTGCAGGAGTATCCCCGACCCCAGCCAGTCCCAAAGCACCAGTTGCTTGGGGAAACGGGAGGAGCTTTTAGTGTGCCCCTTGCTGGCCGACCTCCTGAAGTTTAGGGGAATCCCCAACCTCATCCGATCTCCAAGCACCGGTTGATTTGGAGGGTTCGGGAGAAGCTGAGAGGGCGCCCCCTGCTGACCGAGTCTAAGAGCTGCAGGGGAATACCCGGTTCCAGCCAATCCCCAAACAAAAGTTTACTGAGGGGACCGGGAGGATTTGGGATGGCGCCTTCTGCTGACCCATCCAAGGAACTGCAGGACGGGCCCCGGCTCCAGCCAATCCCCACTCTCCACTGAATGGCGTGTGGGCCGTGAGGAGCTTCGAGGGCTGCCTAGGAGCTGCAGGACGTTCCCCGGCTCCAGCCGATCCCCACACTCCACTCATTTATGGAGAGGGGGGGAAACGGAAAGAGCTGCGAGGGCGTCCTCTGCTGGCCGAGCTCGCGAGCAACAGGAGTATCCCGACCCAAGCCAATCCCAAAGCACCAGGTACTTGGGGGGAACGGGAGGAGGTCCGTGGGCGCCCTCTGCTGGCCCAACCGGAGTCCTGCAGGACGGGCCCCGAACCCAGCCAATCCCTGCGCTCCATCGAATGGGGGGTGGGCCGGGAGGAGCTTCGAGTGCGCCCTCTGTCGGCCGAACCCAGGAGATTCACAACCGTCAGTGGCTCCAGCCAATCCCCACGTTCCACTCATGTAAGGAGAGGGGGAGAAACGAGAAGAGCTGCGAGTGCGTCCTCTGCTGGCCGAGCTGGAGAGCTGCAGGAAAATCCCCGACCCCAGCAAATCCCCAATCCTCAGTTGAATGGGGGGAACGGGCGGAGCTGCGAGCGCGCCTCCTTCTGGACGACCTCGCGAGCTTCAGGAGAATCCCCGACCTCAGCCGATCCCCAAGCACCAGTCGATTTGGAGGGGACGGGAGAAGCTGAGAGGGAGTCTTCTGCTGATCGAGTCCAAAAGCTGCAAGGAATCCCAGGCCCCAGAAAGTCCTGGCAGTCCAGTGATTTGGGGGCGATGGGAGAAACTGCGAGGGCGCAATCTGCTGGCCGGGCCCGTGGGCTGCAGGGAAATCCCTTGCCCCACCAATCCACGCCCCACTGAATGGTGGGGGGGAGGGAAGACCTGCCTGGGCGTCCTATGCTGGCCGAGCTAGCGAGCTGCAGTAGAATCCCCGAACCCAGCCAATCCACAAGCCCCAGTTTACTGGGGGGAAAGGGAGGAGCGCAAGGGCACCCCCTGCCGGCCGACCTGGAGAGCTACAGGAGTATCCCCGACCCCAGACGATCCCCAAGCACGAGTTGCTTGGGGGTAATGAGAGGGTCTTCAGTGCGCCCCCTGCTAGCCGACCTCGCGAACTTCAGGAGAACCCCAACCTCAGCCGATTCCCAAGCCCCGGTTGATTTGGAGGGGTCGGGAGAAGCTGAGAGGGCACCCACTGCTGGACCACACAGGGCACTGCAGATCGGGCCACAATCACAGCCAATCACTGCACGCTACTGAATGGCGGGGAGAGAGGTCCAGCGTGGGCGTTCTTTGCTGGCCAATCCCAGGGGCTGCCGGAGTGTCCGTGTCTCCAAGAAATCCCCACGCTCCTCTCATTTAAAGAGGGGGGAAAACGGGAAGAGCTGCGAGGGAGTCCTCTGCTGGCCTAGCTCGCGAGATACAGGAGAATCCCCGACCCAAGCAAATCCCGAAGCACCAGTTGATTGGCGTTGAATGGGAGGAGATGCGATGGCGCCCCCTACTGACGCACCTCGTTCACTGCAGGCGGACCCCGAATCCAGCAAACCCCACCCTGCCCTTTATTGGGGGTGGGACGGGAGGAGCTGCGAGGGAGCCTTCTGTTGGCCGAGCCCAGGAGCTACAGGGCGGTCCCCGGCTCCAACCGATCCCTACGCTCCACTCATTAAGGAGAGCGGGGGAAACAGGAAGGGCTTCTAGGGCGTTCTCTGCTGGCCGAGCTCGCGAGCTGCAGGAGAATCCCCGACCCCAGCCAATCCCCAAGCAAAGGTTGACTGGGGAGACCAGGAGGAGTTTGGAGGGCGCCCTCTGCTGACCCATCCAGAGCACTGCATGACGGTCCACGGCCCCAGCCAATCTCCACCCTCCACTGAATGGCGTGTGGACCGTGAGGAGCTGCGAGAGCTGCCCAGGAGCTGCAGGACTTTCCCTGGCTCACGCCGATCCCCACCCTCTACTCATTTATGGGGGAGGACGGAAAGAGGTGTGTGCGCGTCCTCTGCTGGCCGTGCTCGCGAGCTGCTGGAGAATTCCCGACCCCAGCCAATCCACCAGCCCCAGTTTATTGGGGGAAACGGAGGAGCTGCGAGGGCGCCCCTTGCTGGCCGACTTCACGAGTTGCAGGAGTATCGCCGACCCGAACCAATTCCCAAGAACCAGTTACTTGGGGGGAACTGGAGGAGCTTTTAGTGCGCCCCTTGCTGGCCGAGTTGGCGAACCTCAGGAGAATCCCCAACCTCGGCTGATCCCCAAGCACATGTTGATTTGGAGGGGTCGGGAGAAGATGAGAGGGCGCCCTCTGCTGACCGAGTCTAACAGCTGCAGGGGAATACCCGGTCCCAACCAATCCCGGCAGTACACTAATTTGGGGGCGACGGGATTTACTGCGAGGGCGCCATTTGCTGGCCGGGCCCGTGAGCTGCAGAGAAATCCCTTGCCCCAACCAATCCGCGCCCCACTGAATGGCAGATGGGCCGGGAGGGGATGCGCGGGCGCCCTCTCTTGGCCGAGCCCAGGAGCTGCAGGACGGTCCCCGGCTCCAGCAGATCCCTACACCCCACTCAGTTGAGGAGGGGGGTGGAAACAGTAAGAGCTGCGAGGGCGTCGTGTGCTGGACGAGATCGCGAGCTGCAGGGGAATCCCCGACCCCAGCCAATCCAAAAGCACTAGTTGATAGGGGGGAATGGGAGGAGTTGAGAAGGCGCCCTCTGCTTTCCCACACAGAGAACTGCAGGTCGGGCCACGACCCCAGCCAATCCCTGCACTCCACTGAATAGCGTGTGGGCCGTGAGGAGCTGCGAGGACGCCCTTTGCTGGCCAAGCCCAGGAGCTGCAGGAATGTCCCCGGGTCCAGCCAATCCCCACGCTCCACTCATTTAAGGAGAGGGGGGGGAAACGGGAAGAGCTGCGAGGGCGTCCTCTGCTGGCCGAGCTTGCGAGCTGCAGGAGAATCCCCGACCCTAAACACCAGTTGATTTTGTGGAACGGGAGGATTAGCGAGGGCGCCCCTTCTGGCCGATCTCGTGAGCTTCAGGAGAAAACCCGACCTCAGCCGATCCCCAAGCACCAGTCGATTTGGAGGGTCGGGAGAAGCTGAGAGGGCGTCTTCTGCTGATCGATTCCAAAAGCTGCAGGGGAATCCCATGCCCCAGGCAATCCCCGCACGCCAGTGATTTGGGGGCGACGGGGGAAACTGCGAGGGAGCAATCTACTGGCAGGGCCCGTGAGCTGCAGGGAAATCCCCTGCACCAGCAAATCCGTGCCTCCCTGAATGGCGGGGGGAAAGGGAAGTCCTGCCAGGGCGTCCTCTGCTGGCAGAGCTCGCGAGCTGCTGGAGAATCTCTGACCCCAGCCAATCCTCAAGCCCTAGTTTATTGGGGGGAAAAGGGGAAGCTGCAAGGGCACCCCCTGCTGGCCGACCTCGTGAGCTGCAGGAGTATCCCCAACCCCAGCCAATCCCCAAACACCAGTTGCTTGGGGGGAAAGGGAGGAGCTTTTAGTACTCCCCCTGCAGGCCGAATTCGCGAACTTCAGGAGAATCCCCAACTTCAGCTTATCCCCAAGCCCCGGTTAATTTGGAGGGGTCGGGAGAGGCTGAGACGGCGCCCTCTGCTGACTGAGTCTAACAGCTGCAGGGGAATACCCGGTCAATCAATCAATCGCATTTATTGAGCGCTTACTGTGTGCAGAGCACTGTACTAAGCGCTTGGGAAGTGCAAGTTGGCAACATATAGAGACAGTCACTACCCAACAGTGGGCTCACAGTCTAGAAGGGGAGACAGAGGAACAAAACCAAACATACTAACAAAATAAAATAAATAGAACACATATGTACAAGTAAAATAAATAAATAAATAAATAAATAAATAGAATAATAAATATGTACAAACATATATACATATATACAGGTGCTGTGGGGAAGGGAAGGAGGTAAGATGGGGGAATGGAGAGGGGGACGAGGGGGAGAGGAAGGAAGGTCCCAGCCAATCCCCGCACTACACTAATTTGGGAGCGACAGGATTAACTGCGAGGGCACCATCTGATGTCCAAGCCCGCGAGCTGCAGAGAAATCCCTTGCCCCAAACAATCCGCTTCCCACTGAATGACAGGTGGGCCAGGAGGTGATGCGCGTTCGCCCTCTGTTGGTCCGAGCCCAGGAGCTGCAGGACGGTACCCGGCTCCAGCAGATCCCTACGCTCCAGTCAGTTGAAAAGAGGGGGGAAACGGTAAGAGCTGTGAGGTCGTCGTCTGCTGGCCAAGATCGCGAGCTGCAGGAGAATCCCCGACCCCAGCCAATCCCCAAGCACTATTTGATAGGGGGAACGTGAGGAGCTGCAAGGGCACCCCCTGCTGGCCCACCCAGAGACCTGCATGACGGGCCGCTGCCCAGCCAATCCCCGCACTTCCCTGAATGGTGGAGTTCCGAGAGGGCCCTCTTGTGGCCGAGCCCCGGAGCTGCAGGACGGTACCCTGCTACAGCCGATTCCCACATTCCACTCATCAAGGAGAGGGAGCGGAAGGGGAAGAGCTACCACGGCGTCCTGTGCGGGCCGAGCTCGCAAGCTGCAGGAGAATCCCCGACCTCACCCAATCCCCAAGCACCAATTCATTGGGGTTAATGGGAGGAGCTGCGAGGGCTCCCTCAGCTGGCCGATCTCGCGAGCTGAAGGAGAAACCACGACTTCAGCCGATCCCCAAGCACCAGTTAATTTGGAGGGGACGGGAAAAGCTGAGAGGGCGCCCTCTGCTGACCGAGTCGAAGAGATACAGGAGAATCCCTGGACCCAGGCAATCCCTGCACTCCACTGATTCGGGGGTGACTGGTGAAGCTGCGAGGGCACCACCTGCTGGCCGGGCCCTCGAGCTGCAGGGAAATCCCTTGTCCCTACCAATCCACGGCCCACTGAATGGTGGGGACGGGAGGACTAGCCATTGCGTTCTCTGTTGGCCAAACCCAGGATCTCCAGGTCGGTCCTTCGTTCAAACCGATCCCCATGATTCACTCAGTTATGGAGTAGGGGGGAAACGGGAAAGGTTGCGATGGTGTCCGCTGCTGGCCGACCACGCTAGCTTCAGGAGACTCCCTGACCCCAGCCCAAGCACCAGTTGATTTGGAGAAATGGGAGGATCTGCAAGGGAGGGCGCCCTCTGCTGGACCAACCAGAGACCTGCAGGATGGGACCTTGCCCCAGCCAATCCCTGCCCCACACTGAATGTGGGGTGTCTCGGGTGGAGCTGCGAGGGCTCCCTCTATTGGCCGAGCCCAAGATCTGCAGGACGGTCCCTGCCTACAACCTATCCCCACGCTCCTTTCATTTAACGAGTGGGGGGAAACGGGAAGAGCTCAGAAGGCATCCTGTGCTGGCCGAGTTCGCGAGCATCAGGAGAATCCCCTACCACAGCCAATCCCCAAGCACCAGTTGATTGGGGTGCACGGGAGGAGCTGCGAGGGTGCCTTCTGCTGGCCGACCTCGCGAGCTGAAGGAGAACCCACTACTTCAGCGGATCCCCAAACACTAGTTAATTTGGTGGGGACGGAAAAAGGTGAGAGGGCGCCCTCTGCTGACCGAGTCCAAGAGCTACAGGGGAATCCCTGGCCCCAGCCGATCCCCGCACTCCACTGATTCGGGGTCGACGGTTGAAGCTTCGAGGGCACCATCTGCTGGTCAGGACCTCGAGCTGCCCGTAAAACCCTGGCCCCAACATATCCACGCCCCACTGAACGGAGGGCAGTGACGGGATGACCTGCGAGGGCGCCCTCATTTGACCGAGCCCAAGAGATGCAGGACGGTCCCCGGCTCCAACCGATCCCCACGCTCCAGTCATTTAAAGAGGGGGAGGAAACGGGAAGAGCTGTGAGGGCGTCCTCTGCTGGCCGAGTTCGAGAGTTCCAGGAGAATGTCCGACCCCAACCAATTCATTCATTCATTCAATTATTCATTCATTCTATCGTATTAATTGAGCGCTTCCTGGGTGCAGAGCACTGTACTAAGCGCTTTGGAAGTACAGCTTGGCAACATATAGATACGGTCCCTACCCAACAGTGTGCTCAAAGTCTGGAAGGGGGAGACAGAGAACAAAACAAAACATATTAACAAAATAAAATAAATAGAATAAATATGTACAAATAAAATAACTAGAGTAATAAATCCATACAAACATATATACATATATGCAGGTGCTGTGGGGAGGGGAAGGAGGTAAGGCGGGGGATGGGGAGGGGAGGAGGGGGAGATGAAGGAGGGGGCTCAGTCTGGGAAGGCCCACGGGTGGCCCGCCGCGCTCATCTCTACGCTGATGACACCCAGATCTACATCTCTGCCCCTGCTCTCTCCCCCTCTCTCCAGGCTCGCATCTCCTCCTGCTTTCAGGACATCTCCATTTGGATGTCTGCCCGCCACCTAAAGCTCAACATGTCGAAGACTGAACTCCTTGTCTTCCCTCCCAAACCTTGCCCTCTCCCTGACTTTCCCATCTCTGTTGACGGCACTACCATCCTTCCCGTCTCACAAGCCCGCAACCTTGGTGTCATCCTCGACTCCGCTCTCTCATTCACCCCTCACATCCAAGCCGTGACCAAAACCTGCCGGTCTCAGCTCCACAACATTGCCAAGATCCGCCCTTTCCTCTCCATCCCAACCGCTACCCTGCTCATTCAAGCTCTCATCCTATCCCGTCTGGACTACTGCATCAGCCTTCTCTCTGAACTCCCATCCTCGTGTCTCTCTCCACTTCAATCCATACTTCATGCTGCTGCCCGGATTATCTTTGTCCAGAAACGCTCTGGGCATATCACTCTCCTCCTCAAAAATCTCCAGTGGCTACCAATCAATCTGCGCATCAGGCAGAAGCTCCTCACCCTGGGCCTCAAGGCTCTCCATCACCTGGCCCCCTCCTACCTCACCTCCCTTCTCTCCTTCTACTGCCCAGTTTGCACCCTCCGCTCCTCCACCGCTGATCTCCTCACCGTACCTCGCTCTCGCCTGTCCCGCCATCGACCCCCGGCCCACGTCATCCCCCGGGCCTGGAATGCCCTCCCTCTGCCCCTCCGCCAAGCTAGCTCTCTTCCTCCCTTCAAGGCCCTGCTGAGAGCTCACCTCCTCCAGGAGGCCTTCCCAGACTGAGCCCCTTCCTTCCTCTCCCCCTCGTCCCCCTCTCCATCTCCCCCATCTTACCTCCTTCCCTTCCCCACAGCACCTGTATATATGTATATATGTTTGTACATATTTTTTACTTTATTTATTTATTTATTTTATTTGTACATATCTATTCTATTTATTTTATTTTGTTAGTATGTTTGGTTTTGTTCTCTGTCTCCCCCTTTTAGACTGTGAGCCCACTGTTGGGTAAGGACTGTCTCTATATGTTGCCAATTTGTACTTCCCATGCGCTTAGTACAGTGCTCTGCACATAGTAAGCGCTCAATATATACGATTGATGATGATGATGATGATGATGATTCCCACGCTACACTCATTTAAGGAGGCGTGGAGGAGGGAACGGGAAGTGCTGCGAGTGCGTCCACTGAAGGAGAATACCCAACCCCAGCCAATCGACAAGCACCACTTGATTGGGGGAAACGGGCGGAGCTGCAAGGGCGCCCTCTGCTGGTCCACCCAGAGACCTGCCGGACGGGACCCTGCCTCAGCCAATGCCCGCGCTTCACTTAATGTAGGGTGGGCAGAGTGGAATTGCGAGGGCGCCCTCTGTTGACCGAGGCCAGGAACTCCAGCACGGTCCCAGGGTCCAGAAGATCCCCACCGTACACTCATTTAAGGAGAGGGGAAGGAACGGGAAGAGCTGCGAGGGCGTTCTCTGCTGGCCGATATCGCAAGCGGCAGCAGAATACCAGAACCCAGCCAATCCCCAAGCTCCAGTTGATTGGGGGGAACGGGAGGAGCTGCGAGGGCGCCCTCTGCTGGCCCACCCAGAGCACAGCAGGAAGGGCTCCGGGACCAACCAATCCCCGCGCTCCCCTGAATGAGTGCTGGGCCGGGAGGAGCTGCGAGGGCGCCCTCTGTTGGCCGAACCGAGGAGCTGCAGAATGGTCACCGGCTCCAGCCGATCCCCACGCTCCTCTAATTTGAGGAGGGGGTGAAACGGGAAGAGCTGCTAGGGCGTCCTCTGATGGCCGAGCTCGCGATCTGTAGGAGAATACCCGACACTAGCCAATCATCAAGCACCAGTTGATGGGGGGAACAGAAGGACCCGCAAGGGCGCCCCCTGCTAGCCGACCACGTGTGCTTAAGTAGAACCCCGGACTTCAGGTGATAGCCAAGCACCAGTTGATTTGGAGGGGACGGGAGGAGCTGAGATGGCGCCCTCTGCTGACCGAGTCCAAGAGCTGCAGGGGAATCCCGTGTCCCAGCCAATCCCTGCACTTCACTGATTTGGGGCGACGGGTGAACCTGCGAGGGCACCATCTGCTGGACCACCAAGAGAACTGCAGGACCTGCCCGTGACCCCAGCGGATCCCCGCGATTCACTGAATGGGGGGTGGGCCGGGAGGATCACTAAGGGCGACCTCTGTTGACCGAGCCCTGGAGCTCGGTCCCCAGGACGGTACCCAGCTCCAGCCTATCCCCATGCTCCACTCATTTAAGGAGGCGGGGGGGAAATGGGAAGAGTTACCAGGACATCCTCTGCAGGCCCACAGAAAGCACTGCAGGACGTTCCCCGGCCTCAGCCAAACCCCGCGCTCCACTGAATGTGGGGTGGGCCGGGCGGAGCTGCGAGGGTGCCGCCTGCTGGCCGAACTCCCGAGCTTACGGAGGACCCCTGAGGTCAGCCTATCCCCAAGCACAAGTTGATTTGGAGGGGACGGGAGAAGTTGAGAGGGCGACCTCTGTTGACCGATTCCAAGCGCTGAAGGGGAATTCCCGGCCCCAGTCAATCCCTGCACTCTACTGATTTGAGAGCGACGGGACAAGCTGCGAGGGCCCCATCTGCTGGCCGGGCCCTCCACCTGCGGTGAAATCCCTTGCCCAACCAATCCGCGCCCCACTGAATGGTGGGGACTTGAAGACCAGCGAGGGCGTTCTCTGCTGAACGAGCCCAGGAGTGCAGGACGGTCCCCACCTCCAGCCAATCCCCACGCTCAACTCATTTAACGAATGGGGTCAGACGGGAAGAGCTGAGAGGTCGTCCTCTGCTGGCCGAGTTCGCGAGCTGCAGGAGAATCCCCGATCCCAGCCATTCCACAAGCACCAGTTGATTGGAGGGAACTGCAGGAACTGTGAGGGTGCCCCTGCTGGCCGACTTCGCAAGCTTTAGGAAAACACCTGACTTCAGCCGATCCCCAAGCACCAGATGTTTTGGAGGGGACGGGAGAAGTTGAGAGGGCGCCCTCTGCTGACCGAGTACAAGAGCTTCAAGGGAATCCCGGGCCCCGCCAATCCCTGCACTTCACTGATTTGGGGCGACGGGAGAAGCTGCGAGGGCGCCATCTGCTGGCCCACCAAGAGACCTGCAGGACGGGCCCCTACCCCAGCAGATCTCCTCGATTCACTGAATGTGGGGTGGGCCGGGAGGAGCTGCGAGGGCTCCCTCTGTTGGCCGATCCCAGGAACTACAGGAGATTCCCCAGCTCCAGCAGATCCCCACGCTCCACTCATTTAAGGAGAAGGAAGAAACGGGAAGAGCTGCTAGGACGTCCTCTGCTGGCCCAGATAAGCTGCAGGAGAATCCCCGACCCCAGCAAATTCCCAACTACCAATTGATTAGTGGGACCGGGAGGAGCTGCGAGGACGCGCCCTGCAGGCCGATCTGGCTAGCTTAAGGAGAATCCCCGATTTCAGCCGGTCCCCAAACACCAGTTGATTTTGAGGGTACAGGAGTAGCTGAGATGGCGCCCTCTGTTGACCGAGTCCAAGAGCTTCAGGGGAATCCCCTGCCCCAGCCAATCCCTGAACTCCACTGATTTCGGGCTAAGGGAGAAGCTGCGAGGTCACCATCTGCTGGCCGGGCCGTGGATCTGCAGGGCATGCCCTGGAACCAACCAATCCGTGCCCCACTGAATGGGGGGGCAGAAAGACCTGCGAGGGCGCTCTCTCCTGGCCGAGCACGGTATCTGGAGAACGGTCTCCAGCTTCAGCCGATCCTCACGCTTCACTCATTTAAAGGGAGGGGGGAGACGGGAAGAGCTGGGAGGGCGTCGTCTGCTGCCGACCTCGCGAGCTGCAGGAGAATCCCCGACTCCAGCCAATCCCCAAGCACCAGTTGACTGGGGGGAACAGGTGGAGCTGCGTGTGCGCCCTCTACTAGCCCAGCCAGAGACCTTCAGGACTTGCCTCTGCGCCAGCCAATCCTCGCGCTTCCCAGAATCGAGTATGGGACGGGAGGAGCTGCGAGGGAGTCCTCTGTTGTCCGGGCCCCGGAGCTGCAAGACGGTCCCCTTTTTCAGCCGATCCCCACGCATAACTCCTTTAAGGAGAGGGGGAAAACGGGAAGAGTGGCAAGGACGTCTTCTGCTGGTCGAGATGGCGAACGGCAGGAGAAGCCCCCACCCCAGCATATCCCCAAGCACAAGTTGATTGGGAATAACGGGAGGAGCTGAGAGGGTGCCTTATGCTGGCACCCCAGAGCTCTGCAGGACAGGCAAAGGCCCCAGCAAATCCCCGCGCTACACTGAATGTGTGGTGGGCTGGGAGCAGCTGCGAGGGCGCCCTCTGTTGGCCGACCCCAGGAGAGGCAAGCGGTTCCCGGGCTCCAACCGATCCCCATGCTCCACTCATTTAAGAAGAAGGGGGAAAAAGGAAAGAGCTGCTAGGGCGTCGTCGGCTGCCCGAGTTTGTTTGCAGGAGAATCCCCGAACGCAGCCAGTCCCCACGCACCGGTTGATTGGGAGGAACGGGAGGAGCTTCGAGGGCGTCCCTGCTAGGCGACCTCGCAACCTTAAGGAGAAATCCCGACATCAGCCGATCCCCAAGCACCAGTTCATTTGAAGGGGACGCGAGTTGACTGAGTCCAAGAGCTACAGGGGAATCCTCGGTCCCAGCCAATCCTTGCACTCCAGTGATTAGGGGGCGACGGGAGAAGCTCAGAGGATGCCATTCGCTGGCCGGGGACGCCATCTACTTGCTGGGCCTTCGAGCTGCAGGGAAATCCCTTGCCCCAACCAATCCGCACCCCACTGAAAGGAGAGTGGGCCGGGAGGTGATGTGAGGGCACCCTCTGTTCGCCGACCCCAGGACCTGCAGGACAGTCCCCGGTTTCAGCAGATCCCTCCGTTCCACTCTGTTGAGGAGAGGTGGGGAAATGGCAAGAGCAGCAAGGGCATCCTCTGCTGGTCGAGCTGGCGAGCTGCAGGAGAATCCCCGTCCACAGCCAATCCCCAAGCATCATTTGATTGCGGGGAATGGGAGGAGCACCGAGGGCGCCCTTTGCTGGCCCACACAGAGCACTGCAGGTCGGGCCACGGCCCCAGCCAATCCCCGCAATCCATTGAATGGCTTATTCGCCGTGAGGAGCTGCGAGGGCGCCCTCTGTTGGCCGAGCCCAGGAGCTGCAGGAATGTCCAGGCCTCCAGCCGATCCCCACGATCCACTCATTTAAAGAGAGGGGGAGAAATGGGAAGAGCTGCGAGGGCGTCCTCTGCAGGCCGAGCTCGAGAGCTGCAGGAAAATCCCCGACCCCAGCGAATCCCCAAGCACCTGTTGCTTTGGTGGAACGGGAGGATCTTTTAGTGAGCCCTCTGCTGGCCGAACTCGCTAACTTCATTAGAATCCCCAACCTCAGCTGGTCCCCAAGCACCGGTTGATTTGGAGGGTTCGGGAAAACCAGAGTGGGCGCAATCTGCTGAAGGAGTCTAAGTCCTGCAGGGGAATACCCGCTCCTAGCCAATCCCGGCACTACACTAATTTGAGGGCGACGGGGTTAACTGGGAGGGCGCTATCTGGTGGCCGGACTCGAGAGCTGCAGATAAATCCCTTGAGTCAACCCCTCCGTTCCCCACGAAATGGGGCGTGGGCCTGGAGGTGATGCGAGGGTGACCTCTGTTGTCCGAACCGGGGAGATGCAGGACAGTCCCTGGCTCCAGCAGATCCCAACGCTCCACTCAGTTGAGGAGAGGGGGGGGGAAAGGTAAGAACTGCGAGGGCGTCCTCTGCTGACCGAGCTCGCGAGCTGCACGGGAATCCTCGACCCCAGCCAGTTCCCAATCACCAGGTGATGGAGGGAACGGGAGGAGCAGCGAGAGCGCCCTCTGCTGGCCCACACAGAGCACTGCATGTCGGGCCACGGCCCCAGCCAAATCCCGGACTCCACTGAATGTTGTGTGGGTCGTGAGGGGCTGGGAGGGCGCCCTCTGCTCTCCGAGGGCAGAAGCCGCAGGAATGTCCCGGGTTCCAGCCGATCCCCACAATCCACCCATTTAAGGAGAGGGAGAGAAATGGGAAGAGCTGCGAGGGCGTCCTCTGCTGGCCGAGCCCAGGAGCCGCAGGAAAATCCCCGACCCCAGCAAATCCCCAAGCCTCAGTTAATGGGAGGGAACGGGAGGGCTTCGAGGGCGCCTCCGCCTGGCCGACCTCGCGAGCTTCAGGTGTAAACCCGACCTCAGCCGATCCCCAAGCACCGGTTGATTTGGAGGGGTCGGGAAAAGCTGAGAGGTCGCCCTCTGTTGACCGGGTCTAAGGGCTGCAGGTGAGTACCCTGTCCCAGCCAATCCCGGCACTACACTAATTTGGGGGCGACGGGATTAACTGCGTGGGCGCCATCTGCTTACCGGGCCCGGGAGCTGAAGAAAAATCCCTTGCCCCAACCAATCCGCACCCCACTGAATGGAGAGTGGGCCGGGAGGTGATGTGAGGGTACCCTCTGTTGGCCGAGCCCAGGACCTGCAGGACAGTCCCCGGTTTCAGCAGATCCCTCCGCTCCACTCTGTTGAGGAGAGGGGGGCAAACGGTAAGAGTAGCGAGGGCGTCCTCTGCTGGCCGAGTTCACGAGCTGCAGGTGAATCCCCGTCCCCAGCCACTCCCCAAGCATCATTTGATTGCGCGGAATGGGAGGAGCTCCGAGGGCGCCCTCTGCAGGCCCACTCAGAGCACTGCTGGTCGGGCCACGGCCCCAGCCAATCCCCGCACTCAACTGAATGGCGTGTTCGCCGTGAGGAGCAGCGAGGGCGCCTTCTGTTGTCTGAGCCCAGGAGCTGCAGGAATGTCCAAGCCTCCAGCCGATCCCCACGATCCACTCATTTAAGGAGAGGGGGAGAAATAGAAGAACCGCGAGGGCGTCATCTGCTGCCCTTGCGTCAACCCCTCCGTGCCCCACGAAAAGGGGTGTGGGCCGAGAGGTGATGCGAGGGCGCCCTCTATTGTCCGAACCGAGGAGCTGCAGGACGGTCCCTGGCTCCAGCAGATCCCAACACTCCACTCACTTGAGGAAAGGGGGGAAAATGTAAGAGCTGGGAGGTCGTCATCTGCTGGCCGAGTTCGCGAGCTGCACGGGAATCCTCGACCCCAGCCAATTTCCAAGCACCAGTTGACTGGGGGGAACGGGAAATGCTGCGAGGGCGCCCTCAGCTGTCCCAGGCAAGGAGCTGCAGTAATGTCCCGGGCTCCAGCCGATCCCCACGGTCCACTCATTTAAGGTGAGGGGGACTAATGGGAAGGGCTGCGAGGGCCTCATCTGCTGGCCGAGCCCAGGAGCTGCAGGAAAATCCCCGACCCCAGCAAATCCCCAAGCCTCAGTTAATGGGAGGGGACGGGAGGGCTTCGAGGACGCCTCCTCTTGGCCGACGTCGCGAGCTTCAGGTGTAAAGCCGACCTATGCCGATCTCCAAGCACCGGTTGATTTGGAGGGGTCGTGAGAAGCTGAGAGGACGCCCTCTGCTGACCGAGTCTAAGTGCTGCAGGTGAGTACCCTGTCCCAGCCAATCCCGGCACTACACTAAGTTGGGGGCGACGGGATTAACTGCGTGGGCGCCATCTGCTTGCCGGGCCCGCGAGCTGAAGTGAAATCCCTTGGCTCAGCCAATCCTCGCCCCACTGAATGTTGGGTGGGCCAGGAGGTGATGCGAGGACTCCCTCTATTGACCGAGCTCCGGAGATGCAGGAGGGTCGCCTGCTCCAGCAGATCCCTACGCTCGACTCGGTTGAGGAGATGGGAGACACGGTAAGAGCTGCGAGGTCGTCCTCTGCTAGCCGAGCTCGTGTGTTGCAGGAGAATTCCTGACCCCAGCCAATCCCCAAGCACTAGTTGATTGGGGGGAACGGGAGGAGCTGTGAGGGCGCCCTCTGCTGGCCAGCACAGAGCACTGCATGTCGGGCCAGGGCCCCAGCCAATCCCCCCCACTCCACTGAATGGTGTCTGGGCCGTGAGGAGCTGCGAGGGCGCCCTCTGCTGGCCGGCCCCAGGAGCTGCAGGAACGTCCGGTGCTTCAACCGAACCCCACGCTCCACTCATTTAAGGAGTGGGGGGGACCGGGAACAGTTGCGAGGGCATCCTCTGTTGAAGGGGCTCAGGAGCTTCAGGAGAATCCCAGACCCCAGCCAATACACAAGCCCCAGTTTATTGGCAGAAAATTGAGGAGCTGCGAGGGCGACCTCTGCTGGCCGACCTCGCGAGCTGTAGGGGTATCCCCCACCCCAGCCGATCCCCAAGCACCAGTTGATTTGAAGGGTTCGGGGGAACCAGAGAGGGCGCCCTCTGCTTACCGAGTCTAAGACCTGCAGGGGAATACCCGGTCCTAGCCAATCCCCGCACTACACAAATTTGGGGGCGACGGGATTAACTGCAAGGGCGCCATCTTCTGGCCAGGCCCGCGAGCTGCAGTTAAATCCCTGGCCCCAACCACTCCATCCACCCCCGTAATGGGGTGTGGGCCGGGAAGTGATGCGAGGGCCCCCTCTTTTGTCCGGACCGAGGAGCTGCAGGACTGTCTCTGGCTCCAGCCGATCCCTACACTCCACTCAGGTGAGGAGACGGGGGAAAAGGTAAGAGCTGCGAAGTCGTCCTATGCTGGCCGAGCTCGAGAGCTGCAGGAGAATCCCTGACATCAGCTAATCCAAAAGACCCAGTTTATTGTGGGGAAATGGAGGTGCTGCGAGGGCGCCATCTGCTGGCAGGGCCCGCGAGCTGCAGGAGAATACCTGACCCCAGCCACTCCCCTAGCACTAGTTGCTCGGGGGGAACGGGAGGAGCTTTTAGTGTGCCCACTGCTGGCCGTCCTCGTGAACTGCAGGGGAATCCCCAATCTCAGCCGATCCCCAAGCACCGGTTGATTAGGAGGAGTCGGGTGAAGCTGAGCAGGCGCCCTCTTCTGACCGAGTCTAATAACTGCAGGGGAATACCCGGTCCCAACCAATCCCGGCACTACACTAATTTGGGGGTGACGGGATTGACTGCGAAGGCGCCATCTGCTGGCTGGGCCAACGAGCTGAAGAGAAATCCCTTGCCTCAATCAATCCGCGCCCCACTGAATGGGGGAGTGGGCCAGGAGGTGATTCGTGGGCGCCCTCTTTTGGCCGAGCCCCGGATCTGCAGGACGGTCCCCTTCTCCATCAGATCCTTATGCTCCACTCTGTTGAGGAGATGGGGGACACGGTAAGAGCTGAGAGGTCATCCTCTGCTTGCAGTGCTCGTGAGTTGCAGGAGAATCCCCGACCCCAGCCAATCGCCAAGCACTGGTTGATTGTGGGGAAAGGGAGGAGCTGCGCCCTCTGCTGGCTCACTCAGAGAGCTGCAGGTCTGGCCAGGGCCCCAGTCAATCCCCGCACTCCACTGAATGGCGTGTGGGCCGTGAGGACCTGCGAGGGAGCCTTCTGCTCGCCGACCCCAGTAGCTGCAGGAATATCATCGGCTCCAGGCTATCCCCACGCTCCACACATTTAAGGAGAGGGGCGGGACCGGGAACTGTTGCGAGGGCATCCTCTGCTGAAGGGGCTCACGAACTTCAGGAGAATCCCAGACCCCAGCCAATACACAAGCCCCAGTTTATTGGGGGGAAAGGGGGGAGCTGCGAGGGCGCCATCTGCTGGCAGGGCCCGCGAGCTGCAGGAGTATCCTCGACCCGAGCCACTCCCCAAGCACCAATTGCTCTGGGGGAACGAGAGGAGCTTTTAGTGCGCCCCCTGCTGGCCGAACTCGCTAACTTCATTGGAATCCCAACCTCAGCTGCTCCCCAAGCACCGGTTGATTTGGAGGGTTTGGGAGAACCAGAGAGGGAGCCCTCTGCTTACCGAGTCTAAGACCTGCAGGGGAATAACCGGTCCTAGCCAATCAGCGTACTACACTAATTTGGGGGATACGGAATTAATTGCGAGGGCGCCATATGCTGGCCAGGCCGGCGAGCTGCAGATAAATCCCTTGTCCCAACCACTCCATGCCCCACGAAATGTGGTGTGGGCCGGGAGGTGAGGCGAGGGCGCCCTCTGCTGTCCGGACCGAGGAGCTGCAGGAGGGTCCCTGGCTCCAGCAGATCCCTAAGCTCCACTCAGTTGAGAAAAGGGGGGGAAAAGGTAAGAGCTGCGAGGGCGTCCTCTGCTGGCCGAGTTGGCGAGCTGCATGGGAATCCTCGACCCCAGCCAATTTCGAAGCACCAGTTGATTGAGGGGAACGGGAGGAGCGGCAAGGGCCCCCTCTGCTTGCCCACACAGAGCACTGCATATCGGGCCACGGCCCCAGCCAATCTCCGCACTCCAATGAATATCGTGTAGTCCGTGAGGAGCTGCGAGGGCGCCCTATGCTGGTCGAGCCCAAGAGCTGCAAGAATGTCCCAGGCTCCAGCCGATCCTCATTCTCCACTCATTTAAGGAGGGGGGAACACGGGACGAGCTGCGAGTGAGTCCTCTGCTGGCCGAACTCGCGAGCTGCCTGAGAATCCCTGACCGCAGCCAATCCACACGCCCCAGTTTATTGGGGTAAAAGGGTGGAGCTGCGAGGGCGCCCCCTACTGTCCGATCTCGCGAGCTGCAGGTTTACCCCGAGCCCAGCCAATCCCCAAGCACCAGTAGCTTGGGGAAAACGGGAGGAGATTTTAATGCACCCCCAGCAGGACGACATCTCGAACTTCAGGAGAATCCGCAACCTCACCCGTCCCCAAGCACCGTTTGATTTGAAGGGGTAGCGAGTGGCTACCAATCAATCTGCGCATCAGGCAAGAAACTCCTCACCCTGGGCTTCAAGGCTGTCCATCACCTCGCCCCCTCCTACCTCACCTCCCTTCTCTCCTTCTGCAGCCCAACCCGCACCCTCCACTCCTCCGCCGCTAATCTCCTCACCGTACCGCGTTCTCGCCTGTCCCGCCATCGACCCCCGGCCCACGTCATCCCCCGGTCCTGGAATGCCCTCCCTCTGCTCATCCGCCAAGCTAGCTCTCTTCCTCCCTTCAATGCCCTATTGAGAGCTCACCTCCTCCAGGAGGCGTTCCCAGACTGAGCCCCTTCCTTCCTCTCCCCCTCGTCCCCCTCTCCATCCCCCCTTCTTACCTCCTTCCCTTCCCCACAGCACCTGTATATATGTGTATATGTTTGTACATATTTATTACTCTATTTATTTATTTATTTATTTTACTTGTACATATCTATTCTATTTATTTTATTTTGTTAGTATGTTTGGTTTTTTTCTCTGTGTCCCCCTTTTAGACTGTGAGCCCACTGTTGGGTAGGGACTGTCTCTATATGTTGCCAATTTGTACTTCCCAAGCGCTTAGTACAGTACTCTGCACATAGTAAGTGCTCAATAAATACGATTGATGATGATGATGATGATGATGATGATGAGAAGATGAGAAGGAGGCCTCTGATGACCGAGTCTAAGAGCTGAAGGGGAATACCCGGTCCCCTCACTACACTAATTTGGGGGCGACGGATTCACTGCGAGGGCACCATTCGCTGGCCGGGCGCTCGAGCTGCAGAGTAATTCCAAGCCCCAACCAATCCGCGCCCACTGAATGGGAGGTGGGCCGGGAGGTGATGCGCGGGCACCCTATGTTGGTCAACCCCGGAGCTGCAGGACGGTCTCCGGCTCCAGCAGATCGCTAGGCTCCACTCAGTTGAGGAGAGGGGGGAATTCGAAAGACCTGCGAGGTCGTCCCCTGCTGCAGGAGTGTCCCCGACCAAAGACAATTCCCAAGCACCAGCTGCTTAGGTGGAATGGGAGGAGGTTTTAGTGCGCCCCCTGCTGGCCGACTTTGCGAACTTCAGGAGAATACCCAAACTCAGCCGATTCTCCAGCACCTGTTGATTTGCAGGGGTCGGGAAATGCTGAGAGGTCGAACTCTGCTGACCGAGTCAAAGAGCTGCAGGGAAATACCCGGTCCCCTCCAATTCCCGGACTACACTAATTTGGGGGCGACGGGACTAACTGCGTGGGCGCCATCTGCTAGCCGGGCCCGCGAGCTGAAGGGAAATCCCTTGCCCCAACCAATCCATTCCCGACTGACTGGGGAGAGGGCCGGGAGGTGATGTGAGGGCACCCTCTGTTGGCCGAGCCCAGGACCTGCAGGACAGTCCCCGATTTCAGCAGATCCCTCCGTTCCACTCTGGTGAGGAGAAGGGGGAAAACGGTAAGAGCAGCGAGGGTGTCCTCTGCTGGCCGAGCTCGCGAGCTGCAGGAGAATCCCGGTCCCCAGCCAATCCCCAAGCATCATTTGATTGCGGGGAATGGGGGGAGCTCCGAGGACGCCTTTTCCTGTTTCACACAGAGCACTGCATTTCGGGCCACGGCCCCAGCCAATCCCCGCACTCAACTGATTGGTGTGTTCTCCGTGAGGAGCTGCGAGGGCGCTCTCTGTTGACCGAGCCCAGGTGCTGCAGGAATGTCCAAGCCTCCAGCCGATCCCCACGATCGACTCACTTGAGGAGAGGGGAAGAAATGGGAAGAGCTGCGAGGGCGTCCTCTGCAGGCCGAGCTCGCGAGATGCAGGAAAATACCCCACCCCAGAGAATCCCAAAGCACCTGTTGTTTTGGGGGAACGAGAGGTTCCTTAAATGCGCCCTCTGCTGACCGAACTCGCTAACTTCTTTGGAGTCTCCAAACTCAGGTGCTCCCCAATTACCGGTTGATTTGGAGGGTTCGGGAGAAGCAGAGATGGCGCCCTCTGCTGAAGGAGTCTAAGACCTGCAGGGGAATACCCGGCCCCAGCCAATCCCCGCACTACACTAATTTGGGGGCGACGGGGTTAACTGCGATGGCGCCATCTGCTGTGCGGGCCCGCGAGCAGCAGATAAATCCCTTGCCTCAACCCCTCCGTGCCCCACGAAAGCCTGCAGCTCGCGAGATGGGTCAGCAGAGGACGCCCTTGCGGCTCTTCCCACATCTCCGCTTTCTTAAAAGAGTGGAGCGTTTGGATCGGCTGGAGCCGGTGACCGTCCTGCATCTCCTAGGCTCGGGCAGGAGAGAAAGTCCTCGCAGGTACTCCCATCCCCCCATTCAGTGGGCCGCGGATTGGTTGTGCCCCCTCGCAGATCCTCCCGATCCCCCAATCAACTGGTGTTTTGGAATTGGCTGGGGACGGGGATTCGCCTGCAGCTCACGAGCTCCCTGCAGCTCTAGGGCCAGGCCAGAAGAGGGCGCCCTCGGAGCTTCTCCCGTCGCCCCCAAATCAGTGGACTGAGGGGATTGACTGGGGCCGGAATTCCCCTGCAGCTCTTGGACTCGGTCAGGAGAGGGCGCCCTCTCAGCTTCTCGCGTTCCCTCCAAATTAACTGGTACTTGGGTATCGGATGAGGTCGGGGATTCTCCTTAATTTCGGGAGTTCAGCTGGCTCGGGGCACCCTCGCAACTCTTCCCTTTCCCCAGTCTACTGGTGTTCAGGGATTGGCTCGGGTCTGGTCTTCTCCTGCAGCCTAGCTCGGCCAGCAGACGACGCCATAACAGCTCTTCCCGTTTCCACCCTTCTCCTTAAGGAGTGGATCGTGGGGATCGGCAGGGTCCCGGGACCCTCCTGCAGCTCCTTTGCTCGGCCAACATAGAACGCTCTCGCAGCTCCTCCGGGCCCAGGCCCCATTCAGAGAAAAGCGGGTATTAGTATAGGAAGTGTCCCGTACTGCAGGTCTCAGGGTGGGCCAGCAGAGGGCGCTCCCGCTGTTCGGCCTGTTCATCCCGAATCAACAGGTGCTTGGGGATTGGCTGGGGTCGGGGATTCTCCTGCAGCTCCCGACCTGGCCCGGCAGAGGACGCCCTGGCATCTCTTTCCGTTTACCCCATCTCCTTAAATGAGTGTAGTGGGGAGATATGTTGGTGTCGGGGACCCTCCTGCAGCTACAGGGTTCGGCCAACAGAGGGCGCCATTGCACCTGCTCCCAGCAGCCCTCCTTTCAGTGCAGGGCAGGGATTGGCTGGAGCTTCAGCCCGTCCTGCAGTGCTCTGGGTGGGCCAGCAGGGGCCTCTATCGCAGCACCTCCGATTCCCTCAATCAACCGGTGCTTGGGGATTGGTCAGGGTCGGGGATTCTCCTGCAGCTCGCGAGTTCGCCCAGCAGAGAACGCCCTCGCAGCTTTTCCCGTTTCGCATCCTCTCCTTAACTGAGTGGAGCATGGGCATCTGCTGTAGCCGGGGACCCTCCTGCAGCTCCTCGGCTCAGCCAGCTGAGAACCCCCTCGCAGGGATTCCCTTCTCCCCCATTCAGTGGGGTGCGGATTAGTTGGGACAAGTGATTTCCCCTCACTCTTAGAGGGCGCCTTCTCAGTTTCCTCCGTCACCTCCTAATCAAATAGTGTTTGGGAATCCGCTGAGTTAGGGGATTCTCCTGCAGCTCGCGAGGTCGGCCAGCAGGGGGCCACCTCGCAGATCCTCCCGATCCCCTAATCAACTGGTGCCTGGGGATTGGCTGGGGTTGGGGATTCACCTGCTGCTCGCGAGCTCGGCCAGCAGAGGACGGCCTCGCAGCTTTTCCCGTTTCTTCGACTCTCCTTAAATGAGTGGAGCGTGAGGATAGTCTGGGGCAGGGGACCGTGCTCCAGCTACTGTGCTTGGCCAGCAGAGAGCGCCCTCGAAAATCCTCCCGCAACTCCATCCACTGGGGCGCGGATTGGTTGGGGCAAGAGATTTAGCTGCAGCTCGAGGGCACGGCCAGCAGATGGAGCCCTCTCAGCTTTTCCCGTCACCCCCACATCAGTGGAGTGCAGAGATTGGCTGGGGCTGGGAATTCCCCTGCAGTTCTTGGACTCAGTCAGCAGAGGGAGCCACCTCGGCTACTCCCGTCCGCTCCAAATCAACTGGTGCTTGTTGACCTCCTGAAGTCGGGGGTTCTCCTTAACCTCGCGAGGTCGGCCTAGAGGGGGAGCCCTCGCAGCTCTGCCCGTTACCCCCGATCAACTGGTGTTTGGGGATTGGCTGGGGTCGGGGATTCACCTGCACCTCGCGAGCTCGGCCAGCAGAGGACGCCCTCGCAGCTCTTCCCGTTTCCCCGACTCTCCTTAAATGAGTGGAGCATGGGGATCGGCTGAAGCTGGGGACACTCCTGCAGCTCCTGGGCTCGGCCAACAAAGGGCGCCCTCGCAGCTCCTCCCGTCCCAAACCCCATTCTGTGGAGCTCGCGGATTGGCTGGGGCCTGGGCCCGTTCTGCAGTGTTCTTGATGGGTCAGCAGAGGGCGACCTCACAGCCCCCCTCCCCCATTGCCTCCAATAAACTGGTGCTTGGAGATTGGCTGGGTTCGGGGACTCTCCTGCAGCTCGCCATCTCCGTAGCCTAACAATTGCCATCATTAGCCTAGAGGCCCTCGCAGCTCTTCCCGGGCCAACCCCCACTGAGAGAAACGTGGGGATTGGCTGCGGCAGGGGCCGGTCCTGCAAGTCTCTGGGTGGGCCAGCAGAGGGTGGCCTCGCAGCTCCAACTGGATGACGTCGGGAATTCTCCTTAATTTCGTCAGGTAGGCTAGCTCGGGGCACCCTCACAACTCTTCCCGTTCCCCCAATCTACTGATGTTCAGGGATTGGCTCTGGTCCGGTCTTCTCCTGCAGCCTAGCTCGGCCAGCAGAGGACTCCATAAGAGCTCTTCCCGTTTCCCCCCTTCTCCTCAAGGAGTGGATCGTGGGGATCGGCAGGAGCCCGGTACCCTCTTGCAGCTCCTTTGCTCGGCCAACAGAGAGTGTCCTCGCAGCTCCTCCAGGCCCAGGTGCCATTCAGAGAAAAGCGGGTATTGGCTGGGGAAGTGTCCCGTCCTGCAGGTCTCAGGGTGGGCCAGCAGAGGTCGCTCCCGCTGCTCGGCCTGTTCATCCCGAATCAACAGGTGCTTGGGGATTGGCTGGGGTCGGGGATTCTCCTGCCGCTCGCCACCTCGGCCGGCAGAAGACACCCTCGCAGCTCTTCCTGATTACCCGCTGTCCTTAAATGAGTATAGTGAGGGAATCGGTTGGTGTCGGGGACCCTCCTGCAGCTACAGTGTTCAGCCAACAGAGGGCGCCATCGCAACAGCTCCCAGCCGCCTTCCATTCAGTGCAGGGCATGGATTGGCTGGGGCCTCGGCCCGGCCTGCAGTGCTCTGGGTGGGCCAGCAGGGGGCGCCATCGCAGCACCTCCGGTTCCCGCAATTAACCGGTGCTTGGGGATTGGCCGGGGTGGGGGATTCTCCTGCAGCTCCCGAGTTCGGCTAGCAGAGGACGCACTCGCAGCTTTTCCCGTTTCACACCCTCTCCTTAACTGAATGGAGCATGGGCATCGGCTGTAGCCGGGGACCCTCCTGCAGCTCCTCGGCTCAACCAGCTGAGAACGCCCTCGCAAGGATTCCCTTCTCCCCCATTCAGTGGGGCGCGGATTAGATGGGGCAAGTGATTTCCCTGCACTCTTCGACTCTGTCAGCAAAGGGCGCCCTCTCAGTTTCCTCCATCACCTCCAAATCAAATACTGTTTGGGGATCCGCTGAGTTAGGGGATTCCCCTGCAGCTAGCGAGGTCGGCCAGCTGGGGGTCACCTCGCAGATCCTCCCAATCCCCTAATCAACTGGTGCCTGGAGATTGGCTGGTGTCGGGGATTCACCTGCTGCTCGCGAGCTCGGCCAGCGGAGGACGCCCTCACAGCTCTTCCCGTTTCCCCGACTCCTTAAATGAGTGGAGCGCAGTGATAGGCTGGGCAGAGGACCGTGCTCCAGCTACTGTGCTTGGCCACCAGAGAGCGCCCTCGAAGATCCTCCTTCAACTACATCCACTGGGGCATGGATTGGTTGGGGCAAGGGATTTCCCTGCAGCTCGAGGGCACGGCCAGCAGATGGAGCCCTCGCAGCTTTTCCCATCACCCCCGCATCAGTGGAGTGCGGAGTTTGACTGGGGCCGGGAATTCCCCTGCAGTTGTTGGACTCGGTCAGCAGAGGGCTCCACCTCCACTCTTCCCGTCTGCTCCAAATCAACTGGTGCTGCGGACCGCCTGAAGTCGGGGGTTCTCCTTAAGTTCGCGAGTTCAGCCCAGAGGGGGCGCCCTCTCAGCTCTGCCCGTTCCCCCCGATCAACTGGTGTTTGGGGATTGGCTGGGGTCGACGATTCACTTGCACCTAGCAAGCTCGGCGAGCAAGGGACGCCCTCGTAGCTCTTCCCGTTTCCCCGACTCTCCTTAAATGAGTGGAGTGTGGGGATCTGCTGGAGCTGGGGACCCTCCTGTAGCTCCTGGGCTCGGCCAACAGACGGCAGCTCCTCCCGTCCCAAACCCCATTCGGTGGAACGCGCGGATGGGCTGGGGCCTGTGCTCGTCCTGCAGTGCTCTGGGTGGGTCAGCAGAGGGTGATCTCACAGCCCCTCCCATTCCCTCCAATCAACTGGTAATTGGGGATTGGTTGGGGTCGGGGATTCTCCTGCAGCTCGCCATCTCCGCCAGCCTAGAGGCCCTCGCAGCTCTTCCCTGGCCAACTCCCATTGAGAGAAGCGTGGCGATTGGCTGGGTCAGGGACCGGTCCTGCAGGTCTCTGGGTGGGCCAGCAGAGGGCGGCCTCGCAGCTCCTCCCGTTCCCCCAATCAACTGGTGCTTAGGGATTGGCTGGGGTCGGGAATTCTCCTGCAGCTCGTGAGGTGGGCCAGCAGAGGACGCCCTCGCGGCTTTTCACGTTTCCCTCCCGCTCCTTAAATCAGTGGAGCGGGGTGATCGGCTGGACCCGGTGGCTTTCCTGCAGGTCCTGGGCTCGGCCAGCAGAGGGCCCCCTCGCAGCCCCTCACGGCGCACACCGCATTCAGTGGAGTGCGGGTAACGGCTGGGGCCGTTGCCCGACCTCCTTTGCTCTTTGTACGCCAGCAGAGGGCGCCCTGGCAGCTGCTCCCGTTCCCCGCAATCAACTGGTGCTTGGAGATTGGCTAGGGTCAGGGATTCTCCTTCAGCTCGCGAGGTCAGCTAGTAGGGGGCGCCCTCGCAGCTGTTCCCGTTCCCCCTCTCCCTTTAAATGAGTGGAGCGTGGGGATTGGCTGCAGGTGGAGACCGTCCTCCAGATCCTGTGCTCGGCCAGCAGAGAGTGCCCTCGCAGGTCTTCCTCCCCCCCCCATTCAGTGAGAGCTGAGAGCTCACCTCCTCCAGGAGGCCTTCCCAGACTGAGCCCCTTCCTTCCTCTCCCCCTCGTCCCCCTCTCCATCCCCCCCATCTTACCTCCTTCCCTTCCCCACAGCACCTGTATATATGTATATATGTTTGTACATATTTTTTACTCTATTTATTTATTAATTTATTTTATTTGTACATATCTATTTTATTTATTTTATTTTGTTAGTATGTTTGGTTTTGTTCTCTGTCTCCCCCTTTTAGACTGTGAGCCCACTGTTGGGTAGGGACTGTCTCTAGATGTTGCCAATTTGTACTTCCCAAGCGCTTAGTACAGTGCTCTGCACATAGTAAGCGCTCAATAAATACGATTGATGATGATGATGATGATGATTCAGTGGGGCACGGATTGGTTGGGGCAAGGCAATTACCTGCAGATCCAGGGCCCGGCCAGAAGATGGTGCCCTCGCAGCTACACCCGTCTCCCCAAATCAGTGAAGTGCAGGGATTGGCTGGGACAGGGGATTCCCCTGCAGCCCTTGGACTCGGTCAGCAGAGGGTGCCATTTCAGCTTCTCCCGTCCCCTCCAAATCAATTGGTGCTTGGGGATCGGCTGAGGTCGGGGATTCTCCTGAAGCTCGCGAGGTCGACCAGTAGGAGGCGCCCTCGTAGTTCCTCCCGTTCCCCCCAATCAACTGAGGCTTGGGGATTGGCTGGGGTCGGGGATTTTCCTGCAGCTTGTGAGCTAGGCCAGCAGAGGACGCCCTCTCAGCTCTTCCCGTTTCTCCCCTTCTCCTTACATGAGTGGAGCATGGGGATTGCCTGGCGCCAGGGACCGTTGTGCTTCTCCTGGGCTCGGCCAACAGAGGGCGCACTCGAAGCTCCTCCCGGCCAACCACCCATTCAATGGAGCGCGGGGATTGGCTGGAGCCGGGGCCCCTACAGCAGGACTCCGGTTGGGCCAGCAGTGGGCGCCCTCGGAGCTCCTCCCGTTCCACCCAATTAACTGGTGCTTGGTTAGTGGCTGGGGATAGGAATCCTCCTGCAGCTCGTGAGCTCGGCAGGCAGAAGACTCCCTCAAGGCTCTTCTCGTTTGCCCCCTCTCCTTAACTGAGTGGATTATCGGGATCGTATGCAGCCACGGAACCTCCAGCAGCTCCTGGCTTCGGCTAACAGAAGGCGCCCTCGCAGCTCCTCACGGCCCACCCCCAATTCAGTGGAGCGCGGGGATTGGCTAGGACCGGGACCTATCTCGCAGGGCTCTGAGTGGGCCAGCAGAGGAAGCCCTCGCAGCTCTTCACGTTTCCCCAAAGTACCTGGTGCTTGGGGATTGGGGGTCGGGTATGCTCCCGCAGCTCGCGAGCTGGGCCAGTAGAGGACGCCATCGCAGCTCTTTCCGATTCCCCCCCTCCATAAATGAGTAGAGGGTGGGGATCGGCTGGGGCCGGGAAAGTTCCTTCAGCTCTTGGGCAGCCCTCGCAGTTCCTCACGGCCCACACGCCATTCAGTGGAGGGTGGGGAATGTCTGGGGCCGGGTCCCGTCCTGCATTTCCCTGGATGGGTCAGCAGAGGGCGCCAACCTCACTCTTCCTGGTCTCCCCAGTCAAATTTTCCTTGGGGATTGGCTGCGGTCGTGGATTCTTCAGCAGCTCGCGAGCTCGGCAAGCAGAGGAAGCCCTCGCAGCTCTTCCTGATTCCCCCCTCTCCTTAATGAGTGGAGCGTGGGGATTGGCTGGAGCCAGGGACCGTCGTGCATCTCCTGGGCTCGGCCAACAGAGGGCGCACTCAAAGCTCCTCCCAGCCCACCCCACATTCAATGGAGAACGGGGATTTCCTGGGGCCGGGGCCCGTCCTGCAGGGATCCGGTTGGGCCAGCCGAGGGCGCCCTCGCAATTCTTCCCGTTCCCCCATCTCCTTAACTGAGTGGAGGATCGGGATCGTCTGCAGCAGCATACCCTCCAGCAGCTCCTGGGCTCGGCAAACAGAGGGCGCGCTCGCAGCTCCTCACGGCCCACACCCAATTCAGTGGAGCGCGGGGATTGGCTAGGGCGGGGGCCTGTCCCGAAGAGCTCTTAGCGGGCCAGCAGAGGGCGCCCTCGCAGCACCTCCGGTTTCCCCCAAGCACCTGGTGCTTGGGGATTGGCAGGGGTCGGGGATAGTCCTTCAGCTCTTGAGCTCGGCCAGCAGAGGACACCCTCGCATCTCTTTCTGTGTTCCCCCCACTCCATAAATGAGTGAAGAGTGGGGATCTGCTGGAGCCGGGGAACGTCCTGCAGCTCCTGGGCAACCCTCGCAGCTCCTCACGGCATACACGCCATTCAGTGGAGGGTGGGGATTGGCTGGGGCCGGAGCCCTTCCTGCAGTTCCCTGGATAGCTCAGCAGAGGGCGCCATCCCAACTCCTCCCAGTCCAACCAGTCAACATTTTCTTGGGGATTGGCTTTGGTCAGGAATTCTCCTGCAGCTCGCGAGCTCGGCCAGCAGATGACGCCCTCGCAGCTCTTACCGTTTCCCCCATCTCCTCAACTTAGTTTTGCGTAGGGATCTGCTGGAGTAGGGGACCGTCCTGCAGCTCCTGGGGTCGGCCAAAGAGGGCGTACTCGCATCACCTCCCGGCCCACCCCCCATTCAGTGGGGGGCGGATTGGTTGGGGTAAGTGATTACTCTGCAGCTCTCGGGCCCGGCCAGCAGATGGAGCCCTTGCAGGTAATCCCGTCGCCCCCAGATTAGTGTAGTGCGGCGATTGGCTGGGACCGGGTATTCCCCTGCAGCTCTTAGACTCGGTCAGCAGAGGGCGCCCTCTCAGCTTCTCCCGAACGCTCCAAATCAACTGGCGTTTGGGGATTGGCTGAGGTTGGGGATTCCCCTGAAGTTCGCGAGGTCGGCCAGCAGCGGGTACACAAAAAGCTCCTCCCATTCCCCCCAAGCAACTAGTGTTTGGGGATTGGCTGGGGCCGGGATACTCCTGCAGCTCGCGGGCCCAGCCAGCAGATGGGGCCAACGCAGCTCCTCCCTTTCCCCCCAATGAACTGGGTCTTGTGGATTGACTGGGGTCGGAGATACTCCTGCAGCTCGCGAGCTCGGCCAGCAGAGGACGCCCTGGCAGGTCTTCCCCCCCCCCCCACTCACTGGTGCGTGGATTTGTTGGGGCAAGGGATTTCCCTGCAGCTCACGGGCCTGCCAGCAAATTTCACCCTCGCAGTTTTTCCTGTCGCCCCCTAATCACTGACGTGTGGAGATTGGCTGGGGCCTGGGATTCCCCTGCAGCTTTTTGACTCGATCAGCAGAAGACTCCCTCTCCGCTTCTCCCATCGCCTCCAAAGCAACTGGTGCTTGGGGATCGGCTGAGTTCGGGTTTTCTCTTGAAGGTCGTGGGTTCGACCAGCAGGGGACGACCTCGCTGCTCCTCCCGTTCAACCCAATCAACAGGTGCTTGGGGAGTGGTTAGGGTCGGGGATTCTCCTGCAGCTCGCGAGCTTGTCCATCAGAGGGCGCCCTCGCAGCTCTTCCCGTTTCCCCCCCTCTCCTTAAATCAGTGGAGCGTGGGGATCGGCTGGACCCGGGGACATTCCTGCTGCTCCTAGTCTCGGCCACAGAGGGCGCCCTCGTATCTCCTCATGGCCCACACGCCATTCAGTGGAATTCGAGGACTGGCTGGGGCCGTGGCCCAACCTGCAGTGCTCTTCGTGGGCCAGCAGAGGGCGCCCTCGCAGTTCCACCCATTCCCCCTCAATCAACTGGTGCTTGGGGATTGCCTGGGGTAGGGTATTCTCCTGCAGCTCGCGAGGTCAGCCAGCAGAGGACGCCCTTCCAGCTCTTTCCGTCTCCCCCCTCCCTTTGAATGAGTGAAGCGTGGGGGTCGGCTGAAGCTGGAGACCTTCCAACAGATCCTGTGCTCGGCCAGGAGAGAGCGCCCTCGCAGGTCTTTCTGCCCCCCCCCCCCCTTTCAGTAGGGCACGGATTGGTTTGTTCCACGGAATGCCCTGCAGATCCAGGGCCCGGCCAGCAGATGGCGCCCTCGCAACTTCTCCCGTAGCCCCAAATCAATGGAGTGCAGGGATTGGCTGGGGCAGGGGATTCCCCTGCAGCTCTTGGACTCGGTCAGCAGAGGGCCCCATCTCAGCTCCTCCTGTACTCTCAAAATCAACTGGTGTTTTGGGACCGGCTGAAGTCGGGGGTTCTCCTTAAGCTTGCCAGATCGGCCAGCAGGGGGCGCCCACGAAGCTCCTCCCTGTCCCACTAATCAATTGATATTTGAGGATTTGCTGGGGTTCGGGATTCTCCTGCAGCTGAGCTGGGCCAGCAGAAGACGTTCTAGCAACTCTTTCCGTTTCCCCCTTCTCCTTAAATGAGTGGAGCGTGGGGATCTGCTGGAGCTGGGGAATCTCCTGTAGCTTCTGGGATCGGCCAACAGAGGGAGCCCTCGTAGCTCCTCCCGACCCACCGCACATTCAGTGAATCGCGGAGATCTGCTGGGGTAGGGGCCCGTCCTGCAGCTCTCTTGGTGGGCCAGCAGATGGCGCCCTCGCAGCTTCTCCCGTCGCCCCAAATCAGTGGCGTGCAGGGATTGGCGGGGCCCGGGGATTCCCTTGCAGCTCTTGGACTCGGTCAGCAGAGAGCGCCCTCTCAACTTCTCCCGTTCCCTCCAAATCAACTGGTGCTTGGGGATCGGCTGAAGTCGAGTGTTCTCCTAAAGCTCGCGAGGTCGGCCAGCAGGAGCACCCTCGCAGTTCCTGCAGTTCCCTCCAATCAATTGGTGCTTGGGGACTGCCTGGGATCGGGGATTCTCCTGCAGCTCGCGAACTCGGCCAGCAGAGGACAACCTCGTAGCTCTTCCCGTTTAACCCCATTACTTAAATGAGTTGAGCATTGGGATCGGCTGGCGGCGGGGACCGTACTGCAGCTCCTGGGCTCGGCCAGCAGAGAACGCCCTCGCTGGTCTTCCAGTCCCCCCCATTCATTGGGGCTCGGATTGGTTGGGCAAGGGATTTCCCCGCAGCTGGAGGGCCCGGCCAGCAGGTGGCGAACTTCTCCTGTCCCCTCCAAATCAACTGGTGCTTGGGGATCGGCTGACATCAAGGGTCCTCCTTAAGATCGCGAGGTCGGACAGCAGGCGGCGCCTTCGTAGCTCCGCCCGGCCCACCCCACATTCAGTTGAGCGCGGGGTTTGGCTGAGGCCGGGGCACTTCCTGCAGTGCTCTCGGTGGGCCTGGTAACTCTTCCCGCTTCCCCCCCTCCTTAAATGAGTGGAGCGTGGGGATCGGCTGGAGCTGGGGACCATCCTGGAGACCGAGCTCAAGGGCTTGGCCAACAGAGGTCGCCCTTAGTGATCCTCCCAGACCACCCCCCCTTTCAGTAAATCGCGGGGATCTCCTGGAGGCAGGGGCAGGTCCTGCAGTTCTCTGGGTGGGCCAGCAGATGCCGCCCTCGCAGGTTCACCCGTCGCCCCAAATCAGTGAAGTGCAGGGATGGGCTGGGACAGGGGATTCCCCTGCAGCTCTTGGACTCGGTCAGCAGAGGGCATCATCTCAGCTTCTCTCTTCCCCTCCAAATCAACTGGTGCTTGGGGATCGGCTGAAGTCCAGGGTTCTACTTCAGCACGAGAGGTCGGCTAGCAGGGAGCGCCCTTGCGGGTCCTTCTGTTCCACCCAATCAAATGGTGCGTGGTGATTGGCTGGTGTCGGGGATTCTCCTACAGATCGCAAGCTCGGCCAGCACAGGACGCCCTAGCAGCTCTTCCCGTTTCCCCACCTCTCCTTAAATTAGAGGAGAGTGGGGATCGGCTGGAGCCGTTGACCATCCTGCAGCTCCTGGGGTCGGTCAAAAGCGGGCGCCCTCGCAGCTCCTCCCGGCCCAGCACTCATTCAGTGGAGAGCAGGGATGGGCTGGGGCCGGGGCCCGACTTCAGTGCTCTGGGTGGACCAGCAGAGGGCGCCCTCGCATCTCCTCCTCTTCCCCCCAATCAACTGGAACTTGGGGATTGGCTGGGTTCGGGTATTCTCCTGCCGCTCGCGATCTAGGCCAGCAGAAGAAGCCCTCGCAGCTCTTCCCTTTTCTTCCCCTCTCCTTACATGAGTGTAGCCTGGGGATCTCCTGGAGCCGGGGACGGTCCTGGAGCTCCTGGACTCGGTCAACAGAGGGCGCCCTCGCAATCCCTCCCGGCCCACCCGACATTAATTGAAGCGCGGTCATTAGCTGAGGCAGAGTCCCGTCCGGCAGGTCTCTGGGTGGGCCAGCGGAGGGCGCCCTCGCAGCTCCGCCCGTTCCCCCCAATCAACTGGAGCTTGTGGATTGGCTGGGGTCGGGTATTCTCCTGCGGTGGACGCATTCGCAGCACTTCCCGTTCCCCACGCCCCCGCCTTCTTAAATGAGTGTAGCGTGGAAATCGGTTGGATCCGGGGACCTCCCTGCAGCTCTTGGGCTCGGTCAACAGATAAAGCCCTCGCAGCTCCTCTCGGCCCACCCCACATTAAGTGGAGCGTGGGGTTTTGGTGAGGCGGGGCCCATCCTACAGTGCTCTGTGTGGGTCAGGAGAAGGCGCCATCGAAGCTCCGCTTGTTCCACCCAATCAACCGGTGTTTGGTGATTGGCTGGGGTCGTGGATTCTCCTGCAGTCGAGCTCGTCCAGCAGAGTACGTCCTAGCTGCTTTTCTCGTTTCTCCCCTTATCCTTAAATGAGTGGAGCGTTCGGATCGGCTGGAGCCGGGGACCCTCCTGCAGCTCCTGGTCTCAGCCAACAGAGGGCGCCCTCGCAGCTCCTCCCGGCCTACCCCAAATAAAGTGGAGGGCGGGGTTTGGCTGGGACCTGGTACCGTCCTTCAGGTCTCTGGGTGGGGCAGCAGAGGGCTCCCTTCGCGGCTCCTCCCGTTCCCCCCAATGAACGGGTGCTTGGGTATTGCCTGGGGTCGGGGACTCTCCTGCAGCTCGCTATGTCGGCCAGCAGAGGACGCCCTCGCATCAATTCCCGTTTCTCCCCCCCTTAACTGAGTGGATCATGGGGATCGGTTTGAGCCAGGGACTGTACTTCAGCTTCAGTGCTTGGCCAGCAGAGGACGCCCTCACAGCTCTTCCCGTTTCCGCCCATCTCCTTAAATGAGTGTAGCGTGGGGATCGGCTGGAGCCGGGGACCTCGCTGAAGCTCCTGGGCTCGGCCAACAGAGGGCGCTCTAATGGCTGCTTCCGGCACACCATACATTCATTGTAGCCCGGGGATTGGCTGGGGCCGCGTCTCGTCCTGCAGGCCTCTGGGTGGGCCAGCACAGGGCTCCCTCGCTGGTTCTCCCTTTCACGCCAATCGACTGGTGCTTGCATTGGCTGAAATCGTGGGTCCTCCTTCATGTCGCGAGGTCAGAGAGCAGAGGGCACCCTCGCAGCTCCTCCCGTTCACCGCAATCAACTAGTGCTTGGGGATTGGCTGGGAGGCCTTCCCAGACTGAGCCTCCTCCTTCATCTCCCCCTCCTCCCCGTCCCCATCCCCCCCCGCCTTACCTCCTTCCCCTCCCCACAGCACCTGCATATCTATATCTATATCTATATATATATATATATATATATGTATATATATGTTTGTATGGATTTATTACTCTATTTTATTTGTACACATTTATTCTATTTATTTTATTTTGTTAATATGTTTTGTTTTGTTCTCTGTCTCCCCCTTCAAGACTTTGAGCACACTGTTGGGTAGGGACCATCTCTATATGTTGCCAACCTGTACTTCCCAAGCGCTTGGTACAGTGCTCTCCACACAGTAAGCGCTCAATAAATACGATTCAATGAATGAATGTATGAATGAATGAATGAATGAATTGGTTGGGGTCGGGCATTCTCCTGGAACTCACGAGCTCGGCCAGCAGAGGACGCCCTCGCAGCTCTTCCCGTTTCCTCCCCCTCCTTAAATGACTGGAGCATGTGGATCGGTTGGAGCCGGGGACCGTCCTGCATCTCTTGGGCTCGGTCAAATGAGGGCACCCTCGCAGGTCACCCGGTCACCGCCCCCGTTCAGTGGAGCGTGGATATGTTGGGGCCAGGGATTTCCGGGTAGCTCGAGGTCCCGACCAGCAGATGGTGCCTTCGCAGCTTCAACCGTCGCCCCCGAATCAGTGGAGTGCAGGGATTGGCTGGGGCCAGTGATTCCCCTGTAGCCCTTAGACTCGGTCAGCAGAGGGCGCCCTCTCAGCTATTCCCATCCCCTCCAAATTAACTAGTGCTTGGGGATCCGCTGAAGTCGTGGGTTCTCCCTCAGCTCGCGAGGTCGGCCAGCAGAAGGCACCCTCGCAGCTAATCCCGTTCACATCAATCAACTGGTGGTTGGGGATTGGCTTTGGTCGGGGATTCTCCTGATGCTCGCGAACTCGAACACCACAGGACGCCCTCTGAGCTCTTCCCGTTTCCCCCCACTCGTTAAATGAAAGGAGCGTGGGGATCGGCTGTAGGCAGGGACCGTCCTGCAGATCCTGGGCTCGGCCAATAGAGGGAGCCCTCGCAGCTCCACCCGACACACCCCACATTCAGTGTGGGGCGGGGATTGGCTGGGGCAAGGGCCCATCCTGCAGGTCTCTGGTTGGGCCAGCAGAGGGCGCCGTCCCTCACAGATCCTCCCATTTCCCCAAATCAACTGGTGCTTGGGCATTGCCTGGGGTCAGGGAGTCTCCTGTAGCTCGCGTGGTCTTCCAGCAGCGGACGCCATCGCAGCTCTTCCCGTTTCCCCCCTACTCCATAACTGAACTGAGTGAATCATGGGGATCGGTTTGAACCAGGGACCGTCCTGGAGCTCCTGGGTTCGGCCAGCAGAGAACGCAATGGCTGGTCCTCCTGTCCCCACCATTCAGTGGGCCGTGGATTGGTTGGGGCAAGGGATTTCCCTGCAGCTCGAGGGCCCGGCCAGCAGGTGGTGCCTCCAGCTTCACCAGTCGCCCCCGAATCAGTGGAGTGCAGGGATTGCCTGGGGCAAGGGATTCCCCTGTAGCTCTTGGACTCGGTCAGCAGAGGGCGCCCTCTCAGCTTCTCCCGTCCCCTCCAAATTAACTGGTGCTTGGGGATCGGCTGAAGTCGTAGTTTGTCCTTCAGCTCGCGAGATCGACCAGCTGAGGGAGCCCTCGCAGATCCTCCCATTCACCCCAATCAACTGGTGCTTGGGGATTGGCTGGGGTCGAGGATTCTCCTGCAGTTCGCGATCTCGGCCAGCACAGGACGCCCTGGTAGCTCATCCCGTTCCGCTCCCTCTCCTTGAATGAGTGGAGCGTGGGAATCGGCTGAAGCGGGGTACCTTCCTGCAGCGACGTGACTCGGCCAACAGAGGGCGCTCTCGGAGCCCCACTATTCAGGGAAGCGCGGGGATTGGCTGCGGCAGCGGCCCGTCCTGCAGGTCTCTGGGTGGGCCAGAGAGAGCGCCCTTCCAGCTCCTCCTGTTCCCCCAATCAACTGGTGCTTGGAGATTGGCTGGGGTCGGGGATTCTCCTGCCGCTCGCGAGGTCGGCCAGCAGAGGACGCCCTCACAGATCTTCCCATTTCCCCCCTCTCCTTAAATGAGTGGAGCTTGGGGATCGGCTGGAGACGGTGACCGTCTTCCAGGTCCTGTGCTCTGCCAGCAGAGAGCGCCCTCGCAGGTACCCCCCATTTCAGTGGGGCGTGGATTGGTAGGGGCAAGGGAATTCCCTGCAGATCCAGTGCCTGGGCAGAAGATGGCGCCCTCGCAGCTCTTCCCGTTTCCCACCCTCTGCTTAACTGAGTGGATCGTGGTGATCGGCTGGAGCCGGGGACCCTGCGGCAGCTTCTCGGCTCGGGCAGCAGAGGGTTCCCTCGCAAGTCCGATCTTCCCCCCCCCCATTCAGTGGGGAGTGGACTGGTTGGGGCAAGGGATTTCCCTGCAGCTCGCGTGCCCGGGCAGTAGATGGCGCCCTCACTGCTTATCCTATTGCCCCCAAGTCAGTCGAGTGCGGGGGTTGGCTGGGGCCGGGGATTCCCCTGTAGCTCTTGGACTTGGTCAGTAGAGGGCGCCCTCTCTGCATCTCCCGTTACCTCCAAATCAACTGGTGCTTGGGATCGGATGGGGTCGGGGGATTCTCCTGCAGCTCGCGGTCTCGGCCAGCAGAGGACGCTCTCGAAGCTCTTCTCGTTTCCCACCCTATCCTTACCTGAGTGGAACTTGGTGATAGGTTGGAGCCCTGGAACCTTCCTGCAGTTCCGGGCTCAGCAAACAGAGGGGCCCCTCGCAGCTGCTCCCGGCAAACACCCCATTCAGTGGAGCGTGGGGATCGGCTGGAGCCGGGGACCGTCCTGCAGTTCCAGGGCTCGGCCAACAGAGGGCGCCCTCAAATCTCATCATGGCCGAACCCCCATTCAATCAATCAATCAATCGTATTTATTGAACGCTTGCTGTGTGCAGAGCACTGTACTAAGCGCTTGGGAAGGAGAAGTTGGCAACATATACAGTCCCTACCCAACAGTGGGCTCACAGTCTAACATTCACTGGAGAGCGGGGATTGCCTGGTGCATGGGCCCGGCCTGCAGTGCTCTGGGAGGGACAGCAGAGGGCGCCCTCCTAGCACCTCCCGTTTCCCACAATCGATTAGTGCTTGGGAATTGGCTGGGTTCAGGGATTCTCCTGCAGCTCGCGAGCTCGGCCAGCAGAGGAGACCCTCGCAGCCCTTTCCGGGTCCTCCCTTCACCTTAACTGAGCGGAGTGTGGGGATCGGCTGGAGCGGGGGACCCACCCGTAGATCGCGGGCCAGGCCAGCAGATGGCGCCCTCGCAGCTTCTCTGTTCGCCCCCAAATCAGTAGAGTGCCGGCATTGGCTGGGGCCCGGGATTCCCCAGCAGCTCTTGGACTCGGTCAGAAGAGGGCTCCCTCTCAGCTTCTCCTGTCCCCTCCAAATCAACTGGGGCTTGCGGACTGGCTGCGTTCGGGGATTCTCCTGCAAACCAGATGGGCCAGCAGAAGACGCCCTAGCAGCTCTTCCCGTTTCCCCCCTTCTCCTAAAATGAGTGGAGCGTGGGGATAGGTTGGAGTCTGCAAACCGATTGCCGCTCCTGGGTCGTCCAACAGAGGGTGCCCCCGCAGCTGCTCCTGGCCCACCACACATTCAGTGTAGCGAGGGGATTTGCTGGGGCCGTTGCCCGTCCTGCAGAGCTTTGTGAGGGCCCGCAGAGTGCGCCCTCTCAGCTCTTCCCGTTCCCCCCAATCAACTGGTGCTTGGGGATTGGCTGGGATCAGGGATTATCCTGCCGCTCGCGATCTCGACCAGAAGAGGACGCTCTCGCAGCTCTTCCCGTTTCCCCCCTCTCCTTAAAGAGTGAAGCTTGGGGATTGCCTGAAAAAGGGGACCGTCTTGCCGCTCCGGGGCTCGGCCAACAGAGGGCGCCCTCGCAGCTCCTCCCGGCCCACACCCGATTCTGGGAACCGTGGGGATTGGCTGAGGCAAGGGCCCGTCCTGCAGGTCTCTGGGTGGCCCAGCAGAGGACACCCTCGCAGCTCAGCCTGTTCCCCCCAATCAACTGGTGTTTGGGGATTGGCTGGGGTCAGGGATTCTCCTGCAATTCGCGAGGTCAGCTAGTAGGGGGCGCCCTCTCAGCTCTTCCCGCTTCCCCCCCTCCCTTTAAATGAGTGGACCGTGGGGATTGGCTGGAGCTGGAGACCATCCTCCAGATCCTGTGCTCGGCCAGCAGAGAGTGCCCTCGCAGGTCTTCCTCGCCCCCATTCAGTGGGGCACGGATTGGTTGGGGCAAGGCAATTACCTGCAGATCCAGGGCCCGGCCAGCAGATGGAGCCCTCGCAGCTTCACCAGTCGCCCCATATCAGTGAAGTGCAGGGATTGGCTGGGACAGGGGATTCCCCTGCAACACTTGGACTCAGTCAACAGAGGGCGCCATTTCAGCTTCTCCCGTCCCCTCCAAATCAACTAGTGCTTGGCGATCGGCTGAAGTCGGAGGTTCTCCTTAAGCTCGCGAGATCGGCCATCGGGGGGGCCCTCGTAAGTTCTTCCCGTCCCCTCCCTCCTTCAATGCGTGGAACGTGGGGATCGGCTGGACCCGGGGACACTCATGCAGCTGCTGGGCTAGGCTAAAAGAAGAAGACCTCGCGACTCCTCCCGGACCACCCCCCATTCAGTGGAGAGCGGGGATTGGCTGGGGCCGGGGCCCATCCTGCATGGCTCTGGGTGTGCCAGCAGAGGGCATCCTCGCAGCTCCTTCCATTCCCCCCAATTAACTGGTGCTTGGGTATTGGCTGGGGTCGGGGATTGTCTTGAAGCTCGCCAGCTCGGCCAGCAGTGGACGCTCTCACAGCTCTTCCCTTTTCCCCCCTCTCCTTAACTAAGTGGTGCTTGGGGATCGATGGAACCGGGAACCCTCCTGCAGCTCCTTGGCCCGGCCAGCAGAAAGCGCCCTCGCAGGTCCTCCCGTCCCCCCGGCATTCAGTGGGATGCGGATTGGTTGGGAAAAGGGATTTCCCTGCAGCTCACGGCCCCGGCCAGCAAATGGCGCCCTCGCAGTTTCTCTCGTCACTACCAACTCAGTGGAGTGCGGGGATTGGCTGGGGCCAGGCAGCCCCCTGCATCTCTTGGACTCGGTCAGCAGAGGGCGCCCTCTCATCTTCTCCCGTCCCCTCCAAATCAACTGGTGCTTCGGGATCGGCTGATGTTGGGTATTCTCCTTAATTTCGCTAGGTAGGACAGCAGGTGGCGCCCTCGCAGCTCCTTCCGTTCACCCCAGTCAACTGGTTTTTGGGGATCGTCTCCGGTCGGAGATTCTCCTGCAACTCGCGAACTCGGCCAGCACAGGACGCCCTCGCAGCTCTTCCCGTTTACGCCTCCCTCTCCTTAAATGAGAGAAGCATTTCGATTGGCTGGAGACGAGGACCCTCCGGCAGCCCCTGGGAATGTCCAGCAGAGGGCGCCCTCGCTAGACCTCTCTCCCCCCAATCAGTGGAGTGCGGGGATTGGATTTGGCCGGGGCCCCACCTGCAGTGCTCTGTGTGGGCCAGCAGAGGGCGCCCTCCCAGCTCCACCCGTTCCCCCAATCAACTAGTGCTTGGGGATTGGCTGGGGTCGGGGACTCTCCTGCAACTCGCGAGCTCGGCCAGCAGAGGACGCCCTAACAGGTCTTACCGTTTCCCCCATCTCCACACCTGAGTGGAGAATGGGGATCTTCTGGAACCGGGGACCGTCCTGCAGCTCCTGCGCTCGGCCAACAGAGGACGCCCTAGCATCACCTCCCGGCCCACTCCTCATTCAGTGGCGCGCGGATTGGTTCGGACTAGAGATTTCTCTGCATCTCGAGGGCCCGCCCAGCAGATGGCGCCCTCGCAGTTACTCCAGTCGCCCCCAAATTAGTGAAGTGCGGGGATTAGCTGGGACCGGATATTACCCTACAGCTCTTTGCCTCGATCAGCAGAGGGCACCTTCTCATCTTATCCCGACCCTTCCAAATCAACCGGTGCTTGGGGATCGGCTGAGGTTGGGGATTGTCCTGAAATTCTTGAAGTCGGCCAGCCGGGGGCGCTCTAAACGTTCCTCCCGTTTCCCCCAAGCAACTGGTGCTTGGTGTTTGGCTGGGGTCGGGGATACTCCTGCAGCTCTCGAGCTCGGCCAGCAGAGGATGCCCTGGCAGGTCTTCCCTTCCACCCCCTCACTCAGTGGGGCGCGTATTTGTTGGGGCATGGGATATCCCTGCAGCTCACGGGCCCTGCCAACAGCTTGCGCCCTCGCAGTTTCTGCCGTCGCCCCCAAATCACTGGCGCGTGGGGATTGACTGGGGCCTGGGATTCCCATGCAGCTTTTGGACTCGATCAGAAGAAAACGCCCTCTCAGCTTCTCCTGTCCCCTCCAAATCAACCGGTGCTTGGGAATTTGCTGAGGTCGGGTCTTCTCCTGAAGCTCGCGAGGTCGGCCAGCGGGAGGCGCCCTTGCAGCTCCTCCCGTTCCCCCAAACAACTGAGGCTTGGGGATTTGCTGGGGTCTGGGATTTTCCTGCAGCTCGTGAGCTCGAGCAGCGGAGGGCGTCCTCGCAGCTCTTCCCATTTCTACCTCCTCCTTAAATGAGTGGAGCGCGGGGATTGACTGGACCCAGGGACCGTCGTGCAGCTGCTGGGCTCGGCCAACAGAGGGCACACTCGATGCTCCTCCCGGCCCACAACCCATTTAATGGAGCGTGGAGACTGGCTGGGCCCGGGGCCCGTCCTGCAGGGCTCCGGTCGGGCCAGCAGAGGGGGTCCTCTCAGCTCCTCCAGGTCCCCACCAATCAACTGGTGCTTGGGGATTGGCTGGCTTCGGGAATTCTCCTGCAGCTCGCGAGCTCTGCAGACAGAAGACTCCCTCACAGCTCTTCCCGTTTCCCCCCCTCTCCTTAACTGAGTGGACTAGCTGGATCGTCTGCAGCCGCGGAACCTCCTGCAGCTCCGGGGATCGGCCAACAGAGGGCGCCCTCGCATCTCCTCATGGCCAACCCCAATTCAGTGGAGCGCAGGGTTTGGCTAGGAGAGGGGCCCGTATTGCAGGACTCTGAGTGGGCCAGCATAGGACGCCCCCGCAGCTCCTTCCATTCCACCCAAGCACCTGGTGCTTGGGGATTGACGGGGGTCGGGGATACTCCTGCAGCTAGCGAGCTTGGCTAGCAGAGGACGCCCTCCCAGCTCTTTCCGCTTCCCCCCACTCCATAAATGAGTGGAGGGTGGGGATCGGCTGGAGCCGAGGAACGTCCTGGAGCTCCTGGGCAGCAATCACAGCTCCTTACGGGGCACAAGCCATTCAGTGTAGGGCAGGGATTGGCTGGGGCTGGGGACCGTCCTGCAGAGCCCTGGATGGGTCAGCATAGTGCGCCCTCGCAGCTCCTCCCTTTCCCCGCAATCAACTGGTACTTGGGGATTGGCTGGGGTCGGGGTTTCCCCTGCAGCTCGCGAGAGCGGCCAGCAGAGGAGACCCTCGCAGTTCTTACCCTTTTCCCCCTCTCCTCAATTGAGTGGAGCGTAGAGATCTGCTGGAGCCGGAGACCGTCCTGCAGCTCCTGGGCTCGACCAACAGTGGGTGCCTTCGCATCACCTCCCGCCCCATCGCCCATTCAGTAGGGCGCGCATTGGTTGGGGCAAGATATTTCTCTGCAGCTCGCGGGCCCGACCAGCAGATGGCGCACACGCAGTTAATCCCGTCGCCCCCAAATTAGTGTAGTGCAGCGATTGGCTGGAACCGGGTATTCCCCGGCATCTCTTAGACTCGGTCAGCAGGGGGCGCCCTCTAAGCTTCTCCCATCCCCTCCAAATTAACTGGTGCTTCGGGATCGGATTAGGTTGGGGATTCTCCTTAAGTTCCCGAGCTCGGCCAGCAGGGGGCGCGCTAAATGCTCCTCCCGTTCCCCCCAAGCAACTGGTGCTTGGGGATTGGCTGGGGTCGGGAATACTCCTGCAGCTCACGACGTCGGCCAGCACGGGGCGCCCTCACAACTCCTCCCTTTCCCCCAAATATAATGGGTCTTGTGGATTGGCTGGGGTCGGGGATACTCCCGCAGCTCGCGAGCTGGGCCAGCAGAGGACGCCCTGGCAGGTTCTCCCATCGCCCCCAAATCAATGGAGTGCGGGCATTGCCTGCGGCCTAGGATTCCACTGCAGGTTTTGGAATCGATCAGCAGCAGACGCCCTCTCAGCTTCTCCCGCCCCTCCAAAAACAACTGGTGCTTGGGGATCGGCTGAGGTCGGGTTTTCTCCTGAAGCTCGCGAGGTCGGCCAGCAGGGGGAGCCCTCGCTGCTCCTCCCGTTCCACCCAATCTTCTTGTGCTTGTTCAGTGGTTAGGGCTGGGGATTCCCATGCAGCTCGCGAGCTCGGCCAGCATAGGACGCCCTCGCAGCTCTTCCCATTTCCCCCTTCTCCTTAAATGAGTGGAGCGTGGGGATCGGCTGGAACCGTGGACATCATCATCATCATCACCATCAATCGTATTTATTGAGCGCTTACTATGTGCAGAGCACTGTACTAAGCGCTTGGGAAGTACAAATTGACAGCATATAGAGACAGTCCCTACCCAACAGTGGGCAGCTCCTGGGCTCGGCCAGCAGAGGGCACCCTCGCAGTTCCTCACGGCCCACACGCCATTCAGTGGAGTGCGGGGATTGGCTGTGGCCGTGGCCCGACCTGCCGTGCTCTGTGTTGGCCAGCAGAGGGCGCCCTCGCAGCTCCTCCCGTTCCCCTCCATCAACTGCTGCTTCGGGATTGGGTGGGGCCAGGAATATTCCTGCAGCTTGCGAGGTCGTCCACCAGGGGTCGCCCTCGAACCTCCTCACAGCCCACACGCCATTCAGTGGAGTGCGGGGATTGGCTGGGGCCGTGGCCCGACCTGCAGTGCTCTCTCTGGGATAGCATAGGGCGCCATCGCAGCTCCTCCCGTTCCCTGCAATCAACTGGTGCTTGGCGATTGGCTGGGGTCGGGGATTCTCCTGCAGCTCGTGAGCTCGGAGAGCAGAGGACGCCTTCGCAGCTCTTCCTGTTTCCCCCCGTCCCCGTAAGGAGTGGAGCGTGGGGATCGCCTGGAGCCGGGGACCGCCCTGTAGCTCCTGGGTTTGGCCAAAAGACGGCGCCCTCGCAGATCCTCCCGGCCCACCCTTAATTCAGGGGAGCGCGGGGTTGGCTGGGTTCGGGCCTGTCCTGCAGTGAACTAGGTGGGTTAGTAGGGGGCGCCATCGCATCTCCTCACGTTCCCCCCAATCACCTGGTGCTTCGGGATTGGTTGTGGTCGGGGATTCTCATGCAGCTCGCGAGCTAGGCCAGCACGGGACGCCCTCGCAACTCCTCCCGTTCCCCCCCACCTCCATAAATGAGAGGAGCGTTTGGATTGGCTGGAGACGCTGACTCTCTGGCAGCCGCTGGGATCGGCCAGGAGATTGCGCCCTCGCTGGACCTCTCTCCCCCCATTCAGTGGAGTGCGGGGTTTGGATGTGGCCGTGGCTCGAACTGCAGTGCTCTGTGTGGGCCAGCAGAGGGCGCCCTCGCAGCTCCTCCCAGCCCACACGCCATTCAGAGGAGTGCGGGGATTGACTGGCGCCGTGGCCTGACGTGTGTGTGGGCCAGCAGAGGGCGCCCTTGCTGCTCTTCCCGTTCCCCGCCATCAAATGGTGCTTGGGGATTGGGTGGGGTTGAGGAATCTCATGCAGCCCTCTCCCCTTAGATGACTGGAGCTTGGGAATCGGCTTGAGCCGGGGACCGTCCTGCAGCTCCAGGTCTTGGCCAACAGAGGGAGTCCTGGCAGGTCCTCCAGGCCCAACCCCAATTCAGTGGACCGCGGGATTTAGCTGTGGCCGTGGCCCGTCCTGCAGGGCTCTGAGTGGGCCAGCAGAGGGCACTCTCGCTGCTCCTCCCATTCGCCCCAAACAACTGGTGCTTAGGGATTGGCTGGGGTCGGGGATTCTCCTACAGTTCGCGAGCTCGGCCAGCAGAGAACGCCCTCGCAGCTCGTCCCGTTTCCCCCCCTTACTTAAATGAGTGCAGCGTTGGGATCAGCTGGTGCCAAAGACCGTCCTGCAGCACCTGGGCTCGACCAACAGAGGGTACCCTAGCAGCTCCTCCCGGACCAGCACTCATTCAGTGGAGATCGGGGATGGGCTGGGGCCGGGACCCGACTTCAGTGCTCTGGATTGACCAGCAGACGGCACCCTCGCAGCTCCTCCCTTTCCCCCCAATCAACTGGTTCTTCAGGACTGGCTGGGGTCGGGGATTCTCCTGCTACTCGCGTGCTCGGTCTGCAGAGGACGCCCTCGCTGCTCTTCCCGTTTCCCACCTCTCCTTAAAAGAGTGGAGTTTGGGGACCGGCTGGAGCCGGGGACCGTCCTGCAAGTCCTGGCTCGGCCAACAAATGTCGACCCCGCAACTCCGCCCCCCCAGCCCCCATTAAGTGGACCGCGGGGATTTCCTGGGGTCAGGGATTCTCCTGCAGCTCGCGAGCTCGGCCAGCAGAAGACGGCCTCGCAGCTCGTCCCGTTTCCCTACCTTTCCTTAAATGAGTGGAGCGTGGGGATCGGCTGTAGCCGGGGACCATACTGCGGTTCCTGGGCTCGGCCAAAAGAGTACGCCCTCTCAGCTACTCCCGGCTCATCCCCTATTTGCTGGAGCTAGGGGATAGGCTGGGGCCTAGGCCCGCCTTGCAGGGCTCTGGGTAGGCCAGCAGAGGGGGCCCTCGCTGATCCTCCCATTTCCCCCGATTAACTGGTGATTGGGGATTCGCTTGGGTCGGGGATTCTCCTGCAGCTCGCTATCTCGATCAGCAGAGGGTGCCCTCGCAGCTCTTCCCGTTTCCCTCCCTCTTCTTAAAGGTTTGGGGCGTGGGGATCGGCTGGAGCCGGGGCCCCTCCTGCAGCTCCTGTGCTCGGCCAACAGAGGATGCCCTCGCAGCTCCTCCCGGCCCACCCGTCATTCAGTGGAGCGCAGGGGTTGGCTGAGGCCGGAGCATGTTCAGCAGGGCTTTGGGTGGGCCATCAGAGGGCGCCCTCGCAGTTTCTCCTGTTCCCCACAATACACTGGTGCTTGGGGATTGGCTGGGGTCGGTGATTCTCCTGCACGTCGCTTGCTCGACCTGCACAGGACGCCTTTACAGCTCTTCCCATTTCCCACCCTCTGCTTGAATGAGTGGAGCGTGGGGATCGACTGGAGCCGGTGACCGTCTGGCATCTCTTGGGCTCGGCCAACAGAGGGCGCCCACGCAGCTCCTCCGCTTCCTCCCAATCAACTGTTGATTGGAGATTGGCTGGGATCATGGATTCTACTGCAGCTCGAGAGATCGACCAGAAGAGGGCGCCCTCGAAGCTCTCCCCATTTCCCACCCTCTCCTTGAATGAGTGGAGCGTGGGAATTGCTTGGAGCCAGTGACCGTCTTCAGCTCCTGGGCTCGGCCATCAGAGGGTGCCCACGCAGCTCCACCCGGCCCACCCCCCATTCAGTGAAGCTTGGGATTTGCTTGGGCCCGGGGCCCGTCTTGTTGTGCACTGGGTGGGCCAGCAGAGGGAGCCCTCGAAGCTCCTCCTGTTCCCCCAATTAACTGTTACTTGGGGATTTGCTGTGGCCTGAAATTCTCCTGCAGCTCGTGATCTCGGCCAGCAGAGGAAGCCCTCGCAGGTTTTCCCGTTTCCTCCATCTCCTTAAATGAGTGGAGCGTGGGGATCGGCTAGAGCCAGGGAACCTCCTGCAATTCCTGGGCTCAGCCAGCAGAGAGCGAACTAGCAATACCTCCCGTCCCCACCCATTCAGCGGGGCTCGGATTAATTGGGGCAAGGTATTTCCCTGCAGCTCGCGCACCCGGCCAGCAGATAGCACCCTCACAGCTTCTCCCGTCGCCCCCAAATCAGTGGAGTGCTGGGATTGGCTGGGGCCGGGGATTGTCCTGCAGCTCTTGGACTCGGTCAGCAGAGGGTGTGCTCTAATCTTCTCCGATCCCCTCCAAATCAACTGGTGCTTGGGGATCGACTGAGGTCGGTAATTCTCCTTAATCTCGCGAGCTCGTAAAGCAGGTGGCATCCTCGCAGTTCCTCCCGTTCCCCCCAATCAACTGGTGCTTGAGGATTGGCTGGGATCGGGGATTCTCCTGCAGATGGCGAGCTCAGGCAGCAGAGGACGCTCTCGCAGTACTTCCCGTTTCCCCCATCTCCTTAACTGAATGGGGCGTGGGGATCGGCTGGAGCCGGGGACCGTCCTGCAGCTCCTAGGCTCGGCCAACAGAGGACACCCTCGAAGCTCCTCCCGGCCCACCCAACTTTCAGTGGAGCGCGGGGATTGACTGGGACTCATGCCCGTCCTGAAGGGCTCTGGATGGGCCTGCAGAGATCGCCCACGCAACTCCTCCCGTCCCCTCCATTCAACTGGTGCATGGGGTTTGGCTGGGGTAGGGTATTCTCCTGCAGCTCGCGAACTCGGGTAGCAGAGGATGCCCTCGAAGCTCTTCCCGTTTTCCCCATCTCCTTAACCGACTGGAGCTTGGGGATCGGCTGGAGCCGGAGACCGTCCTGCAGCTTCTGGGCTCGGCCGACAGAGGACACCATCGCAGGTCCTCCCGGACGACCCCCAATTCAGTGGAGCTCGGAGATTGGCCGGGGCAGGGGCCCGTACTGCAGGTCTCTGGGAGAGCCAGCAGAGCGCGCCCTCGCAGCTCCTCCCTTTCCCACCAGTCAACTGGAGCTTCAGGATTGGCTGGGGTCAATCAATCAATCAATCAATCGTATTTATTGAGCGCTTACTGCGTGCAGAGCACTGTACTAAGCACTTGGGAAGTACAAGTTGGCAACATATAGAGACAGTCCCTACCCAACAGTGGGCTCACAGTCTAGAAGGGGGAGGCAGAGAACAAAACCAAACATAGTAACAAAATAAAATAAATCGAATAGATATGTACAGGTCGGGAATTCTCCTGCAGCTCTCGAGGTCGGCCATCAGAGGACGCCCTCGCAGCTCTTCCCGTTTCCCCCCTCCCTTTAAATGAGTAGAGCTTGGGGATTGGCTGGAGCTGAAGACCGTCCTCCAGATCCTGTGCTTGGCCAGCGGAGAGCACCCTCGCAGGTCTTCCTCCCCACGCACCCCCATTCAGTGGGGCACGGATTGGTTGGGGCAAGGGAATTCCCTGGAGAAACAGGGCCCGGCCAGCAGATTGCACCCTCGCAGCTTCAACTGTCACCCCAAATCAGTGAAGTTCAGGGATTGGCTGGGACAGGGGATTCCCCTGCAGTTCTTGTACTCGGTCAGCAGAAGGCGCCATCTCAACCTCTCCCGTCCTCTCCAAATCAACTGGTGCTTGGGGATCGGCTGACATCGGGGGTTCACCTTAATCGCACGAGGTCGGCTAGCAGGGGGCGCTATCGCAGCTCCTTCGGTTCGCCCCAATCAACTGGTTCTTGGTAATTTCCTTGGGTCGGGAATTCTCCTAAAGATTGAGGGCTCGGCCAGCAGAGGACGCCCTAGCAGCTGTTCCCGTTTCCCCACCTCTCCTTAAATTAGTGGAGAGTGGAGATCGGCTGGAACCAGTGACCATCCTGCAGCTCCTGGGGTCGGCCAAAAGCGGGCCCCCTCGCAGCTCCTCCCGGCCCAGCACTCATTCAGTGGAGAGTGGGAATGGGCTGGGGCCGGGGCCCGACTTCAGTACTCTGGGTGGACCAGCAGAGGGCGCCCTCGCAGCTCCTCCTCTTCCCCCCAATCAACTGGAGCTTGGGGATTGGCTGGGTTCGGGTATTCTCCTGCCGCTCGCAATTTCGGCCAGCAGAGGAAGCCCTCGCAGCTCGTCATTTTTCTTCCCCTCTCCTTACATGAGTGTAGCATGAGGATCTCCTGGAGCCGGGGACGGTCCTGGAGCTCCTGGACTCGGTCAACAGAGGGCGCCCTCGCAATTCCTCCCGGCCCACCCGACATTAAGTGAAGCGCGGGCATTTGCTGGGGCAGGGTCCCGTCCGGCTGGTCTCTGGGTGGGCCAGCAGAGGGCGCCCTCTCAGCTCCGCCCGTTCCCCCCAAACAACTGGTGCTTGTGGATTGGCTAGGGTCGGGTATTCTCCTGCAGTGGACGGCCTCGCAGCTCTTCCTGTCCCTCCCCCCCCTTAAATGAGTGTAACGTGGGGATCGGTTTTAACCGGGGACCTTCCTGCAGCTCTTGGGCTCGGTCAACAGATGGAGCCCTAGCAGCTCCTCCCGGCCCACCCCACATTCAGTGGAGCGCGGGGTTTTGCTGAGGCAGGGCCCGTCCTGCAGTGCTCTGGGTGGGCCAGCAGGGGGCACCCACGCAGCTCCTGCATTTCCCCCCAATCAACTGGTGCTTGGGAATTGGCTGGGGTCGGGGATTCTCCTGCAGCTCGCGAGCTCGGCCTGCAGAGGACGCCCTCGTAGCTCTTCCCCTTTGACCCCATTCCTCAAATGAGAAAAGAGTGGGGATGTGATGGAGGCGGGGACCGTCCTGCAGCTCCTGGGCTCGGTCAGCAGAGAACGCCCTCGCAAGTCCTCCTGTCCCCCCCATTCAGTGGGGTGAGGATTGGTTGGGGAGAGGGATTTCCTCGCAGCTGCAGGGCCCGGCCAGCAGATGGCGTCCTCGCAGCTTGTCACGTCGCCACCAAATCATTAGAGTGCAGGGATTTGCTGGGGCGGGGGATTTCCCTGCAGCTTGGACTGTTGGACTTGGTCAACAGAGGTCGCCCTTTCAACTTCTCCCGTCCCATCGAAATCAACTGGTGCTTGGGGATCGGCTGACGTCAGGGGCTCTGTTCAAGCTCCCGAGGTCGGCCAGCAGGCGGCGCCCTCGCAGCTCCTCCCGTTCACCCCCCTCTCCTTAAATGTGTGAAGCGTGGCGATCGGTTGGAGCCAGGGACCGTCCTGTAGCTCCGGGGCTCGGACAACAGAGGGCGCCCACGCAGCTCCTCCCGGCCCACCGCACCTTCAGTGGAGCGGGGGGTTTGGCTGAGGCCGGGGCCCGTCCTGCAGTGCTCTGGGTGGCCCAGCAGAGGACGCCCTCGCAGCTCATCCCGTATCCCCCTACCTCTTGAAATGAGTGGAGCGTGGGGATCGGCTGGAGTCGGGGACCCTCCTGCTGCTCTAGGGCTCGGTCAAATGAGGGCGCCCTGACAGGTCATCCGGTCACACACACCCCAATTCAGTGGGGCTCGGATATGTTGGGGCCAGGGATTTCCCTGCAGCTCGAGGTCCTGATCAGCAGATGGTGCCCTCGCAGCTTCAACCGTCGCCCCCGAATCAGTGGAGTGCGGGGATTGGCTGGGACCAGGGATTCCCCTGTAGCTCTTGGAATCGGTCAGCAGAGGGCGCCCTCTCAGATTCTCCCGTCCCCTCCAAATTAACTAAAGCTTGGGGATCGGCTGAAGTCGTGAGTTCTCCTTCAGATCGCGAGGTCTACCAGCACAAGGCACCCTTGCAGCTCCTTCCATTCACCCCAATCAACTGGTGCTTGGGGACTGGCTGCGTTCGGGGATTCTGCAAACCAGCTCGGCCAGCACAGGACGCCCTAGCAGCACTTCCCGATTCCCCACGTCTCCTTAAATGAGTGGAGCGTGGGGATCGGTTGGAGGCCGGGAACCGCTTTCCGCTCCAGGCTTCGGCCAACAGAGGGCGCCCTCGCAGGTGCTCCCAGCCCACCATACATTCCCCGTAGCGCGGGGATGGCCTGGGGCCGTTGTCCATCCTGCAGGCCTCTGGGGAGGGAGGTCCAACAGAGGAAGCCCTCCCAACTCATCCCTTTCCCGCCAATCAACTAGTGCTTGGGGATTGGTTGCAGTCGGGGATTCTCCTGCACCTCGAGAACTCGGCCAGCACAGGACGCCCTCTCAGCTCTTCCCGTTTCTCCCCACTCCTTAAGTGAAGGGTGCGTGGGGATCGGCTGGAGGCGGGGACTGCCCTGCAGATACTGGGCTCGGCCAATAGAGGGAGTCCTCGCAGGTCCACCGGACACACAACACATTTAGTGTGGCGCGGTGATTGGCTGGGGCAAGGGCCCGTCCTGGAGGTCTCTGTTTGGGCCAGCAGAGGGCGCCCTCGCCGATCCTCCCGTTCCCCCCAATCAACTGGTGCTTGGGCATTTCCTGGGGGCGGGGATTCTCCTGTAGCTCGCGAGGTCGGCCAACAGAGGATGCCTTTGCAGCTCTTTCCGTTTCCCCCCAACTCCATAAGTGAGTGGAGCATGGGGATCGGTTTGAGCCAGGGACCGTCCTGTAGCTCCCGTGTTCGGCCAGCAGAGAATGCACGCGCGGGTCCTCCCGTCCCCCCGATTCTGTGGGGCGCGGATTGGTTGGGGCAAGGGAGTTCCCTGCAGCTCGAGGCCCCGCCGAGCCGATGGCGCCGTCGCAGCTTCTCCCGTCGCCCCCGAGTCAGTGGAGTGCGGGGAATGGCTGGGGCCCAGGATTTCCGTGTAGGTCTTGTACTCGGTCAGCAGACGGCGCCCTCTCAGCTTCTCGCGTCCCCTCCAAATGAACTGGTGCTTGGGGATCGGCTGGTGTCGGGGATTCTCCTTAAGCTCGTGATGTCGCCTAGCAGGGGGCGCCCTCGAAGCTCCTCCTGTTCCTCCCAATCAACTGGTGCTTGGGGACTGGCTGCGTTCTTTGATTCTCCTGCAAACAGGATCGGGCAGCAGATGACGCCCTAGCAGCACTTCCCGTTTCCTCCCTTCCCCTTAAATCAGTGGAGCGTGGGGAACGGTTGGAGCCCGGGAACCTCTTGCCGCTCCTGCGGTCCGCCACAGAGGGCGCTTTCGCAGCTCCTCCCGGACCACCGCACATTCAGTGTAGCGCGGGGTTTGGCTCGGGCCGTTGCCCGTCCTGCAGGGCTCTGGGGGGGGCAACAGAGGGCGCCCTCCCAGCTCCTCCTGTTATACCCAATCAACCGGTGATTGGGGATTGGCTGGGGTCGGGGATTCTCCTGCCGCTCACGATCTCGACCGGCAGAGGACGCCCTCGCAGGTCCTCCCGTTTTCCCCCTCTCCTTAAAGGAATGAAGCATGGGGATCGGCTGAAAAAGGGGACCTTCCTACAGCTCCGGGGCTCGGAATACAGAGGGCGCCCTTGCATCTCCTCCCGGCCCACACCCCATTCTGGGATGCGCGAGGATTGGCTGGGGCAGGGGCCCGCACTGCAGGTCTTTGGGTGGGCCTGCAGAGGGCGACCTGGCAGCTCCTTCTGATCACCCCAATCACTAGATGATTGGGTGGGGTCAGGGATTCTCCTGCAGCTTGCGAGGTCTGCCAGCAGAGGACGCTCTCACACCTCGTCCCGTTTCCCCCTTCCCTTGAAATGAGTGGAGCGTGGGGATCAGCTGGAGCTGGAGACCGTCCTCCAGATCCTGTGCCCGGCCAGCAGAAAGCGCCCTCGCCGGTCTTCCTGCCCACCGCCCCCCCATTCAGTGGGGCACGTATTGGCTGGGGCAAGGGAATTCCCTGAAGATCCAGGGCCCGGCCAGCAGATGGCGCCCTCGAAGCTTCTCCTGTCGCCCCAAATCAGTGGAGTGCACGGATTGGCTGGGGCAGGGGATTCCCCTTCACGTCTTGGACTTGGTCAGAAGAGGGCGTCATCTCAGCTATTCCTGACCCCTCCAAATCAACCGGTGGTGGGGGATCGGCTGAAGTCGGGGGTTCTCCTGAAGTTCGCGAGATCTGCCAGAAGGGGGCGACCGCGCAGCTCCTCACGTTCCCCCTAATCTATTCGTGCTTGGGGATTTGCTAGTGTTGGGGATTCTCCTGCAGCTGAGCAAGGCCAGCAGAGGACGTCCTAGCAGCTCTTCCCGTTTCCCCATTCTCCTTAAATGAGTGGAGCGTGGGGATCTGCTGGAGCTGGGGAATCTCCTGTAGTTCCTGGGATCGGTCAACAGAGAGCACCCTCGCAGCTTCTCCTGGCCCATCCCACATTCAGTGAATCGCGGAGATCTGCTGGGGAAGGGGCCCGTCCTGCAGGTCTCTTGGTGGTCCAGCAGATGGCACGCTCGCAGCTTCTCCCGTCGCCCCAAATAAGTGGAGTGCAGGGGTATGCGGGGCCCGGGGATTCCCTTGTAATTCTCGGACTCGGTCAGCAGAGGGCGCCCTCTAAACCTCTCTCATCCCCTCCAAATCCACTCGTGGTTGGGGATCGGCTGACGAGGTCAGCCAGCAAGTGGCACCGTCTTAGCCCCTGCAGTTCCCCCCAGTAAACTGGTGCTTGGGGATTGGCTGGGGTCGGTGATTCCCCTGCAGCTCGCGAGCTCGGCCAGCAGAGGACGACCTCGTAGCTCTTCCCGTTTGACCCCATTCCTTAAAGGAATTGAAAGTGTGGATCGGCTGGGGGCGGGGACCGCCCTGAAGCTCCTGGGCGCGTCCTGCAGAGAACGCCCTCGCAGGTCCTCACTGTGCATCTTTCTCGCCTGTCCCTCCGTCGAACCCCGGCCCACATCATCCCCCTGGGCTGGAATGCCCTCCCTCCGCACATCCGCCAATCTAGCCCTCTTCCTCCCTTCAAAGCCCTACGGAGAGCTCAGCTCCACCAGGAGGCCTTTCCAGACTGAGCCCCGTCCTACCTATCCCGCTCTTCCCCATCCCCATCCCTCCCCGCCTTACCTCTTTCCCTTCCCCACAGCACCGGTATATATGTATATATGTATTTATTACACTATTTATTTATTTAATTTATTTGTACATATTTGTTCTATTTATTTTATTTTGTTAATGTTTTGTTTTGTTCTCTCTCCCCCACTTCTAGACTGTGGGCCCATTGTTGGGTAGGGACCATCTCTATATGTTGCCAACTTGTACTACAAAAGGGCTTAGTACAGTGCTCTGCACTCAGTAAGCGCTCAGTAAATACGATTAAATGAATGAATGAATGAATTAGCTGGGGTCGGGGATTCTCCTACAGATCCTGAGCTCGGCCAGCAGAGGGTGCCCTCGCAGCTCGTCCCGTTTCCCCCCTCTCCTTAAATGAATGAAGCGTGGGGATTGGCTGGAGCCGGTGACCGTCCTGGAACTCCTGTCCTCGGACAAAAGAGGGCGCCCTCGCAATTCTTCCCGGCTAACCTAACATTCAGTGAAGCGCGGGCATTGGCTGGAGCAGGAGCCTGTACGGCAGGTCTCTGGGTGGGCAAGCAGAGGGCACCCTCGCACCTCCGCCCGTTCCCCCCAGTCAACTGGTATGTGTGGATTGGTTGGGGTCGGGTATTCTCCTTCAGTGGATGCCCTCGCAGCTCTTCCCGTCCCCTCCCCATCCTTAAATGAGTGTAGCGTGGGGATCGGTTGGATCAGGGGAACTTCCTGCAGCTCCTGGTCTCGTTCAACAAATCGCGCCCTCGCAGTTCCTTCCGGCCCACCCCTCATTCAGTGGAGCGCGGGGTTTTGCTGAGGCGGGGCCCGTACTGCAGTGCTGTGGGTGGACCAGCAGATGGCGCAGTCGCAGCTCGGCTAGTTCCGCCTAATCAACTGGTGCTTTGGGATTGGCTGGGGCGAGAATTCTCCTGCAGCTGAGCTCTTCCAGCAGAGTAGGCCCTAGGAACTCTTCTCGTTTCCCCCCCTTTCCTTAAATGAGTGGAGCATGGAGATCGGCTGGAGCCCGGGAGCCGCTTGCAACTCCTAGGGTCAGCCAACAGATGGCACCCACTCATATTTTCCCATCGCCCACAAAATCACTGGAGTGCGGGGACTGTCTGGGGCCGGGGATTCCCCTGCAGCTCTTGGACTCAGTCAGCAGAGGACGCCCTCTCAGCTTCTCCCGTCCCCTCCAATTCAACTGGTGCTTGGGGATTTTCTTAGAATGGTGATTCCCCTGCAACTCTCGAGTTCGGCCAGCAGGGGGCGTCCTCGAAACTCCTCCCGTACTCCCCAATTGACTGGTACTTGGGGATTGCTTGGGGTCGGGGATTCCCCTGCAGCTCGCGAGTTCGGCGAGCAGAGGACGCCCTCGCAGGTCTTCCCGTTTCTCCCCATCTCCTTAACTGAGTGTAGCTTGGGATCGGCCTGCTCCGGGGACCCTCCTGCAGCTCCTGGGCTCGGCCAGCAGAGAGCGCCCTCGCAGGTCTTCCCGTCACCCCACCACATTCAGTGGTGGGGCAATGGATTGGTGAGGCAACGGATTTCCCTGCAGCTCTCGGTTCCGGACAGCAGATGGCACCCTCGAAGTTTCGCCCTTCGACCCCAAATCAGTGGAGTGCGGTGATTGGCTAGGGCCGGGGTTTCCCCTGCAGCTCCTGGACTCGGTCAGCAGAGGGCGCCCTCTCAGCTTCTCCCCGGACTCCGTTCCCTAGAGGCCCGCCTGCCATCACCCCGCGTGGCCCCTGCTGCTCCCGGAAGGATCGTCTCCTCAGAGCGCCGCCATAGACGCCCGGGACTCCGGTCCCAGAGGCCCGTCCGGCATCACACCGCGTGGCCCCCGCTGCTCCCGGAAAGATCCTCTCCTCAGAGCGCCGCCATAGACGATAGGGACTCCATTCCCGAGAGGCCCGCCCGCCATCACATCGCACGGCCTTGCTGCTCCCGGAAGGATCCTCTCCTCAGAGCGCCGCCATAGACGCCCGGGACTCCGTTCCGGAGAGGCCCGCCCGCCATCACACCGCGTGGCCCCCGCTGCTCCCGGAAGGGTCCTCTCCTCAGAGCGCACCCATAGACGCCACCTGCTTCCACCCCCCCACTTAAGCGACCTTCCTTAAAGTGCCCCCCATCCCCCCCTTCCGGGTCCGGTCCTGACTGTCTCTCCGCGCCCCCCCCGGGAAAAAGGACCTTGTTATCACCAAGTTACATTAACGACAACCTCATTAGCACCTACCCAGCCCTCCCATGTTAGTTGGCTTTTCACTCCTCTCCCCAGGAATCTCTGCTCCCTGACCCCCTTAACAAGTCCACCCTACTCCAGTACATAATAGTTTGTATCTGCTCTCTGTGACATCATTATCTGCCAATTTAAGGCCAGGTCATCACCCTGGCCTGGAATGCTCTCCCTCTGCCCATCTGCCAAGCTAGCTCTCTTCCTCCCTTCAAGGCCCTGCTGAGAGCTCACCTCCTCCAGGAGGTCTTCCCAGACTGAGCCCCTTCCTTCCTCTCCCCCTCGTCCCCCTCTCCATCCCCATCTTACCTCCTTCCCTTCCCCACAGCACCTGTATATATGTATATGTTTGTACATATTTATTACTCTATTTATTTATTTTACTTGTACATATCTGTTCTATTTATTTTATTTTGCTAATATGTTTGGTTTTGTTCTCTGTCTCCCCCTTGTAGACTGAGAGCCCACTGTTGGGTAGGGACTGTCTCTATATGTTGCCAACTTGTACTTCCCAAGCGCTTAGTGCAGTGCTCTGCAAACAGTAAGCGCTCAATAAATACGATTGATTGATTCTCCCGTCCCCTCGAAATAAACTGGTGCTTGGGGATCGCTTGAGGTCGGGGATTCTCCGTCCGCACCCGAGGTCGGCCAACAGGGGGCGTCCACGCAGCTCTTCCCGTTTAAACACCCCCCTCCTTAACTGAGTATAACATGAGGATGGCTTGGACCCGGGAAACCTCCTCCTGGGCTCTGCCAACAGAGGGGGCCCTCGCAGCTCCTCCAGGCCAACACCCCATTCAGTGAAGAGCGGGGATTGGCTGGGTCTGGGGTCCGTCCTGCAGGGCTCTGGGTGGAGCAGCAGAGGGCACCCTCACAACTTCTCTTGTTTTCCCCAATCAACTGGTGCTTGGTGATTGGCCGTGGACGGGGATTTTCCTACAGATCGCCAGCTCGGCCAGCAGAGGATGCCCTCGCAGCTCTTCCCCTTTCCACCCCTCTCCGTAAATGAGTGGAGCGTGGGGATCGGCTGGAGCTGGGGACCGTCCTGCAGCTCCAGGGCTCGGCCAACAGAGGGCACCCTCATAGCTCCTCCCAGCCCAACCCCCATTCACTGGAGAGGGGGGATTGGCTGGGGAAACGGCCAGTCCTGCAGTGCTCTGGGTGGGATAGCAGAGGGCGCCCTCGCAACTCCTCCCGTTTCCCAAAATTAATTAGTGCTTGGGGATTGGCTGGGGTCCGGGATTCTACTGCAGCTCGCGAGCTCTGCCAGCAGAGGACGCCCTCGCATCTCTTTCCGTTTCCTCCCCTTTCTTTAACTGAGCGGTGTGTGGAGATCGCCTGGAGCAGGGGACCCTCCTGTAGCTCGCGGGTCATACCTGCGCCATCGCAGCTTCTCCGTTCGCCCCCAAATCAGTAGAATTCGGTCATTGAATGGGGCCCGGGATTCCCCAGCAGCTCTTGGACTCGGTCACAAGAGGGCGCCCTCTCAGCTTCTCCTGTCCCCACCAAATCAACTGGTGCTTGGAGATCGGCTGAGGTCTGGGATTCTCCTTAGGCTTGCGAGGTCGGCCTGCAGCGGGTGCCCCCGCGGCTCCTCCAGTTCCCCCCCCCATCAACTGGTGCCTGGGGAATGGCTGGGGTCCGGGATTCTCCTGCAGCTCGTGAACTCGGTCAGCATTGGACGCCCTCGCAGCTCTTCCCTTATCCTCCCCTCTCCTTACCTGAGTGGAGCGTGTGGGTCGGCTGTGACCCGTGACTCTCCTGCAGAGCCTGGGCTCGGACAGCAGAGAGCGCCCTCGCAGGTCTACCCGTCACCATCATTCAGTGGCGCGCGAATTGGTTGGGGCAACTGATTTCCCTGCAGGTTGCGGCTCAGGCCAGCAGATGGCGCCCTCTCAGCTTCTCCAGTCGCCCCAAATCAGTGGAGAGGGGGATTCGCTGGGTCGGCGGATTCCCCTAGAGCTCTAGGATTAGGTCAGCAGAGGGCATCCTCTCAGCTTCTCCCGGCCCATCGATATCAACTGGTGCTTGGGGATCGGCTGAGGTAGGAGATTCTCCTTAACCACGCGAGGTCGCCTAGCAGGGGTCGCCCTCGAAGCTCCTCCAGTTCCTCACAATCTACAGGTGCTTGGGGACTGGCTGCGTTCGGGGATTCTCCTGAAAACAAGCTCGGCCAGCAGAGGACGCCCCAACAGCTCTTCTCGTTCCCCCCTCCCCTTAAATGAGTGGAGCGTGGGGATCGTTTGGAGCCCGGGAACCGCTTGCTACTCCTGGGGTCGGCCAACAGAGGGCGCCCTCGCAGCTGCTACCGGCACACCACACATTTATTGTAGCGCGGGGATTGGCTGGGGCCGTTGCCCGTCCTGAAGGGCTCTGGGAGTCCAGGAGAGGGCGTACTCGCAGCTCCTCCCGTTCCCCCTATGAACTGGTGCTTGTGGATTCCTAAGGTCGGGTTTTCTCCTGTAGCTCGTGAGCTCGGCTAGCAGAGGACGCCCTCGCAGCTCTACCCGTTTCCCCCCTTCTCCTTAACTGAGTGGAGCACGGGGATCAGCTTGAGCCGGGGACCCTCCTGCAGCTCCGGGGCTCGGCCAGCAGAGAGCCCCCTCGGAATTCCTCCATCCCCCCCCCATATTGAGTGGGGCAAAGATTCGTTGGGGCAAGGTATTTCCCTGCAGCTCACGGGCCAGGCCAGCAGATGGCGCCCTCGCAGCTTCTCCCGTTGACACTAAATCAGTGGAGTGCGTTGATTGGCAGGGCCCGGGGATTCCCTTTCATCTCTTGGATTCGGTCAGCAGGGGAGCTCTCTCAGCTCCTGCCGTCCCCTCCAACTCAACTGGTGCTTGGGGATCGGCTGGTGTCGGGGATTCTCCTGAAACTCGCGAGCTAGGCCAGCAGAGGACCCCCTCGCATCTCTTCCCGTTTCCCCACCTGTCCTTAAATGAGTGGAGTGTGGGATCTGCTGGATCCGGGGACCGTCCTGCAGCTCCTAGGCTCGGCCAACAGAGCGCGCCCCGGAGCTCCCACGGCCCACCCCCCATTTAGTGGAGGGGGTGGTTTCCTGGGGCCGGGGCCCATCCTGCAAGGATCTGGGTGGGCCAGCAGAGGGCACCCTCGCAGCTCCTCCCGTTCACCCCAGTCCACTGGTGCTTGGGGATTGACTGGGGTCGGGTATTCTCCAGCACCTCCCGAGCTCGACTGGCAGACGATACCCTCAAAGCACTTCCAGTTCCCCCGCATCCCTTTAACTGAGTTGAGTGTGCGGATCGACTGGAGCCAGACCCTCCTGTAGCTGCTGGTCCCGGCAAGCCGAGAGCGCCCTAGTAGGTCCAGCCTTCCCACCACCCCCATTCAATGGGACCCGTATTGTTTGGGGCAAGGGATTTCCCTGCAGCTCACCCTCCCGGCCAGCAGGTGGCGCCCCCGCAGTTTCTCCCGTCGCCCCCAAAATAGTGGAATGCGTGGATTGGCTGTGGCCGGGGAATCCACTGCAGCTCTTGGACAGTCAGAAGAGGACGCCTTCTCAGTTTCGCCCGTCCCTTCCAAATCAACTGGTGCTTGGGGATCGGCTGAGGTCGGAGATTCTCCTGCAGCTCGCGATATTGGCTAGGAGGGGCACCATTGCAGCTCCTCCCATTCCCCCCAGTCAACTGGTGCTTAGGCATTGGCTGGGGTCAGGGATTCACCTGCAGCTCGCGAGCTCGACCAGCAGGAGGTACCCTAGAAGCTCTTCCCGTTTCCCCCCCCTCCAATGACTGGAGCGTAGGGATGGCTGGTGCTGGGGACCTTCCTCCAGATCCAAGGCTCGGCCTACCGAGGGCGCACGCAGCTCCTCCCGGCTCACCCCTCATTCAGTGGAGCGCGGGGATTGTCAGGGGCCGGGGCCCGTCCTGCAGTGCTCTGGGTCGATCAGCAGAGGGCGCCATCGCAGCTCATCCCGTTCCCACGAGTCAACTGGTGCTTGGGGATTAGCTGGGGTCGGGGATTCTTCTGCACCTCGCAAGCTCGGCCAACAGAGGACGCCCTCGCAGCTCTTCCCCTTTCCTCCGCTATCCTTAACTGAGTGGAGCATGGGGATCGGCTGGAGCTGGGGACCCTCCTTCAGCTCCTGGACTCGGCCAGCAGAGAGTGCCCTCGCAGGTCCTCCCTTGTCCCCCCCCCCCCCCGCATTCAGTGGGGTATGGATTGGTTTGGGCAAGGGATTTCCCTGCAGCTCGCGGCGATGGGCTGGGGCCGGGGCCCGTCCTGCATGACTCTGGGTGGGCCGGCAGAGGGCGCCCTCGCAGCTAATCCCGTTCCCCCCAGTCAACTGGTACTTGGTGATTGGCTGGGGTGGGGATTCTCCCGCAGCTTCCGCGCTCGGCCAACGAAGGATCGAAGGGATCGGCTGGAGCTGAGAACCCTCCTGCAGCTCCCGGGCTCGGCCAACCGAGGGAGCCCTCGCAGCTCCTCCCGGCCTACCCCCTGTCAGTGGAGCGTGGGTATTGTCTGGGGCCAGGGTACGACCTGCAGTGGTCTGGGTCCTTCAGTAGAGGTTGCCATCGCAGCTCATCCCGTTTCCCCAATTTTTGGGTACTTGGGTATTGGCTGGGGTCAGGGATTCACTTGCAGCTCGCGTGCTCGGCCAGCAGAGGACCCCCTGCAACTCTTCCCTTTTCCCCCCCTCTCCTTACATGACTGGAGCGTGGGGATCTGCTGAAGCCGGGAACCATTCTGCAGTTCCTGGGCAGCCCTCGCAGCTCCTCCCGGCCCACCCCCCATTCAGTGGAATGCAGGGATTGGCTGAGGCCGGGTCCCGTCCTGCAGGGCACTGGGTGGGCAGCAGAGGACGCCATCGCAGTTCCTCCCGTCTCCCCCAATTCAGTGGGGCACGGATTTGTTCGGGCAAGGGATTTCCCTGCAGCTCGAGGGCCCAGCCAGCAGATAGAGCCCTCGCACCTTCTCCTGTCGCCCCCGAAACAGTGCAGTGCGGGAATTGGCTGTGGCCGGGGATTCCCCTGCAGCACTTGGACACAGTCAGCAGAGGGCACACTCTCAGCTTGTCCCGTCCCTTTCAAATCAACTGGTGCTTCGTGATCTGCTGAGGTCAGAGATTCTCCTGAAGCTCGCGCGCTCGGCCAGCGGAGGACGCCCTCGCAACTCTTCAGGTTTCTCCCATCTCCTGAACTGAGTGGAGTCTGGGATTCGGCTGGAGCCGGGAACCCTCCTGTGCATCCTGGCTTGTCCAACAGCTGTCGCCCTCATAGCTCCTCCCGGCCCACTCCAGATTCAGTGGAGGGCGTGTATTGACTGGGGTCGGGGCCCGTCCTGCAGGGCTATGGGTGGGCCAGCAGAGGGCGCCTTTGCGTCTACTCCGGTACCCCCCAATCAGCTACTACTTGGCGATTGGCTGGGGTCAGGGATTCTCCTGCAGCTCGCGAGCTCGGCCAGCAGAGGACGCCCTTGCAGCTCTTCCCGTTCTTGCCCCTCCCCTTGAATGAGTGGAGTGCGGGGATCGGCTGGAGCTGGGGACCATCATGCAGATCCTGGGCTCGGCACAGAGAGGGAGCCCTCGCAGCTCCTCCCGGCCCACCACCTACGACGTGGAGCGCAGGGATTGGCTGGGGCCGGGGCCATTTCTGCAGTGCTCTGTGTGGGACAGCAGTGGGCGCCATGGTAGCTCCTTCCGTTCCCCTAATCAACTGGTGCTTGGGGATTGGCTGGGGTCTGGTATTCTCCTGCAGCTCGCGGGCCGAGTCAGCAGAGGACGCCCTCGCAGCTTCTCCCGTCGCCCCGAAATGAGTGGAGAATGGGGTTTGCCTGTAGCCGGGGATTCCCCTGCAGCTCTGGTACACGGTTAGCAGAGGGCGCACTCTCAGGTACTCCCGTCCCCTCCAAATCAACTGGTGTTTGGGAATCGGCTGAGGTCGGGATTCTCCTGTAGCTCGCGAGGTCGTCCATCAGGGGGCGCCCTCACAACTCCTCCAATTCCCTACAATTAACTGGAACTCGGGGATTGGCTGGGGTCGGGTATTCTCCTGCAGCTCGTGACCTCGGCCTGCAGAGGACGCCCTCGCAGCTCTTACCTTTCCCCCTCCTCCTTAATTGAGTGGAGCGTGGGGATCGGCTGGATAACTGGGCACCCTCCTGCAGCTCCTGGTGTCTTCCCACAGCAGGCATCCTCGCAGTTCATCCCGGCCCACCCCCCATTCTATGGAGCGCGGGGATTGGATAGGGCCGGTGCCAGTCCGGCAGGGCTCTGAGTGGGCCAGGATAGGGCCCCCTTTCAGTTATTCCCGTTCCCCCCAATCAACTGGTGCTTGGGGATTGGCTGGGGTTGGGGATTCTCCTGCAGCTTGCGACCTCGGCCAGCAGAGGACGTCCTCGCAGCTCTTCACGTTACTCCCCGAACTTTAAATCGGTGGATCGTGGGGATCGGCTGCAGCCGGGCAGCTTCCTCCAGCGTCTGGGCTCGGCTACGCGAGGGCGCCCTCGCTGCTCTTCCTGGCCCGCCCCACATTCAGTGGAGTGCGGGGATTGGCTGGTGCTAGGGCACGACCAGCAGGGATCTTAGTTGGCCAGCAGAGGACGTCCCCGAATCTCCTCCCGTTCCCTCAAATCAACTGGGGCTTGGGGATTGGCTGGGATCGGGGTTAATCCTGCAGCTCGCAAAATCGGCCAGTAGAGGACGCCGTCGGAGCTCTTCCCGTTTACCTACCTTTCCTTAACTGAGAGGAGCGTGTGGATCGGCTGGTACCGGGGAACATCCTGCAGAAAATGGGCTTCGCCAGCAGAGGGCGCCCTCGTAGGTCCTCCCATCCCCCCGCATTCAGCGATGCGCGGATTGGTTGGGACAAGGGATTTCCCTGCAGCTTGCGGGCCCGGACAGCAGATGGCGCCCTCGCAGCTTTTCCGGTCGCCCCAAGTCAGTGGAGTGCGGGGATTTGTTGGGGCGCGGCATTCCCCTGCAGCTCTTGGAATCCGTCAGCCGAGGGCGCCCTCTCAGCTTCTCCCGCCCCCTCCAAATCAACTGGTGCTTGGGGATCGGCTGATGTTGGGTATTCTCCTTAAGTTCGCCAAGTCGGACAGGCGGGGGAGGCTTCGCTACTCCTCCCGTTCCCATCAATCAACTGGTGCTTGGGGATTGGCTGGGGTCGGGGATTATCCTGCCGCTCTCGAGCTCGGCCAGCAGAGGACGCCCTCGGAGCTCTACCCGTTCCCCCCTCCTTAACTGAGTGGAGTGTGGGGATCGGCTCGAGCCGGGGACCCTCCTGCAGCCCCTGGGCTCGGCCAACAGAGGGTGCCCTCGCAGCTCCTCCCGCTCCAGCCCCCATTCGGTGGATCGCGGGGATTGGCTTGGACCGAGGCCGGTCCTGCAGGCTTCTGGGTGGACCACCAGAGGGCGTTTTCACAGATCCTGCCGTTCCCCCCAATCACCAGGTGCTTGGGGATTTGCTGGGGTTGGGGATTCTCCTGCAGCTCGCGAGCTCGGCCAGCAGAGGACGCCCTCGCACCTCTTCCCGTTTCACTCCCTTTCCTTAAATGAGTGGAACGTGGGGATCGGCTAGAGATGGGGACAGTCCCGCTGCTCATGTGCTTGGCCAATTGAGGGCGCTCTCGCAGCTCATCCCGGCCCTCCCCTCACTCAGTTGAGAGCGGGGATTGTCTGGGGCCGGGTTCCGTTGTGCAGAGCTCTGGGAGAGCCAGCAGAGGGCGCCCTCGCAGCTCCTCCAGTTCCCCCCTCTCAACTGGTGCTTGGGGAATGGCTCGGGCCGGGTATACTCCTGCAGCTCGCAAGCTCGGAGACCAGAAGACGCCCTCGCTTCTCTTCCAGTTTCCCCCACACTCCTTATCTGAATAGACCATGGGGATCGGCTGGAGGTGGGGAACCTCCTGCAGCTCCTGGGCTCGGCCAGCAGAGAGCGCCCTGGCAGGTCCTCACTTATCCCCTCCCCCATTCTGTGGGTCACAGATTGGTTAGGGAAAGTGATTTCCTTGCAGCACGCGGGCCCGGCCAGCAGATAGCGCCCTCGCAGCATCTTCCATCGCCCCCAAGTCAGTGGAGTTTGGGGAATGGCTGGGGCCGGGGATTCCCCTGCAGCTCTTGGACTCGTTAGGCAGAGGGCGCCCTCTCAACTTCTCTCGTCCCCTACAAATCAACTGGTGCTTGGGGATCGGCTGAGGTCGGGGATTCTCCTGAGTCATGCGAGGTCAGTCAGCAGGAGGCGCACTCGCAGCTCTTTCTGTTTCCGCCCCTCTCCTTAAATGAGTGGAGCGTTGGGATAGGCTGGAGCTGGGGACCCTCCTGCGCTCCTTGGCTCGGCCAACTTGGGGCGCCCTCACAGCTCCTCCCGGCCCTCCGCACATTCCGTGGAGCGCGGGAACTGGCTGGGGCCGGTGCCAGTCCTGCAGGTCTCTGGGTGTGCCAGGAGAGGGAGCCATCTCAGCTCCTCCCATACCCCCAATAAACTGGTGCTTGGGGATTGGCTGGGGTCGGGGATTTTCCTGCAGCTCGAGAGCCTGGCCAGCCGAGGACGCCCTCGCAGCTTCTCCCGTCGCCCCCGAATCACTGCAGTACGGGGATTGGCTGGGGCCGGGTATTCCCTTGCAGCACTTTGACTCAGTAGAGGGCCTAATGTGCTTCTCCCATCCCCTCCAATTCAACTGGTGCTTGGGGGTTGGCTGAAGTCGGTATGTTCCTGAAGCTCGCGAGGTCGGTCAGCAGTGGGCTCCCTGGCATCTCCTCCAGTTCCCCCCAATTAACTGGTGCTTGGGTGTTGGCAGCTCTTCCCGATGCCCCCGTCTCCTTAAATGAGGGGGGCGCGGGGATAGGCTGGAGCTCGGGACCGTCCAGCAGCTCCTGGGCTCGAGCAACAGAGGGCGCCCTCCCAGCTCCTACCGGCAACCTCAGATTCAGTGGAGCGCGGGGATGAACTGGGGCCGAGGCCCGTCCTGCAGAGCTCTGGGTGGGCCAGCAGACGGTGCTTTCACAGCTCCTCCCGTTTCCCCCTTCTCCATAAATGAGTGGAGCGTGGTGATCGGCTGGATTCAGGGACTGTCAGGCAGCTCCTGGGCTCGGCCAACAAAGGGCACCCTCGCAGCTCCTTCTGGCCCAACCCCCATTCAGTGGAGCGCAGGGATTAGCTGAGGCCGGTGCCTGTACTGCAGGGCTATGTCTGGGAAAGCAGAGAGCGCCTTCGCAGGTCCTACCGTCCCCACCCTTCATTGGTACGCGGATTGTTTTGGGCAAGGGATTTCCTTGCAGCTCGAGGGCCTGGTCCGCAGATGGCGCCGTGGCAGCTTCTCCCGTTGCCACTAATTCAGTGGAGTGCGGGGATTGGCTGTGGCCGGGGATTTCTTTGCAGCGTTTGGACACGGTCAGCAGATGGTGCCCTCTCAGCTTCTCCCATCCCCTCGAAATTAACTGGTGCTTGCGGATCGGCAGAGGTCGGGGATTCCCCTGCAGCTCGCGAGCTCGCCCAGCAGACGACGCCCTCTCAGCTCTTCACGTTTCCCCCCTTCTCCTTAAATGAGTGGAGCTTGGGGATCTTCTAGAGCCAGGGACCTTCCTGCAGCTCTTGGGCTCGGCCAACAGATGGCACCCTCGCAGCTCCTCCAGGCCCACCGCACAATCAGTGGAGCGCGGGGATTTTCTGGGGCCGGGGTAAGTCCTGCAAGGCTTTGAGTGGGCCAGAAGAGGGCGCCCTCGCAGGTCCTCGCTCCCCCCGTTCAGTGGTGTGCAGATTGTTTGGGGCAAGGGATTTCCCTGCAGCTCTCGGGCCCAGCCAGTATATGGCGCCCTCGCAGCCTCTCCCGTCGCCCCCAGATCAGTGGAGTACGATGATTGGCTGTCGCCAGGGATTCCCTTGCAGCTCTTGGACACTGTCAGCAGAAGGCGCCCTCTCAGCTTCTCCTGTCTCCTCCAAATCAACTGGTGCTTGAGGATCGGCTGAGGTCGGAGATTCTCCTGCAGCTCGGGAGGTCGGCCAGCAGGGGGTGCCCTCACAGCTCCTCCCGTTTCCCATCCTCTACTTAACTGAGTGGAGTTTGGGGAACGGCTGGAGACGGGGACCCTCCTGCAGCTCCTGGACTCGGCCAACAGAGGGCGCCCTCGCAGGTCCTCCCGTCCCCCCAACATTCAGTAGGGTGCGGGAATTGGCTGGGGCCGGGGCCCGTTATGCAGTGATCTGGGTGGGCCAGCAGAGGGTGCCATCTTAGCTTCGCCCTTTCCCCTCAGTCACCTGGTGACTGGGGATTGGCTGGCGTCGGGGATTCTCTTGAAGCTCGCGAGCTCGGCCCATAGAGGACGCCCTAGCAGCTCTTCCCGTTTCCCCCGTCTCTTTAATTGAATGGAGCATGGGGATCGGCTGTAACCGGGGCCCCTCCTGCACCTCCTAGGCTAGGTCAGCAGAGAGTGCCCTCGCAGGTCCTCCTTCTCCCCACATTCAGTGGGGCGCGCATTATTTGGGACTTCCCTGCAGCTCGCAGACCAGGCCAGCAGATGGCGCCCTCGCAGTTTCTCCCGTCGCCCTAAATGAGTGGAGTGCGGGGATTGGCTGGGGCCGGGGACCCTACTGCAACTCCTGTCCTCGGCCAGCAGGGAGCGCCCTCGCAGGTCCTCCCTTCCCCCCATTTCTGTAGGGTGCAGATTCGTTGGGGGAAGGGATATCCCTGCAGCTCACGGGCCGGCCAGCAGATGGCGACCACGGAGTTTGTTCCGTCGCCCCCAAATGAGTGGAGTGCGGGGATTGGCGGCCGCCGGGGATTCCCCTGCAGCTCTTGGACTCGGCCAGCATATGGTGCGATCTCAGCTTCTCCCATCCCCTCCAAATCAACTGGTGATCGACTGAGGTCAGGGCTTCTCCTGAAGCTCGTGAGGTCGGCCAGCAGGGGGGCCCTCACACCTCCTTCCGTTACCCCTAATAAACCGGTCCCTGGGGAATGGCTGGGGTCGGGGATTCTCCTGCAGAACGCGAGCTCGAGCAGCAGAGGACGTCCTCGCAGATCTTCCCGTCCCCCCCCCTCCTTAAATGAGTGGAGCTTGGCGATCGGCTGGAGTCGGGGAATGTCCTGCAGTTCCTGGGCTCGGCCAGCAGAGAGCGCCCTGGCAGGTCCTCCCTCCCTCCCCCAATTCAGTTGGGCGCGGAGTTGTTGGGACAAGGTTTATCCCTGCAGCTCAAGGGCCCGGCGAGCAGATGGCGCAATCGCAGGTTCTCCCGTCGACCCCAAGTCAGTGGACTGTGGGGATTGGCTGGGGTAGCGGATTCCTCTGCAGCTCTTGGACTCGGTCAGAAGATGGCGCCCTCTCAGCTTCTCCCGTCCCCTCTAAATCAACTGGTACTTGGGGATCGACTGAGATCCAGGATTCTCCTTAAGTTCGCGAGGTCGGCCAGCAGGGGGCGTCGTCGCAGCTCCTCCCTTTCCCCCCAAACTACTGGCGCTTGAGGATTGGGTGGGGTCTGGAATTCTCTAGCACCTCACGTGATCGAGCGGCAGAGGACGCCCTCGCAGCTCTTTCCTTTCCCCCCCTCCTTAAAAGAGTGTAGCGTGGGGACTGTCATGCTGCTTCTGGGCTCGGCCAACGGAATGCGCCCTCGCAGCTCCTCCCGGCCCGCCCCCAATTCATTGGAGCGTGGGGATTGTCTGGGCCCGGGGCCCGTTCTGCAGGGCTCTGGTTGGGCCAGCAGAGGGCTCCTTCGCAGCTCTTCCCGTTCCCCCCAATCAACTGGTGCTTAGGGATTGGCTCGGGTCGGGATTCTCCTGCAGCTCGTGAGACTGGCCAGCAGAGGACGCCATCGCAGTTCTTCCCGATTCCCCACCTCTCCTGAATTGAGTAGAGTGTGGAAATCACCTGGGGCCGGGGACTCTGCTGCAGCTCTTGGTTTCGGACAGCAGAGAGCACCCTCGCAACGCCTCCCGTCCCCCACCCATTCAGTGGGGCGCGGATTGGTTGCGGCAAGGTATTTCCCTACTGCTCGCGGGCCCGGCCAACAGATGGCACCCACTCATATTTTCCCATCGCCCACAAATCACTGGAGTGCAGGGAGAGCTGGGGCCGCGGATTCCTCTACAGCTCCTGGACTCGGTCAGAAAAGGGCGCCCTCTCAGCTTCTCCCGTCCCCTCCAAATCAACTGGTACTTGGGGATCGGCTGATATCGGGGATTCTCCTGCAGCTCGTGAGACCGGCCAGCAGATGACGCCCTCGCAGTTCTTCCCGATTCCCCACCTCTCCTGAATTGAGTAGAGTGTGGAAATCGCCTGGGGCCGGAGACTCTGCTGCAGCTCCTGGTTTCGGACAGCAGAGAGCACCCTCACAACGCCTCCCGTCCCCCACTCATTCAGTGGGGCGCGGATTGGTTGGGGCAATCAATCAATCAATCAATCGTATTTATTGAGCGCTTACTATGTGCAGAGCACTGTACTAAGCGCTTGGGAAGTACAAATTGGAATCACATAGAGACAGTCCCTACCCAACAGTGGGCTCACAGTCTAAAAGGGGGAGACAGAGAACAGAACCAAACATACCAACAAAATAAAATAAGTAGGATAGAAATGTACAAGTAAAATAAATAAATAAATAGATAAATAGAGTAATAAATATGTACAACCATATATACATATATACAGGTGCTGTGGGGAAGGGAAGGAGGTAAGACGGGGGGATGGAGAGGGGGACGAGGGGGAGAGGAAAGAAGGGGCTCAGTCTGGGAAGGCCTCCTGGAGGAGGTGAGCTCTCAGCAGGGCCTTGAAGGGAGGAAGAGAGCTAGCTTGGCGGATTGGCAGAGGGAGGGCATTCCAGGCCCGGGGGATGACGTGGGCCGGGGGTCGATGGCGGGACAGGCGAGAGCGAGGTACAGTGAGGAGATTAGTGGTGGAGGAGCGGAGGGTGCGGGCTGGGCAGTAGAAGGAGAGAAGGGAGGTGAGGTAGGAGGGGGCGAGGTGATGGAGAGCCTTGAAGCCCAGGGTGAGGAGTTTCTGCTTGATGCGCAGATTGATCGGTAGCCATTGGAGGTTTTTGAGGAGGGGAGTAATATGTCCAGAGCGTTTCTGGACAAAGATAATCCGGGCAGCAGCATGAAGTATGGATTGAAGTGGAGAGAGACACGAGGATGGGAGATCAGAGAGAAGGCTAGTGCAGTAGTCCAGACGGGATAGGATGAGAGCTTGAATTAGCAGGGTAGCGGTTTGGATGGAGAGGAAAGGGCGGATCTTGGCAATGTTGCGGAGCTGAGACCGGCAGGTTTTGGTGACGGCTTGGATGTGAGGGGTGAATGAGAGAGCGGAGTCGAGGATGACACCAAGGTTGCGGGCTTGTGAGACGGGAAGGATGGTAGTGCCGTCAACAGAGATGGGAAAGTCAGGGAGAGGACAAGGTTTGGGAGGGAAGACAAGGAGCTCAGTCTTCGACATGTTGAGCTTTAGGTGGCGGGCGGACATCCAGATGGAGATGTCCTGAAGGCAGGAGGAGATGCGAGCCTGGAGGGAGGGGGAGAGAGCAGGGGCAGAGATGTAGATCTGGGTGTCATCAGCGTAGAGATGATAGTTGAAGCCGTGGGAGCGAATGAGGTCACCAAGGGAGTGAGTGTAGATTGAGAACAGAAGGGGACCAAGCACTGAACCTTGGGGAACCCCCACAGTAAGAGGATGGGAGGGGGAGGAGGAGCCTGCAAAAGAGACTGAGAAGGAACGACCGGAGAGATAAGAGGAGAACCAGGAGAGGACGGAGTCTGTGAAGCCAAGGTCAGATAACGTGTTGAGGAGAAGGGGGTGGTCCACAGTGTCAAAGGCAGCTGAGAGGTCGAGGAGGATTAGGACAGAGTATGAGCCGTTGGATTTGGCAAGCAGGAGGTCATTGGTGACCTTTGAGAGCGCAGTTTCCGTGGAATGAAGGGGACGGAAGCCAGACTGGAGGGGGTCGAGGAGAGAGTTGTTGTTGAGGAATTCTAGGCAGCGCGTGTAGACAACTCGTTCAAGGAGTTTGGAAAGGAATGGTAGGAGGGATATGGGACGATAACTAGAAGGTGAGGTGGGGTCAAGAGAGGGTTTTTTTAGGATGGGAGAGACATGGGCATGTTTGAAGGCAGAGGGGAAGGAACCAGTGGAGAGTGAGCGGTTGAAGATGGAAGTTAAGGAGGGGAGAAGGGATGGAGCGAGAGATTTCATAAGATGAGAGGGAATGGGGTCAGAAGCACAGGTGGCCGGAGTAGCACTTGAGAGGAGGGAGGAGAGTTCCTCTGAGGATACCGCTGGGAAGGATGGGAGAGTAGCAGAGAGTGTTGAGAGCCGGGGGGTTGGAGAAAGGGGGGAAGAGACTTTGGGGAGGTCGGATCTGATGGATTTAATTTTGTTAATGAAGTAGGAGGCCAGATCGTTGGGGGTGAGGGAAGGAGGAGGGGGAGGAACCGGGGGCCTGAGAAGGGAGTTGAATGTACGGAAGAGCTGGCGGGGGTGATGGGCATGGGTGTCAATAAGGGAGGAGAAATAGTTTTGTCTGGCAGAAGAGAGGGCTGAGTTAAGGCAGGAAAGGATAAACTTGAAGTGAACGAGGTTGGCATGGTGTTTAGACTTTCGCCAGCAGCGTTCAGCAGCTCGAGCATAAGAGCGAAGGAGGCGGACAGTGGCAGTGATCCAGGGCTGTGGGTTAGTGGTGCGAGAGCGGCGAAGGGAAAGGGGAGCGAGCGAGTCTAGCTGAGTAGAAAGGGTAGAGTTGAGAGCAGTAATCTGATCATCAAGACTGGGTAGAGAGGAGAGGGCGGCGAGGTGGGGTGTGAGGCGCTCCGAAAGATGGGTGGGGTCCAGAGAGCGGAGATCTCTGTGAGGGAGTAATACGGATTTACAGGGGAAAGGAGTGTGAGTGAGGAGGCAGGTGAGAAGATTATGATCAGAGAGAGGGATCACAGCAAGGTATTTTCCTGCTGCTCGCGGGCCCGGCCAACAGATGGCGCCCACTCATGTATTCCCATCGCCCACAAATCACTGGAGTGCGGGTAGTGCTGGGGCCGCGGATTCCCCTACAGCTCCTGGACTCGGTCAGAAAAGGGCGCCCTCTCAGCTTCTCCCGTCCCCTCCAAATCAATTGGTGTTTGGGGATCGGCTGATGTCAGGGAATCTCCTGCAGCTCGCGAGGTCGGCCCGCAGGGGACTCCCAAGCAGCTCTTCCCGTTCCCCCCAATCAACTGGTGCTTGGGGAATGGCTGGGGTCGGGGATTCTCCTGCAGCTCGCGAGTTCGGCCAGCAGAGGACGCCCTCACAGCTCTTGTCGTTTCCCCCATCTCCTTAAATGAGTGGAGTGGGGGGATCGGCTGGAGCAGGAGACCGTCCTGCAGCTCCTGGGCTTGGCGATCAGAGGGCGCCCAGGCAGCTCCACTCGGCCCACCCCCAAATCAGTGAAGCGCGGGAATTGACTGGGGCCGGGGCCCGTTATGTTGGGCTCTGGGTGGGCCAGCAGAGGGATCCCTCGAAACTCCTCCCGTTCCCCCAATCAACTGTTGCTTGGGTATTGGCTGTGGTCTGGGATTCTCCTGCAGCTCGTGATCTCGGCCAGCAGAGTCAGCCCTCACTTCTCTTCCCGTTTCCCCCATCTCCTTAAATGAGTAGGGCGTGGGGCTTATCTGGAGCCAGGGACCTTCCTGAAGCTCCTAGAGTCGTCCAGCAGAGAGCGAAGTCGCAAGTCCTCCCGTCCCCACTCATTCAGCGGGGCTCGGATTGGTTGGGGCGAGGGATTTCCCTGCAGCTCGCGGGCCCGGCCAGCAGATGGCGCCCTCACAGCTTCTCCCATCGCCCGCAAATCAGTGGAGTGCGGGGACTGGCTGGGGCCGGGGATTCCCCTGAAGTTCTTGGACCCTGTCAGCAGAGGGTGCCCTATCAGCTTCTCCGATCCTCTCCAAATCAACTGGTGCTTGGGGATCGACTGAGGTCAGTAATTCTCTTTAATCTCGTGGGCTCGGCAAGCAGGCACCACCCTCGCAGCTCCTCCCGTTCCCCCCAGTCAATTGGTGCTTGGGGATTGGCTGGGGTCGGGGATTCTCCTACATCTCGCGAGCTCGGCCAGCAGAGGACGCCCTCGCAGCTCTTGCCGTTCCCCCCATCCCCTTAAATGAGTGGAGTGTGGACATCAGCTGTAGCCGGGGACCGTCATGGGCTCGACCAACAGAGGACGCCCTCGCAGCTCCTCCCGGCCCACCCAACTTTCAGTGGAGCACGGGGAGTGGCTGGAGCCGGTGCCAGTCTTGCAGGGCTCTGGGTGGGCCTGCAGAGGTCGCCCTCGCATCTTCTCCCGTTCCCTCCATTCAACTGTTGCGTGGGGATTGGCTGTGGTAGGGGATTCTCCTGCAGTTCGCGAGGTCGGGCAGCAGAGGCCGCCCTCGCAGCTCTTCCCGTTTCCCCCCCCTCTCCTTAACCGACTGGAGCTTGGGAATCGGCTGGAGCCGGGGAGTGTCCTGTACCTCCAGGGCTCAGCCAACGGAGGACCCCCTCTCAGCTCCTCCCGGCCCACACCACATTCAGTGGAGCGCAAGGATTGGCTGGGGTCGGAGCCCATCCTGCAGGGCTCTGGGTGGGCCAACAGAGGGCGGCCTCGCTGCTCCTCCCGTTCCCCCGAATCAACTGGTGCTTGGGAATTAGCTGGGGCACCGGATTCCGTGCAGCTCTGGGACTCGGTCAGCAGAGGGCGCCCTCTCTGCTTCTCCCATCACCTTCAATCAAATGGTGCTTTGGGATTTGCTGGGGTCGGGGATTCCCTTGCAGCTCGCGAATTCGGAGCTATTCCAGTTTTCCCCCTCTCTTTAACTGAGTGGAGCGTGGTGATCGGCTGGAGCCAGGGTCCCTACTGCTGCTCCTGGGCTCGTCCAGAAGAGGGCGCCCTCGAAGGTTCCCCCCCTACCCCCCCATACACTGGGGCGAGGATTTGTTGGGGCATGGGATGTCCCTGTAGTTTGCGGTCTCGGCCAGCAAATGGCTCCCTCGCAGCTTCTCCCGTCGCCCCCAAATCAGTGGAGTGTGGGGATTGGCTGGGGCCGGGGATTCCCCTGCAGCTCTTGTAGTCGGTCAGCGGAGGGCGCCCTCTCAGCTCCTCCCGTCCCCTCCAAATGAATTGGTGATTGGGGACCGGCTGAAGTCGGGGATTCTCCTGCAGCTCGCGAGGTCGGTGAGCTGAGGGCGCCCTTGCAGCTCTTCCCGTTTCCCCCCATCTCTTAACGGAGTGAAGCGTGGGGATCGGCTGGAAGTGGGGACCCTACTGCAGGTCATGGGCTCGGGCAGCAGAGAGCGCCCTCGCAACTTCTCCCGGCCCAACCCCGATTCAGTAGAGAGTGGGGGTTGGCTTTGGCTGGGGACCGTATTGCAGTGTTCTGGGTGGGCCAGCAGAGGGCGCCCTCGCTGCACCTCTCGTTCCCCACAATCAACTGCTGCTTGGGGATTGGCTGGGGTCGGGGATTCTCCTGCTGCTCGCGAGCTCGGCCAGAAGAGGATGCCTTCGCAGCTCTTCCCGTTTACCCCCTTCTCCTTAACTGAGTGGACCATGTGGATCAGATTGAGCCGGGGACCCTCCTGCACGTCTTGGGCTCGGCCATCAGAGAGCCCCATCGCAGTTCCTCCCTCCCCCCCATTAAGTGGGGCACCGATTCGTAGGCGCAAGGGATGTCCCTGCAGCTCATGGGCCGGGCCAGCAAATGGTGCCCTCGCAGCTTCTCCCGTTGCCCCCAAATGAGTGGAGTGCGGTGATTGGCAGGGACCCGGGATTCTCTTTCATCTCTTGGATTCGGTCAGCAGGAGAACCCTCTCAGCTCTTTCCGTCCCCTCCAAATCGACTGGTGCTTGCGGATTGGCTGGTGTCGGGGAATCTCCTGCAGCTCGCGAACTCGGCCAGTAGAGGACGCCCTCACATCTCTTACCGTTTCCCCTCCAGTCCTTAACTGAGTGGAGCGTGGGGATCGGCTGGAGCCAGGGACCCCCCGTCAGGTCCTGGGCTCGGCCAGCAAAGAGTACACTCGAAGGTCCTCCTTCCTCCCCTCCCATTCAGTGGGGCACGGAGTGTTTGGGGAAGGGATTTCCTTGCAGCTCGTGGTTCCGCCCAGCAGATGGTACCCTCGGAATTTCTCCCATCGCCCCCAAATCAGTGGAGTGCGGTGAATGTCTGGAGCCGGTCATTCCCCTGCATCGCTTACACTTGGTCAGCAGAGGGCGCCCTCTCAGCTTCTCCCTTCCCCTCCAAATCAACTGGTGCATGGGGATCGGTGAGGTCGGAGATTCTCCTGAAGCTAGCGAGGTCGGCCAGCAGTGAGCGCCCTCGCAGCTCCTCCCGTTCCCCCCAATCTACTGGTGCTTTGAGATTGGCTGGGGTTGTGGATTCTTCTGCAGCTCGCGAGCATGGCCAGCAGAGAACGGACGCGCAGCTCTTCTCGTTTCCCCCCTCTCCTTGAATGAGTGGAATGTGTGTATCAGCTGGAGACGGGGACCGTCCTGCAGCTCATGGGCAGCCCTGGAAACTCCTCCCGGGTCAATCCACATTCAGTGGAAAGCGGGGAGTGTCTGGGGCTGGGTCCGCACTTCAGGGTTCTGGGGGGGCCAGCAGAGGGCGCCCTCGCAATTTCTCCCATCGCCCCCAAATCAGTGGAGTGCGGTGAATGTCTGGGACCGGGAACTCCCCTGCATCACTTGGACTCAGTCAGCAGAGTGCGCACTCTCAGCTTCTCCCGTCCCCTCCAAATCAACAGTTGCTTGTGTATCAGTTGAGGTGGAGGATTCTCCTGCAGCTCGCGAGGTCGGATAGCAGGGGACGCCCTCGCAGCTCCTCCCATTCCCCCCAGTCAACTGGTACTTCGGGATTGGCTGCAGTCGGGGATTCTCCTGCACCTCACGAGCTCGGCCGGCACAGGACACCCTTAGAGCTCTTCCAGTTTCCCCCCACCCCCTTTCCTTAACTGAGTGGTGCGTACGGATCGGCTGGACCCGGGGACCCTCCTGCAGCTCCTGGCCCGGCCAGAAGAGAGAGCCCTAGCAGTTCCTTCCTTCCCACCAGCCCCATTCTCTAGGGTGCATATTGGCTGGGGCAAGGAATTGCCCTCCAGCTCACGGGCCTGGCCAGCCAGTGGCGCCCTCGCAATTTCTCCCGTCGCCCCCAAATGAGTGGAGTGCGGGGATTGGCTGTGACCAGGGATTCCGCTGCAGCATTTTGACAAGGTCAACAGAGGGCGCCCTCTCATCTTCTCCCGTCACCTCCAAATCAACTGGTGTTTGTGGATCGGCTGAGGTCGGGGATTCTTCTGCAGCTCGCGAGGTCGGCCAGCAGCGGACGCCTTCGCAGCTCCTCGAATTCCCCCCAATCAACGGGTACTTCGGGATTGGCTGCATTCGGGGATTCACCTGCACATCGCGAGCTCGGCAGCCACAGGACACCCTCACAGATCTTCTCGTTTCCCCCCACCCCCTTTCCTTAACTGAGTGGTGCGTACGGATAGGCTGTACCGGGAGACCCGCCTGCAGCTCCTGGTCCGGCCAGCAGAGAATGTCATATCAGGTCCTCCCTACCAACCACCCCTCAACCTACCAACCATTCCCCTCAATCCACTGGTACTTCGGGATTGGCTGGGGTCGGGGATTCTCCTGCAGTGGACGACCTCTCATCTCTTCCCGTGTCATCCCCTCTCCTTAAATGAGTGTAGCGTGGATCCGGGGACATTCCTGAAGCTCCTGGGCTCGGTCAACAGATGGCGCCCTCGCAGCTCCTCCCGGGCCACCCCACATTCAGTTGAGCGCGGGGTTTTGCTGAGGCGGGGCCCGTCCTGCAGTGCTCTGTGTGGGCCAGCAGAGGGAGCCGTCGCTCCTCCGCTAGTTCCGCCCATTCAACTGGCGCTTGGGGATTGGCTGGGATCGAGGATCCTCCTGCAGTCGAGCTCGTACAGCCGAGTATGCCCTAGCAGCTCTTCTCGTTTCCCCCCTAATCCTTACATGAGTGGAGCGTGGGGAGCAGCTGGAGCCGAGGATCCTCCTGCAGGTCTTGCTCTCAGCCAACAGAGGGTGCCCTCGTAGCTCCTCCCAGCAAATCCCACATGAAGTGGAGCGCGGGGTTTGGCTGGGACCGGGTACCATCCTGCAGAGCTCTGGGTGGGCCAGCAGAGGTCGTCCTCGCAGTTCCTCCCGTTCTCCCAGCCAACTGGTGCTTGGGGATTGGCTGGGGTAGGGGATTCTCCTGCCGCTCTCGATCTCGACCAGCAGAGGACGCCCTTGCAGCTCTTCCCGTTTCCCCCCTCTCCTTAAATGAGTGGAACGTGGGGATCAGCTGAAAAAGGGGACCGTCTTGCAGCTCCGGGGCTCGGCCAACAGAGGGCACCCTCGCAGCTCCTCCCGGCCCACACCCGATTCTGGGAAGCAGGGGATTGGCTGGGGTAGGGGCAAGTCCTGCAGACCTCTGGGTGGCCTAGCAGAGGGCGCACTCGCAGCTCTATCGGTTCCCCCCAATCAACTGGTGCTTGGGGATTGCCTGGGGTCGGGGATTCTCCTGCAGCTCGCGAGGTCGGCCAGCAGAGGACGTCCTAGCAGATCTTCCCATTTCCCCCTTCCCTTGAAATGAGTGGAGCGTGGGGATTTGCTGGAGCTGGGGAATCTCCTGTAGCTCCTGGGATCGGCCAACAGAGGACGCCCTCGCAGCTCCTCCCGGCTCACCCCACATTCAGTGAATCGCGGAGATCTGCTGGGGCAGGGGCCCGTCCTGCAGTGCTCTCGGTGGACCAGCAGAGGACGCCCTCGCATGTCTTTCCGTTTCCCCCCTTAAATGTGTGGAGCGTGGGGATCGCCTGGAACCAGGGATGGTTCTGCAGCTCCTGGGCTTGGCCAGCAGAGGTCGCTCTTCATGATCATCCCGGCCTACCCGCCATTCAGTTAATCGCGGGGATCTGCTGGGGCATGGGCCCGTCCTGCAGTTTTCAGGGTGGGCCAGCAGATGGAGACATCGCAGATTCACCCATCGCCCCAAATCAGTGAAGTGCAGGGATTGGCTGGGATAGGGATTCCCCTGTAGCTCTTGAACTCGGTCAGCAGGGGGCGCCATCTCAGCTTCTCCCGTCCCCTGCAAATCATCTGGTACTTGGAGATCGGCTGAAGTCCGGGATTTTCCATAAGCACGCAAGGTCGGCTAGCAGGGGGCGCCCTCGCAGCTCCTTCCGTTTTTTGTTTCTTTTCAATAGTATTTATTGAGCGCTTACTGTGTGCAGAGCACTATACTAAGCGCTTGGGAAGTACAAGTTGGCAGCATACAGAGACAGTCCCTACCCAGCAGTCCCCCAAATTGGTGGGGCTGGGGTCGGGGATTCTCCTAAAGGTCGCAGGCTCGACTAGCAGAGGACGCCGTAGCAGCCCTTCCCGTTTCCCCTCCTCTTCTTAAATTAGTGGAGCGTGGGGATCGGCTGGAGCCGGTGACCGTCCTGCAGCTCCTGGGCTCGGGCAACAGAGGGCGCGTCGCAACTCCTCCCGGCCAATCATTCATTCAGTGGAGCGCGGTTATTGGCTGGGGCCGGGGACCGTCCTGCAGTGCTCTGGGTGGGCCAGCAGACGGCGCCCTCGAAGCATCTCCCGTAGCCCCCATTCAACTGGAGCATGGGGATTGCCTGGGTTCGGGTATTCTCCTGCCTCTCGCAATCTCGTCCAGCAGAGGACACCCTGGCAGCATTTTCCGTTTCTTCCCCTCTCCTTAAATTCATTCATTCATTCATTAAATCGCATTTATTGAGTGCTTACTGTGTGCGGAGCACTGTACTAAGCACGTCGGAAGTACAAGTTGGTGACATATAGAGACGGTCCCTACACAACAGTGGGCCCAAAGTCTAGAAGGGGGAGACAGAGAACAAAACAAAACATATTAACCAAATAAAATAAATAGAATAAATATGTACAAATAAAATAAATAAATAGATAGAGTGTTAAATACGTACAAACATGTATACATATATACTGGTGCTGTGGAGAGGGGAAGGAGGTAAGACGGGGATATGGAGAGGGGGAGAAGGGGGAGAGGAAGAAGGGGGCTCACTCTGGGAAGGCCTCCTGGAGGAGGTGAGCTCTCAGCAGGGCCTTGGAGGGAGGAAGAGAGCTAGCTTGGCGGGTGTGCGGAGGGAGGGCATTCCAATCCAGGGTGATGACGTGGGCTGGGGGTCGACGTCGGGACAGGCAAGAACGAGGCACGGGGAGGAGATTAGCGGCAGAGGAGCGGAGGGTGCGGGCTGGGCTGTAGAAGGACAGAAGGGAGGTGAGGTAGGAGGGGGCGAGGTGATGGAGAGCCTTGAAGCCGAGGGTGAGGAGTTTCTGCCTGATGCGTAGGTTGATTGGTAGCCACTGGAGATTTTTGAGGAGGGGGGTAACATGCCCAGAGCGTTTCTGGACAAAGACAATCCGGGCAGCGGCGTGAACTATGGATTGAAGTGGGGAGACACAGGAGGATGGGAGATGGGAGAGGAGGCTGATACAGTAATCCAGACGGGATAGGATGAGAACTTGAACGAGCAGGGTAGCGGTTTGGATGGAGAGGAAAGGGCGGATCTTGGCAATGTTGCGGAGGTGAGATCGGCAGATTTTGGTGACGGATTGGACGTGAGGGGTGAACGAGAAAGCGGAGTCGAGGATGACACCAAGGTTGCGGGCTTGTGAGACGGGAAGGAAGGTTATGCCGTCAACAATGATGGGAAAGTCAGGGAGGGCAGGGGTTGGGAGGGAAGACAAGGAGTTCAGTCTTGGACATTTTGAATTTTAGGTGGCGGGCAGACATCCAGATGGAGATGTCTTGAAGGCAGGAAGAGATGCGAGCCTGGAGGGAGGGAGAGAGAGCAGGGGCAAAGATGTAGATTTGGGTGTCATCAGCGTAGAGATGATAGCTGAAGCCGTGGGAGTGAATGAGGTCACAAACGGAGTTAGTGTACATCGAGAACAGAAGGGGACCAAGACCTGAACCTTGAGGAACCCCTACAGTGAGGTTATGGAAGGAAGAGGAGGAGCCTGCAAAAGAGACTGAGAATGAACGGCCGGAGAGATAAAAGGAGAACCAGGAGAGGACGGAGTCTGTGAAGCCAAGGTTGGATAGCGTGTTGAGGAGAAGGGGGTGATCGACAGTGTCGAAGGCAGCTGAGAGGTCGAGGAGCATTAGGATAGAGTATGGGCCGTTGGATTTGGCAAGCAGGAGGTCATTGGTGACCTTTGAGAGGCAGGTTTCCGTGGAATGTAGGGGACGGAAGCCAGCTTGGAGGGGGTCGAGGAGAGAGTTGGCATTGAGGAACGAGGCAGAATTCCTCGAACGAGACGACTCGTTCAAGAAGTTTGGAAAGGAATGGTAAGAGGGAGATAGGGCGATAACTAGAAGGTGAGGTGGGGTCAAGATAGGGATTTTTTAGGATGGGAGAGACATGGGCATGTTTGAAGGCAGAGGGGAAGGAAACAGTGGAGAGTGAGCAGTTGAAGATGGAAGTTAAGGAGGGAAGAAGGGACGGAATGAGTTACACTTAAATGAGTGTAGCGTGGGGATCTGCTGCAGCCGGCGACCGTCCTGGAGCTCCTTGCCTCGGTCCACAGAGGGCGCCCTCGCACTTACTCGCGGCCCAACCGACATTAAGTGAAGCGAGGGCATTGGCTGGGGCAAGGGCCCGTCCGGCAAGTCTTTGGGTTGACCAGCAGAGGGCGCTCTCGCAGCTCCGCCCGTTCCCCCAATCAACTGGTACTTGTGGATTGGCTGGGGTCGGGTATTCTCCTGCAGTGGACGCCCTCGCAGCTCTTCCCGTTTTCCCCCTCTCCTTAAATTAGTGTAGCGTGGGGATCGGTTGGATCCGGGGACCTTCCTGCAGCTCCTGATCTCGTTCAACAGATGGCGCCCTCGCAGCTCCTCCCGGCCCACCACAAATTCAGTGGAGCTCGGGGTTTTGCTGAGGCAGGGTCCGTCCTGCAGGTCTCTGGGTGGGCCAGCAGAGGGCGCCGTCGCTTCTCCACTAGTTCCGCCCAATCAACTGGTGCTTGAGGATTGGCTGGGGTAGAAGATTCTCCTGCAGCCGGAGCTCGTCCAGCAGAGTACGCCCTAGAAGCTCTTCTCGTTTCCCCCCTTATCCTTAAATGATTGGAGCGTGGGGATCGGCTGGAGCCGGGGACCCTCCTGCAGCTCCTTGTCTCAGCCAACAGAGGGCATCCTCGCAGCTCCTCCCAGCCCTGCCCACATAAAGTGGAGCGTGGTGTTTGGCTGGGACCGGGTACCGTCCTGCAGGGCTCTGCTTTGAACAGCAGCCGGCGCCCTCGCAGCTCCTCCAGTTCCCCCCAATGAACTGGTGCTTGGGGATTGGCTTGGGTCGGACATTTTCCTGCAGCTCGCGAGGTCGGCCAGTAGAGGAAGCCCTCGCAGATTTTCCCGTTTCTCCCCCCCTCCTTAACTGAGGGGAGCATGGGGATCGGTTTGAGCCAGGGACCGTCCTTCAGCTCCTGTGCTTGACCAGCAGAGGACGGCCTCGCAGCTCTTCCCGTTTCCGCCCATCTCCTGAAATGAGTATAGCGTGGAGATTGGATGGAGCCTGGGACCGTCCTGCAGCTCCGGGGTTCGGCCAACAGAGAGCGGCCTTGCAGCTGCTCCCGGCCCTCCACACGGTCAGTGTAGAGCGAGGACTGGCTGGGGCCGGGGCCCGTCCTGCAGGGCTCTGGGTGGGCCAGCAGAGGGCGCCCTCGCGGCTACTCCCCTTCCCACCAGTCAAGTGGTGCTTGGGGATTGGCTGGTGTCGGGCATTCTCCTGGAACTAGCGAGCTCGGCCAGCAGAGGACGCCCAAGCAGCTCTTCCCGTTTCTCCACCCACCTCCTTAAATGACTGGAGTATACGGATCGGCTGGAGCCGGGGGCCGTCCTGCAGCTCTTGGGCTCGGTCAAATGAGGGTGACCTCGCAGGTCATCCTGTCACCCCACCCCATTCAGTGGGGTGCTGATATGTTGGGGCCAGGGATTTCTCTGCAGCTCGAGGTCCCGACCAGCAGGTGGTGCCCTCGCATCTTCAACCGTCGCCCCCAAATCAGTGGAGTGCGGGGATTGGCTGGGGCCAGGGATACCCCTGTAGCTCTTGAACTCGGTCAGAAGAGGGAGCCCTCTCAGCTTCTCCCGTCCCCTCCAAATTACCTGGTGCTTGGGGATAGGCTGAAGTCGTGGGTTCTCCTTCGGCTCACGAGGTCGGCCAGCAGAGAGCACCCACGCAGCTCCTCCCGTTCACCGCAATCACCTGGTGAGTGGGGATTGGCTGAGATCGGGGATTCTCCTACAGCTCGCGAACCCGGCCAGCACAGGACGCCCTCTCAGCTCTTCCCGTTTCCCCCCACTCCTTAAATGAAAGGAGCATCGGGATCGCCTGGAGTCGGGGACCATTCTGCGGAACCTGGCCTCGGCCAATAGAGGGAGCCCTCGCAGCTCCACCCGAAAAACAGCTCATTCAGTGTGGCGCGGGGATTGGCTGGGGCAAAGGCTTGTCCTGCAGGTCTCAGGTTGTGCCAGCAGAAGGCGCCCTCGCCTATCCTTCCGTTCCCTCCAATCAACTGGTGATTGTGCATTGCCTGATGTCAGGGATTCTCCTGTAGCTCGCGAGGTGGGCCAGCCGAGGACGCCCTCGCCGCTCTTCCCGTTTTCCCCCTAATCCTTAACTGAGTGGAGCATGGGGATCAGTTTGAGCCAGGAAGCGTCCTGTGTTCGGCCAGCAGAGAACGCACTCACTGGCCCTCCCGTCCCCCCATTCAGTGGGGCGCGGATTGGTATGAGCAAGGGATTTCCCTGCAGCTCGAGGCCCGGGCCCGCAGACGGCGCCCTCGCAGCTTCTCCTGGAGTCAGAGGAGTGCGCGGATTGGCTGGGGCCGAGGATTCCCCTGTACCTCTTGGATTCGGTCAGCAGAGGGCGCCCTCTCAGCTTCTCGCGTCCCCGTCAAATGAACTGGTGCATGGGGATCGGCTGATGTCGGGGATTCTCCTTAAACTCGAGAGGTGGCCTAGCAGGAGGCGCCCTCGAAGCTTCTCCCATTCCTCCCAATCAACTGGTGCTTGGGGACTGGCTGCGTCCGGGGATTCTCCTGCAACCAAGCTCGGCCAGAAGAGGACGCCCTACCAGCTCTTCCCGTTTCCCCCCTTCTCCTTAAATGAGTGGAGCGTGGGGATCGTTTGGAGCCCTGGAACCGATTGCCACTCCTGGGATCGGCCAACAGATTGCGCCCTTGCTGCTGCTCCCGGCCCACCACACATTCATTGTAGCGCGGGGATTAGCTGGGGCCGTTGTCCGTCCTGCAGGTCTCTGGGGGGGCCAGCAGAGGGCGCCCTCCCAGCTCCTCCCGTTATCTAGAACCAACTGGTGCTTGGGGATTGGCTGGGGCCAGGGATTCTCCTGCCTCTCGCGATCTCGACCAGCGGAGGACGCCCTCGCCACTCTGCCCGTTTCCCCCCTCTCCTGAATGAAGCGTGGGGATCGGATGAAAAAGGGGACCGTCCTGCAGCTCCTGGGCTCGGCCAACAGAGGGCGCCCTCGCAGCTCCTCCCGGCCCACACCCGAATCTCGGAAGTGCGAGTATTGGCTGGGGAAGAGGTCCGTCCGGCAGTGCTCGGGGTGGGCCAGCAGAGGGCGCCCTGGAATCTCCGCCTGTTCCCCCCAATCAACTGGTGCTTGGGGATTGGCTGGGGTCGGGCATTCTCCTGCAGCTCGCGAGGTCGGCCAGCAGAGAACGCCCTCGCAGCTATTCTAGTTCACCCCGTACTTAAATGACTAGAGCGTGGGGATCGGCTGGAGCCGGAGACCATATTGAAGCTCTTGGGCTCGGTCAAATGAGGGAGCCCTCGCAGGTCATCCCGTCACCCCCCCCCCCATTCAGTGGGGCGCGGATATGTTGGAGCCAGGGATTTAGCTGCAGCTCGAGGTCCCGAACAGCAGATGGTGCCCTCGCAGCTTCAACCATCGCCCCCGAATCAGTGGAGAGCGGGGATTGGCTGGGGCCAGGGATTCCCCTGTAGCACTTGGAATCTGTCAGCAGAGGGCGCCCTCTCATCTACTCCCGTCCCTTCCAAGTCAACTGATGCTTGGGGATGGGCTGAAGTCTTGGGTTCTCCTTAAGCACGCGGGATCGGGCGGCAGGGGGCGCTATCGCGGCTCCTCCCGTTCCCCCTAATCAATTGGTGCTTGGGGATTTGCTGGGGTCGGGGATTCTCCTGCAGCTGAACTCGGCCAGCAGAGGACGTATTAGCAGCTCTTCCCGTTTCCCCCTTCTCCTTAAATGAGTGGAGCGTGGGGATCTACTGGAGCTGGGGAATCTCCTGTAGCTCCTGGGATCGGCCAACCGACGGCGCCCTCACAGCTCCTCCCGGCCCACCCCACATTCAGTGAATCGTGGAGATCTGCTGGGGCATGGGCCCGTCCTGCAGGTCTCTTGGTGGGCCAGCAGATGGAGCCCTCGCAGTTTCTCCCGTCTCTGCAAATCAGTAGAGTGCGGGGATTTGCAGGACCCGGGGATTCCCTTGCAGCCCTTTGACTCGGTCAGCAGAGGGCGCCCTTTCGACTTCGCCCGTCCCCTCCAAATCAACTGGTGCTTGGGGATCGGCTGAAGTCGGGTGGTCTCCTAAAGCTCGCGAGGTCGGCCAGCAGGGGGCACCCTCGCAACTGCTGCAGTTCCCCCCCATCAACTGGTGCTTGGGTATTGGCTGGGGTCGGGGATTCTCCTGCAGCTCACGAGCTCGGCCAGCAGACGAAGCCCTCGTAGCTCTTCCCGTTTGACCCCATGAGTTGAGCGAGGGGATCTGCTGGAGGCGGAGATCTGCTGAGCTCGGCCAGCAGAGAACGCCCTCGCAGTTCCTCCAGTCCCCCCATTTAGTGGGGCGCGGATTGGTTGGGGAAAGGGATTTCCTTGCAGCTGGAGGGCCCGGCCAGCAGATGGCGCCCTCGCAGCTTGTCCTGTCCCCCCTAAATCAGTAGAGTGCAGGGATTGTCTGGGGCCGGGGGTCCCTCTGCAGCTCTTGGACTCGGTCAACAGAGATCGCCCTCTCAACTTCTCCTGTCCCCCCCAAGTCAACTGGTGCTTGGGGCTTGGCTAATCTGAGGGGTTCTCCTTAAACTCGCGAGATCAGCCAGCAGGCGGCGCCCTCGCAACTCCTCCCGTTCGCCCCCTCTCCTTAAATGAGTAAAGAGTCGCTATCGGTTGGAGCCAGGGGCCGTCCTGCAGCTCCTGGGCTCGGCCAACAGAGGGCGCCCTCGCAGCTCCTCCAGGCCCAGCACACATTCAGTGGAGCGCAGGGATTAGCTGGGGCCGGGGCCCGTCCTACAGTGCTCTGGGTGGGCCAGCAGAGGGCACCTGCGCAGCTCCTCTCGTTCCCCCCAATCAACTGGAGTTTGGGGATTGGCTGGGTTCGGGAATTCTCCTGCCGCTCGCTATCTCGGCCAGCAGAGGACGCCCTCGCAGCTCCTCCCGTTTCTTCCCCTCTCCTTAAATGAGTGTAGCGTTGGGATCTGCTGGAGCCAGTGACCGTCTTGGTGCTCCTGGCCTCGGTCCACAGAGGGCGCCCTCGCAATTCCTCCTGGTCCACCCGATATTAAGTTTAGCGCGGTCATTGGCTGGGGCAGGTGCCCGTCCGGCACGTCTCTGGGTGGGCCAGCAGCGGGCGCTCTCGCAGTGTCGCCCGTTGCCCCAATCAACTGGTGCTTGTGGATTGGCTGGGGTCGGGTATTCTCCTGCAGTGGACGCCCTCGCAGCTCTTCCCATTTCCTCCCCTCTCCTTAAATAAGTGTAGCGTGGGGATCGGTTGGGTCCGGGGATCTTCCTACCGCTCCTGGGCTCGGTCAACAGATGGCGCCCTCGCAGCTCCTCCCGGCCCACCCCACATTCAGTGGAGCGTGGGGTTTTGCTGAGGCGGGGCCCGTCCTGGAGTGCTTTGGGTGGGCCAGCAGAAGGCGCCATCACAGCTCCGCAAGTTCCACCCAATCAACTGGTGCTTGGGGATTGGCTGGGGTCGAGGATTCTCCTTCAGCCGAGCTCGACCAGCAGAGTACGCCCTAGCAGCTCTTCTCGTATCCACCCTTATACTTAAATGAGTGGAGCGTGGGGATCGGCTGGAGCCGGAGACCATCCTGCAGCTCCTGGTCTCAGCCAACAGATGGCGCTCTCGCAGCTCCTCCCGGCCCACCCCACATACAGTGGAGCGCGGGGCTTTGCTGTGTCGGGGCCCGTCCTGCAGGGCTCTGGGTAGGCCAGCAGAGGGCGCAGTCGCAGCTCCGCTAGTTCCTCCCAATTAACCTGTGCTTGGGGATTGCCTGGGGCCGAGCACTCACCTGCAGCTCGCGAGGTCGGCCAGCAGAGTACGCCCTAGCAGCTCTTCTCGTTTCCCCCCTTATCCTTAAATGAGTGGAGCTTGGGGATCGGCTGGAGCCGGGGGGACCCTCATGCAGCTCCTGATCTCAGCCAACAGAGGACGCCCTCGCAGCTCCTCCCAACCCTCCCCACATAAAGTGGAGCGCGGGGTTTTGCTGAGACTGGGTACCGTCCTGCAGGGCTCTGGTTGGGCCATCAGAGGGCGCCTTCGCAGCTCCTGCCGTTCCCCCCAATCAACCGCTGCTTGGGGATTGGCTGGGGTCGGGGATTCTCCTGCAGCTCGCGAGCTTGGCGGGCAGAGGACCCTCTCGCAACTATCTCCGTTTCCTCCCCTCTCCTTAAATGAGTGGAGAGTGGGGATCGGCTGGAGCCGGGGATCCTCCTGCAGCACCTGGGCTAGGCCAGTAGAGAGCGCTCTCGCAGGTCCTCCCATTCCCCCCCCCCGATTCATTAGGGCACGGATTGGTTGGGGCCAGGGATTTCCCTGCTGCCCGTGGGCCCGGCCAGCAGATGGCGTCCTCGCAGGTTCTACCGTCGCCCCCAAATTACTGTAATTCGGGGATTGGCTGGGACCGGGGATTCCCCTGCAGCTCTTGTACGCGGTCCGCAGGAGGGTCCCACACAGCTCTTCCCGTTTCATCCCCTCTACTTAACCGAGCAGCACATGGAGATCGGCTGGAGCCAGGGGTCCTCCTGCGGAGATTGGCTGTGGCCCGGGATTCCCCTGCAGCTCTTGGATTCGGTCAGGAGAGGGCGCCCTCTCAGCTTCTCCCATCCCCTCCAAATCAAATGGTGCTGGGGGATCGGCTGTGGTTTCTCCTGAAACTCGGGATGTCGGCCAGCAGTGGGCGCCCCCGCAGCCTGTCTCGTTCCCCCCAGTCAACTGGTGCTTGGGGAATAGCTGGGCTCGGGGATTCTCCTGCAGCTCGTGAGCTCGGCCATAAGAGGGTGTCCTCGCAGCTCTTCATGTTTCCCCCTTCTCCTTAAATGAGTCGATCATGGGCACCGGCAGGAGCCGGGGACCGTCCTGCAGCTCTGGCCACTTCCAACAGAGGGCCTCCTCGCAGCTCCTCCCGGTACATCCCCCATTCAGTGGAGTGTGAGGATTGGCTGGGGCCGGGGACCGTCCTGCAGGGCTCTGGGTGGACAAGTATAGGGCGCCATCGCAGATCTTCCCGTTCACCCTATAAACTGGTGCTTAGGGATTGTCTGGGGTCGGGAATTCTCCTGCAGCTCGAGATCTCGGCCAGCAGAGGACGCCCTTGCAGCCCTTCCCGTGACCCCCAGGCTCCTTAGCTGAATAGAGCTTGGGGATCGGCTGTGGTCGGGGACTCTCCTGCAGCTTCTGGTCTTGGCGAGCAGAGAGAGCCCGCGACGATCCTCCCGTCACCCCTATTCAGTGGGGCGCAGACTGGTTGGAGCAAGGGATTTCCCTGCAGCTCGCAGGGCCTGGTAAGCAGATGGTGCCCTCGAAGTTTTTCTCGTCTTCCCCAAATTAGTGGAAGGCGGGTCTTGGCTGGGGCCCGGGAATTCCCTGCAGCTGTTCGACTACGTCACCAGAAGTCCCCTTCTCAGTTTCTCCCGTCACCTCCAAATCAATTGGAGCTTGGGGCTCGGCTGCCTTCGGGGATTCTCCTCCAGCTCGAGAATTCGGCCAGTAGGGGACGCCCTTGCAGCTCCTCCCATTCCCCAAAATCAACTGGTGCTTGGGGACTGGCTGGGGACGGGGATTCTGCTGCAGATCGCAAGCTCGGCCAACAGAGGACTCCTTCGCAGCTCTTCCCGTTCACCCACCCCCCATCTCCTTAAATGCGTGGAACGTGGGGATCGGCTGGACTTGGGGACACTCATGCATCTCCTGGGCTAGGCCAACAGAGGAAGCCCTCAGGACTGCTCCCGGCCCACCCCCCATAAAGTGGAGCGCAGGGATTGGCTGGGGCCAGGGCCTGTCCTGCAGGGCTCTGGGTGGGCCAGCGGAGGGCATCCTCGCAGCGCTTCCCGTTCCCCCCAATCAACTGGTGCTTAGGGATTGGCTGGGGTCGGGGATAATCCTGCAGCTCGTAAGCTCGGCCAGCAGAGGATGCCTTCGCAGCTCTTCCCGTTTTCCCCCTCTCCTAAAATGAAAGGAGCATGGGGACCGGCCGGAGCCGGGGACCACCCTGCAGCTCCTGGTCTCGGTCAACCCAGGGCCCCCTCGCAGCTCCTCCCAGCCCACCCCCATTCAGTGGATTGCGGGGATTTGGGGGGGCCGGGGCCCGTCCTGCAGGGCTCTGGGTGAGCCAAGAGAGGGCGGCCTCGTTGCTCCTCCCGTTCCCCCCAAAACAACTGGTGCTTGGGGATTAGCTGGGGCAGGGGATTTCCGTGCAGCTCTGGGGCTCGGTCAGCAGAGGGCTCCCTCTCAGCTTCTCCCGTCACCTCCAATCCACTGGTGCTTGGGAATTGGCTGGGGTCGGGGATTCCCCTGCAGCTCGCGAGGTGGTACAGCAGAGGACGCTCTCACAGCTCTTCAGGTTTCCCCCCTCTCCTTAACTGAGTAGAGAGTGGTGATCGGCTGGAGCCGGGGGACTCCCTGCAGCTCCAGGCCTCGGCCAGCAGAGGGCGCCTTCGAAGGTCCACCCGTCCCCCCATATTCAGTGGGGACGGATTGGTTGGGTCAAGGGATTTCCCTGAAGATGGTGGGCCCGTCTAGCAGACCGAAGCCGTGCAGTTTCTCCCGTCCCGCCCAAATCATTGGAGGGAGGGGATTGGCTGTGGCCGGGGATTCCCCTGTTGCTCTTGGACTCGATCACCAGAGGGCGCCCTCTCAGTTTCTAACGTCCCCTCCAAATGAACTGGTGCTTGGGGATCGGCTGAGATCGGGGATTCTCCTGCAGCTCGGGAGGTCGGTCAGCAGGGGGCGCCCTCGCAGCTCCTCCCATTCCCCAAATAGACTGGTGCTTGGGGATTGGCTGGGGTCGTGAATTCTCCTGCACCTCGCGAGCTCGGCCAGCAGAGGACGCCCTCGCAGCTCTTCTCGTTTCCCCCCCTCCTTTAATGAGTGGAGCGTTGGGATCGGCTAGAGCCAAAGACCGTCCTGCAGCACCTGGGCTCGGCCAACAGAGGACACCGTAACAGCTGATCTTGACCCATTCCCCATTCAGTGGAGCGTGGGGATTGGCTGGGTCCTGGGCTTGCCTTGCAGGGCTCTGGTGGGGCCAGCAGAGGGCGCCCTCGTAGGTCCTCCCTCCCCCCCTTCAGTGGATTGGTTGTGGCTCGGGATTTCCCTGCAGCTCGCCGGCCCAGCCAGCAAATGGCGCCTTCGAAGCTTCTCACATCGCCCCCCAAATGAGTTGAAAAGGGGGATTGGCTGTGGCCGGTGATTCCCCTGCAGATCTGGTACAAGGTTAGCAGAGGGCGCCCTCTCATGTACTCCCGTCCCATCCAAATCAACTGGTACTTGGGGATCGACGGAGATCGGGGATTTTCCTGCAGCTCGTGAGGTCGGTCAGCTGGGAGGCCCTCGCAATTCCTCCCCTTCCCTACAATCAATTGGAACTCGGGGATTGGCTGGGGTCGGGGATTCTCCTGCAGCTCGCGAGCTCGGCCAGCAGAGGACGCCCTCGCAGCTCTTAACTTTCCCCCTTCTTCTTAATTGAGTGGAGCGTGGGGATCGACTGGAGCTGGGGACACTCCTGCAGCTCCTGGGCTCGGCCAACAGACGGCGTTCTCGGAGCTCCTCCCGTCCTTCCCCCTTTCCGTGGAGCGAGGGGTTGGTTAGGGCCGGAGCCAGTCCTGCAGGGCTCTGAGTGGGCCAGGATCGGGCACCCTCTCAGCTCCTCCCGTTCCCCCAATTCAACGGGTACTTGGGGATTCGCTGGGGTCGGGGATTCTCCTGCAGCTTGCGAGCTGGGCCAGCAGAGGACGTCATCGCAGCCTTTCACGTTTCCTCCCCCCCTTGAAATGAGTGGACAGTGTGGGTCGGCTGGAGCCGGGGACCCTCCTCCAGCTCCTGGGCTCGGCTAAGCAAGGGCGCACTCGCTGCTCTTCCTGCCCCTCCTCACATTCACTGGAGCACGGGCATTGGCTGGGGCGGGGACACGTCCTGCAGGGCTCTGGGTTGGCCAGCAGAGGGCGCCTCGCATTACCTCCCGTTCCCCCCAGTGAACTTGTCCTTGGGAATTTGCTGGGGTCGGGGATTCTGCTGCAGCTCGCGAGCTCGTCCAGCAGAGGACGACCTCGCAACTCTTCCCCTTTCCCCCTTCTCCTTAACTGAGTGGGGCGCGGGGATCGGCTGGAGACCGGCACCGTCCTGCACCTCCTGGGCTCGGCCAACAGAGGGCGCCCTCGCAGCTCCTCCTGTTCCCCCTGTCAACTGGTGTTTGGGGATTGGCTGGGGTCCGGGATTCTCCTGTACCTCGCGAGCTCGGCTGGCAGAGGAGGCAGGCCCTAGCAGCTCTTCCCGTTCCCCCCATCTCCTTAACTGAGTTGAGCGTGCGGATTGGCTGGAGCCGGAGACTCTCCTGTAGCTCCTGGGCCCGGCCAGCAGAGAGTGCCATAGCAGGTCCACCATTCCCACCACTCCCATTCAGTGGGGCGTGTATTAGTTGGGGCAAGGGAATTCCCTGCAGCTCACCGACCCAGCCAGCAGGTGGCGGCACCACAGTTTCTCCCGTCGCCCCCAAATGTGTGGAGTGCGAGGATTGGCTGTGGCAGGGTATTCCCCTGCAGCCCTTGGACACGGTCAGCATAGGGCGCCCTCTCAGCTTCTCCCATCCCATCCAAATCTACTGGTGCTTGGGGATTGACTGAGGTCCGGGATTCTCCTGAAACTCCAGAGAACGTCCAGAAGGGGGCGCACTCGCAGCTTCTCCCATTCCCCCCAAGCAACTGGTGCTTGGGGATTGATTGGGGTCGGGGATTCTCCTGCAGCTCGCGAGGTCGACTAGCCAAAGACGCCATAGCAGCTCTTCACGTTTCCCCCCTCTCCTTAAACGAGTGGAGCATAGGAATCGGCTGGAGCTGGGGACCTTCCTGCAGCTCCTGGGCTCGGCCAGCAGAGAGCGCCCTCGCAGGTGCTCCCTTCCCCCCATTCAGTGGGGCAAGGATTGGTTGGGGCAAGGGATTTCCCTGCAGCTCACGGGGAAGGGCTAGGGCTGGGTCCCGTCCTGGATGGCTCTGTATGGGCCAGCAGAGGGCGCCCTCGTAGCTAATCCCGTTCCCCACAGTCAACTGGTAGTTGGTGATTTGCTGGGTTGGGGATTCTCCTGCAGCTTGCGAGCTCGGCCAGCAGAGGATCGACAGGAGCGCCTGGAGCTGGGGACCCTCCTGCAGCTCCTCGGTTCTGACAACCGACGGCGCCCTCGCAGATCCTCCCAGCCTACCCCCCATTCAGTAGAGCGTGGTGATTGTCTGGGACCGGGGCCCGTCCTGCTGTTTTCTGGGTCGGTCATCACAGGGTGCCATCGCAGCTCATCACGTTCCCCCAATTAACTGGTGCTTGGGGAGTGGCGGGGTCCGGGATTCTAGTGCAACTCGGGAGCTCGGCCAGTAGAGGCCGCCCTCGCAGCTCTTCTCGTTTCTCCTCCTCCTTAAATGAATGGAGCGCGGGGACCTGCTGGATCCAGGGACCGTCCTGCAGCTCCTGGGCTCGGCCAACAGAGGGCGCCCCCGAAGCTCTTCCCTGCCCATTTCCCATTCAGTGGAGCGGGGGAATTTGCCGGAGCCGGGGCCCGTCCTGCATGGCTCTGGCTGGGCCAGCAGAAGGCGCCCTCGCAGCTCCACCTGTTCCCCCCAATCAACTGGTGCTTGGGGATTGGCTGGCGACGGGGATTCTCCTGCAGCTTGTGAGCTCGGCCGGCAGAGGACGCCCTCGAAGCTCTTCCCGCTTACCCCCTCCTTAAATGAGTGGGGCGTGGGTATCGGCTGGAGCTGGGGACCGTCCTGCAGCTCCATGGAAGCCCTCGCAGCTCCTCCCAGCACACACCATATTCAATGGAGCGCGGGGTTTGACGTGGGCCATGGCCCCCCCTTCGGGGCTCTGGGTGGCTCAGCGGAGGGCACCCTCGCTGCTCCTCCCGTTCCCCGCATCAACTGGTGCTTGGGGATTGGCGGGGGTGGGGGATCCTCCTGCAGCTCGCGAGCTCGGCCAGCAGAGGGCGCCCTCGCATCTCATCCCGGCCCACCCTCCACTCAGTGGAGCGCGGGGATTGGCTGGGCTCGGGGCCAGTCCTGAAGGGCTCTTCGTGGCCAGCAGAGGGAGCCCTCGCAGCTCCTCCCTTTCCCCCTATCAAGCCGTGCTTGGGGATTGTCTGGGGTCGGGAATTCTCCTGCAGATCGTGAGGTCGGCCAGCAGAGGACGCCCTCACAGCTCTTCCCCTTTCCCCTCCTCTCCTTAACTGAGTGGAGCGTGGTGATCGGCTGGAGCCGGAGACCCACCAGCTGGTCCTGGGCTCGGCCAGCAGAGAGCGCCCCTCTCGGGTCCTCCTTCCCCCCCATTCAGTGGGGCGCGGATTGTGTGGAGCAAGGGATTTCCCTGCAGCTCGCTTTTCGGGCCAGCAGATGGTGCCCTCGCAATTCCTCCCATCGCCCCCAAATCAGTGGACTGCGGTGAATGGCTGGGGGCGGGGATTCTCCTGCATCACTTTGACTCGGACAGCAGAGGTCACCCACTCGGCTTCTCCTGTCCCCTCCAAATCAACTGGTGCATGGGAATCGGTGAGGTCGGGTATTCTCCTTAAGCTAGCGAGGTAGGCCAGCACTGAGCTCCCTCTCAGCTCCTCTCGTTCCCCGCAACCAACTGCTGCTTGGGCACTTGCAGTGTTCGAGGATTCTCCTGCAGCTCGCGAGCTTGGCCAGCAGAGGATGCCCTTGCAGCTCTTCCCGTTTCCCCCCTCTCCTTAACTGAATGGAGCATGGGGATCGGCTGGAGCCGGGTATCCTATTGCAGCTCCTGGGATCGGCCAGCAGAGAGCGCTCTCGCAGGTCCTCCCTTCCCCCCCCCCCACCGCCATTCAGTGGGGCACGTAATGGCTGGGGCAAGGGATTTCCCTGCAGCTCGCGGACGCGGCCAGCAGATGGTGCCCTCGCAGCTTCTCCCATCCCCCCCCCCAAGTCAGTGGAGTGTGGGTCTTGGCTGGGGCCGGTGAGTCCCCTCCAGCTCTTGGACTCAGTAACCAGAGGGCGCCCTCTCAGCTTCTCCTGTTCCCTCCAAATCAACTGGTGCTTGGGGATCGGCTGATGTTGGGGATTCTCCTGCAGCTCGCGAGCTCGGCCAGCAGACGACGCCCTCGCAGGTCTTACCGTTTCCCCCCTCTCCTCAACTGAGTAGAGAGTAGGGATCTGCTGGACCCGGGGACCGTCCTGCAGCTCCTGCGTTCGGCCAACAGAGGGCGCCCGCGCATCACATCCAGGACCACCCGCCATTCAGTATGGTGCGGTTTGGTTGGGATAAGGGATTTCTCTGCAGCTTGTGGGCCCGGCCATCAGATGGCACCCTCGCAGTTAATCCCGTCGCCCCCAAATTAGTGTAGTGCCGGGATTGGCTGGGACCAGGTATTCCCCTGCAGCTCTTAGACTCGGTCAGCAGAGAGCGCCCTCTCAGCTTCTCCCGAACCCTCCAAATCAACCGGTGCTTGGCGATCGGCTGAGGTTGGGGATTCTCCTGAAGTTCGCGAGGTCGGCCATCAGGGGGTCCACTAAAAGCTCCTCCCGTTCTCCCCTAGCAACTGGTGCTTAGGGATTGGCTGGGGTCGGGGATACTCCTGCAGCTCGCGAGGTCGGCCAACAGGGAGCGCCCTCTCAGCCCCTCCCTTTCCCCCAATAAACTGTGGCTTGTGGATTGGCTGGAGTCGGAGATTCTCCTGCACCTCGCGAGCTCGGCCAGCAGAGGACGCCCTGGCAGGTCTTCCCTCCCCACCCTCATACAGTGGGGTGCGGATTTGTTGGGGCAAGGGATTTCCCTGCAGCTCATGGGCCCTGCCAGCAGATTGCACCCTCGCATTTTCTCCCGACGCCCCCAAATCACTGGCGTGCGGGTGTTGGCTGGGGCCTGGGATTCCCCTGCAGCTTTTGGACTCGATCAGCAGAAGGCGCCCTCTCAGCTTCTCCCGTCCTCTCCCAATTAAAAGGTGCTTGGGGATCAGCTGATGTAGGGGATGCTCCTGAACCTCTCGAGTTCGGCCAGCGGGAGGCGCCCTCGGAGCTACTCCCGTTCCCCACAATCAACTGAGGATTGGGGATTGGCTGGGGTCGGGGATTTTCCTGCAGTTCGTGAGCTCGGCCAGCAGAGGACGCCCTCGCAGCTCTTCCCCTTTTCCCCCTTCTCCTTAAATGAGGGAGCTTGGGGATTGGCTGGAACCAGGGACTGTCGTGCATCTCCTGGGCTCGGCCAACAGAGGGCGCACTCGAAGCTCCTCCCGGCCCACCTTCAATTTAGTGGAGCGTGGGGATTGACTATGGCGGGGGCCTATCCCGCAGGTTTCTGAGTGGGCTAGCATAGGGGGCCCTCGCATCTCCTCCCGTTCCCCCCAAGCACCTGGTGCTTGGGGCTTGATGGGGGTCGGGGATACTCCTGCAGCTCGCGAGCTCGTCCAGCAGAGGGCGCCCTCGCAGCTCTTTCCATTTCCCCCTCTCCATAAATGGGTGGAATGTGGGGATTGGCTGGAGCCGGGGTAATCCCTGCAGCTCCTGGGAAGCCCTCGCAGCTCCTAACGGCCCACACGCCATTCAGTGGATGGTGGGGATTGGCTGGGGCCGGGGCGAGTCCTGAAGTTCCCTGAATGGGTCAGTAGAAGGCGACATCCCAACTCCTCCCATTCCCCCAATCAATTTTTTCTTGGGGATTCGTTGGGGTCGGGGATTCTCCTGAAGTGCTCGAGGTAGGCCAGCAGGGGGCACACTAAAAGCTCCTCCTGCTCCCCCCAAGCAGATGGTGCTTGGGGATTGGCTGGGGTCTGGGATACTACTGCAGCTCTCGGGGTCGACCACCAGGGGGCGACCTCGCAGCTCCTCCCTTTCCCCCTAATAAACTAGGGCGTGTGGATTGGCTGGGGTCGGGGATTCTCCTGCAGCTCTCGAGCTCGGCAAGCAGAGGACGCCCTCGCAGGTCTTCCTGTTCCCCACCCCACTCCTTAATGAGTGGAGCATAGGGATCGGATGGAGCCGGGGAGCCTCTTGTAGCCCCGGGGCTTGGCCAAAAGAGGGCGCCCTCGCAGCTCCTCCCGGCCCACCCCCAATTCAGGGGAGGGCGTGGTTTGCTGGGTTCGGGGCCTGTCCTGCAGTGAACTACGTGGGTCATTAAGGGGCGCCATCGCATCTCCTCCTGTTCCCTCCCAATCAACTCGTGCTTCAGGATTTACTGGGGTCAGGGATTCTCCTGCAGCTCGCGATCTAGGCCAGCAGAGGACGCCCTCGCAGCTCTTCCCGTTTCCCCCCTCTCCTGAAATGAGAGGAGCGTGGGGATTGGCTGGAGACACGGACCCTCCTGTAGCTCCTAGGTTCGGCCAGCAAAGAGCGCCCTCACAACATGTCACGGCCCACACGCCATTCAGTCGAGTGCGCGTATTGGCTGGGTAGTGGCCCGACCTGGCCCTGTGTGGGCCAGGAGAGGGCTCCCTCGCATCTCATCCCGTTCCCCGCAATCAACTGGTGCTTGGGGATTGGCTGGGGTCGGGGATTCTCCTGCAGTTCGCTTGCTCGGTCAGCAGAGGACGCCCTCACAGCTCTTCGCGTTACCCCCTCTCTTTACCTGAGTGGAGGGTGGGGATCGGCAGGAGCCGGGAACCGTCCTTCAGCTCCTGGTCTCTGCCAATAGAAGGCTACCTCGCAGCTCCTCCCGACCAACTCCCCATTTAGTGGAGAGCCGCGATTGTCTGGTGCCGGGGCCCGTCCTTCAGTGCACTGGGTGGGTCAGCAGAGGGCACCATCGCAACTCCTCCCGTTCGCCCTAATCAGCTGATGCTTGAGGGTTGGCTGGGGTCAGGGATTCTCCTGCACCTCGCGGGCTCGACCAGCAAAGAATTCCCTCACATCTCTTCCCATTTCCCGTCATCCCTTTAAGTGCGTGGAGCTTGGTATTGGCTGGAGACGGCGACCCCCCTGCAGCTTCTCGTCTTCGCCAACAGAGGGCACACTCGAAGCTCCTCCCGGCCCACTCGCCATTCAATAGAGCACGGGGATTGGCTGGGGCAGAGGCCCGTCCTGCAGGGCAGCGGTTGAGCCAGCAGAGAGCGCCCTCGCAACCCCTCCTGTTCCCCCCAGTCAACTGGTGCTTGGGGATTGGCTGGGGTCGGGAATTCTCCTGCAGCTCGCGAGCTCGGCCAGCAGAAGCCACCCTCGCAGCTCTTCCCGTCCCCTCCCCGTCCTTAATTGAGTGGACTATCGGGATCCTCTGCAGCCGCGGACCCTCCTGCAGCTCCTGGGCTCTGCCAACAGAGGGCGCCCTGGCAGCTCCTCACGGCTCACTCATTCAGTGGAGCGCGGGGATTGGCTAATGCCGGGACCTGTTCCGCAGGGCTCTGATGGGCCAGCATAGGGCGCCTCCCGTACACCCCAAGCAATTGGTGCTTCGGGATAGGCTGGGGTCGCGGATACTACTGCAGTATCTCGAGCTCGCCCAGCAGAGGACGGTCTCACATCTCTTTCCGTTTCCCCATTCTACTTAAACGAGAGGAACGTGGGGATTACCTGGAGAGGTGGACCCTCCTGCAGCTCCTGGGATTGGCCAGCAGAGGGCGCCCTCGCAGCTCCTCACGGCCCACCCCCAATTCAGTGGAGCGCTGAGATTGGCTAGGGCCGGGGCCTGTCCCGAAGGTCTCTGAGCAGAGGAGGCCCTCACAGCTCTTCCCGTTCCCCCACCCCCCACATCTCCTTAACAGAGTTTAGCGTGCGGATCGTCTGGAGCCGGAGAACCTCCTGTAGCTCCTGGGCCCGGCTAGCAGAGAGCGCCCTAGCAAGTCCATCCTTCCCAACACCCCCATTCAGTGGGGCGCGTATAGGCTGGGGCAAGGGATTTCCCTGCAGCTCATCGGGCCGGCCAGCAGGTGACGCCTCCGTAGTTTCTCCCGTCGCCCCCAAATGAGTGGAGTGCGGGGATTGGTTGTGGCCGGGGATTCCCCTGCAGCCCTTGGACACGGTCAGAAGAGGGCGCCCTCTCAGCTTCTCCCGTCCCCTACAAATCAACTGTGCTTGGGGATCGGCTGAGGTCGGGGATTCTCCTGCAGCTCGCGAAATTGGCCGGGAGGGTCGCCCTTGCAGCTCGTCCCAGTCCAACCAAACAACTGGTACTTGGGGATTGGCTGGAGTCGGGGATTCTCCTGCTGCTCACGAGCTCGATCAGCGGAAGACGCCCTGGCAGCTCTTCCCGTTTCCCCGCTTCACTTAAATGAGTGGAGCGTAGGGATCGGGTGGAGCTGGAGACATTTCTGCAGCTCCAGGGCTCGGCCTACCGAGGGCGCCCTCGCAGCTCCTCCCGGCCCACCCCCAATAAGTGGAGCGCGGGTATTTTCAGGGCCCGTCCTGCAGTGTTCTGGTTCGGTCAGCAGAGGGCGCCCTCGCAGCTCCTCCCGTTCCAACCAATCAACTGGTGCTTTGGGATTGGCTGGCGCTGGGGATTCTCCTGCACCTCGCGAGCTCGGCCGGCAGAGGACGCCCTCGCAGCCCTTCCCCTTCCCCCCCCCCCTTACATGAGTGGAGTGTGGGGATCGGCTGGGTCTGGGGACCGTCCTGCAGCTCCTGGGCAGACCTCGCAGCTCCTTCCAGCCCACCACCCCATTCAGTGGAGCGCGGGGATTGGCGTGGGCCGTGGCCCGCCTTACAGGGCTCTGGGTGGCTCAGCGGAGGGCGCCCTCGCAGCTACTCCCGTTCCCCCAATCAACTGGAGCTTGGGGATTGGCGGGGGTGGGGGATTCTCACTGCAACTCAGTGGAGCGCAGGGATTGACTAGGGCTGGGGCCCGTCCTGCTGGGCTCTGGGTGGCCAGCAGAGGCCGCCCTCGCAGCTCCTGCCGTTCCCCCCTCTGAAGTGGTACCGTCCCCCATTCAGTGGAACGGGGGGATTGTCTGGGGCCGGGGCCCGCCCTTCAGGGCTCTGGATGGGCTAGCGGAGGGCGCCTCCGCAGCTCCTCCCGTACCCCACAATCAACTGGTGCTTGGGAACTGGCTGGGGCCGCAGATTCCCCTGCAGATTGCAAGCTCGGCCAGCAGAGAACGCCCTCACAGCTCTTCCCGTTTCCCCTCCTCTCCTTAACAGAGTGGAGCGTGGTGATCGGCTGGAGCCGGGGACCCTCCGGCAGGTTCAGGGCTCGCCTAGCAGAGAGCGCCCTCGCAGGTCCTCCTCCCCCCCCTCAATCAGTGGGGCGTGGATTGGTTGGGGCAAGGGATTTCCCTGCAGCTCACGATTCGGGCCAGCAGATGGCGCCCTAGCAATTTCTCCCATTGCCCCCAAATCATAGGATTGCGGTGAATGGCTTGGGCCGGGGATTCTTCTGAATCACCTGGACTCGGTCAGCTGAGGGCACCCTCACAACTTTTCCCGTCACCTCCAAATCAACTGGTGCATGGGGATCGGTTAGGTTGGGGATTCTCCTGAAGCTAGCGAGGTCGGCCAGCATTGAGGGCCCTCGCAGCTCCGCCCGTTCCCCCTAATCAACTGCTGCTTGGGGATTGGCGGGGGTCGGGGATACTCCTGCTGCTCGCGAGCTCAGCCAGCAGAAGACGCCCACGCAGCTCATTCCGTTTCTCCCCCTCTCCATAAATGAGTGGATGGTGGGGATCGGCTGGGTTCGGGGAACGTCCTGCAGCTCCTGGGCAGCCCTCGCATCTCCTCACGGCACACACGCCATTCAGTGGAGGGTGGGGATCGGCTGGGGCCGGGGCCCTTCCTGCAGTTCCCTGGATAGGTCATCAGAGGGTGCAATCCCAACTCCTACCGGTCCCCCCAGTCAACGTTTGCTTGGGGATTTGCTATGTTAGGGGATTCTCCTGCAGCTCGCGAGCTCGGACAGCAGAGGACGCCCTCGCAGCTTTTCCTGTTTCCCCCTCCCCTTCTCCTTAATGAATGGAGTGTGGGGATCGGCTGGAGCCAGGGACCGTCCTGTAGCTCCTGCGCTTGGCCAACGGAAGGCGCCCTCGCAGCCTGTCCTGGCCCATCCCCAATTCAGGGGAGCGCGGCGTTTGCTGGGTTCGGGGCCTGTCCTTCAGTGAACTAGTTGGCTAAGTAAGGGGCGCCATCGCATCTCCTCCCGTTCCCACCCGATCAACTGGTGCTTCGTGATTTGCTGGGGTCGGGGATTCTCCTGCAGCTTGCGAGCTAGTCCAGCAGAGGGCATCCTAACAGCTCTTACCGTTCCCCCCTTCCTTAAATGAGAGGAGCGTGGGGATTTCCTCGAGACACGGACACTCTGGGAGCCCCTTGGATTGGCCAGTAAAGAGCGCCCTCACTGGACCTCTCTCCCCCCATTCAGTGGAGCGCGGTGATTGGCTTTGCCCGTGGCCCGACCTGCAGGGCTCTGTGTGGGCCAGAAGAGGGCGCCCTCGCAGCTCCTCCCATTCCCCCCAATCAACTAGTGCTCGGGGATTGGCTGGCGTCGGGAATTCTCCTGCAGCTCGCGAGCTCGGCCAGCAGAGGACGCCCTCACAGCTCTTTCCGTTATCCCCCTCTCCTCAACTGACTTGGGCGTAGGGATCTGCTGGAGCCGGGGACCATCCTGCAGCTCCTGGGCTCGGCCAAGAGAGGGCGCCCTCGCATCACCTCCTGGCCCGCCCCCATTCAGTGGGTCGAGGATTGGTTGGGGCAAGGGATTTCCCTGCAGCTCACGGGCCCGGCCAGTAGATTGCGCCCTCGCAGTTTCTCCCGTCGCCTCCAAATCACTGGAGTGCGGGGATTGGCTGGGGCCTGGGATTGTCCTGCAGCTTTTGGAATCGATCAACAGAATACGCCCTCTCATATTCGCCCGTCCCCTCCAAATCAGCTGCCGCTTGGGGATCAGCTGAGGTCAGGGACTTTCCTGAAGCTCTCGCGGCCGGCCAGCGGGAGGCGCCCTCGCAGCTGCTCCCGTTCGCCCCAATCAACTGAGGCTTGGGGATTTGCTGGGGTCGGGGATTTTCCTGCAGCTCGCGAGCTCGGCCGGCGATGAGGCCTCGCAGCTCTTCCCGTTTCCCTCCCTTTTGTTAAATGAGCGGACCGTGGGGATCCGCTGTAGACGGGGACCCTTCTGCAGCTCCTGTGCTCGACCATCAGGGGGCGCTCTCGCAGCTCATCCCGGCCCACCCCCCATTCAGTGGAGCGCTGGGATTGGCTGGGGCCGGGTCCCGTCCTGCAGGGCTCTGGGTGACCAGCAGAGAACGCCCTCGCAGCTCCTCCCGTTCCCCCATTTCAAGTGGTTCTTGGGGATTGGCTGGGGTCGGGGATTCTCCTGCAGATCGCAAGCTAGGCCAGCAGAGGAATCCCTCACTGCTCTACCCGTTTGCCCTACCCTCCTTGACTGAGTGAAGTGTGGGGATCGGCTGGAGCCGGGGACCCTGCAGCAGGTCAGCAGAGAGCGCCCTCGTAGGTCCTCCTCCCCCCCTTTCAGTGGGGCGCGGATTGGTTGGGGTAAGGGATTTCACTGCAGCTCGCGGTTCGTGCCAACAGATGGTGTCGTCGCAATTTCTTCCATCGTGGATTGCCGTGAATGGCAGGGGCCGGGGATTCCCCTTCATCACTTGGACTCAGTAAGCAGAGGGCTCCCTCTCAGCCTCTCCCGTCCCCTCCAAATCTACAGGTGCATGGGTATCGGTGAGGTCAGGGATTCTCCTGAAGCTAACGAGGTCGGCCAGCATTGAGCGCCCTTGCTGCTCCTCTCGTTCCCCCAAGTCAACTGGTGCTTTGAGATTGGCTGGGGTCGGGAATTCTGCAGCTCGCGAGCACGGCCAGCAGAGGACGCACTCGCAGCTCTTCTCGTTTCCGCCCCCCTCCTTAAATGTGTGGAGTGGGTGTATCGGCTGGAGATGGGGACCGTCCTGCAGCTCCTGGGCAGCCCTCGCAACCCCTCCCAGGCCATCCCCCATTCAGTGGAACGCGGGGATTGTCTGGGGCCGGGGCCCGCCCTTCAGGGTTCTGTATGGGTTAGCGGTGGGCGCCTCCGCAGCACCTCCCGTACCCCCCAATCAACTGGTGCTTGGGAATTGGCTGGGGTCGGAGATTCTCCTGCAGCTCGCGAGCTCGGCCAGCAGAGGACGCCCTCGCAGCTCTTCCCGTTGCCCTCCCTCTCCTTAAATGAGTGGAGCGTGGGGTTCGGCTGGAGGCGGGGACCCTACTGCAGGTCTTGGGCTCGGGCTGCAGAGAGCGCCCTCGCAGACCCTCCCTTCCCCCCCACTCAGTTGGGTGTAGATTGGTTGGGGCAAGTACATTCTCTGCAGCTCGCGGACCCTGGCAGCAGATGGCGCCTTCGCAACTTCTCCCGTCCCCTCCAAATCAACTGGTACTTGGTGATCGGCTGGGGTCGGGGATTCTCCTGCAGCTCGTGAGCTCGGCCGGCAGAGGGCACCATCGCAGCACTTCCCATTTTCGCCCTCCCCTTAAATGCATGGAGCGCGGGGATCTGCTGGAGACGGGGACCGTCCTGCAACTCCTGGGCTCGGCCAACAGAGGACGCCCTCGCAACAACTCCCTGCCCACCCCCCATTCCGTGAAGCGCGGGGATTGTCTGGGGGCGGGGCCCATTTTGCAGTGCTCTGGGTGGGCCAGTAGAGGGCGCCATCGCAGCTCCTCCCGTTTCCCCCAATCATTCATTCATTCATTGATTCAATCGTATTTATTGAGCGCTTACTGTGTGCAGAGCACTGTACTAGGCGCTTGGGAAGTACAAGTTAGCAACATATATAGAGACGGTCCCTACCCAACAACGGGCTCACAGTCTAGAAGGAGGAGACGGGCCACAAAACAAAACATGTCAGAACCAAAAATCGTCAGAACAAATAAAATTTAAGCTATATGCACATAATTAACAAAATAAATAAAATAGTCAATATGTACAATTAAAATAAATGGAGTAATAAATCGGTACAAATATATGCAAGTGCTGTGGGGAGGGGAAGGAGGTAGGGTGGGGGGATGGGGAGGGGAAGAGGAAAAAGGGGGCTCAGTCTAGGAAGGCCTCCTGGAGGAGGTGAGCTCTCAGTAGGGCTTTGAAGGGAGGAAGAGAGCTAGCTTGGCAGATGTGCGGAGGGAGGGCATTCCAGGCCAGGGGAAGGACGTGGGCCCAGGGGTCGACGGCGGGACAGGCGAGAACGAGGCACAGTGAGGAGGTGAGCGGCAGAGGAGCGGATTGTGTGGGCTGGGCTGTTTTCTTCTTCCTCCATAGGATGAAGCCCACGGCCGGACTCAGCACCAGCACGGCAGCAGCCACCACACCCAATGCCAGACTCCAGGGCCATCCTCCACGTGGGTTTATGTGGAACCGGGTAGGCAGTGGGCACCCCCAGGGTGCTGTACTCCACCAGGCAGGCACAGCTGGGGCTCCCAGCATCTACCCACAACTCCAGTGTCCGGAGGAGGTTGAAGGTGTCATCGGCGTTGGGGAGGGTCCCACTGGAGCGCTCCTCCTCCCATAGCCCCTCCTCCCCATCCGTCACCCAGTGCAGGAGGATGGTGCTGGGAAACAATCCGTGGCCGGGTTAGAGAGGGTCAGGCTTCAGTCTGGGCCATCATGGTGGGTCACGGTCACCTTCGGAGGTGCTGCTCTCCCACTTCCACCGTTTCGGAGCCGCGGTGTGGGACGCAGGCTACCTCTGCTCTGTTCGTGCAGTTCCCACTTCAGCAACTGGCCAAGAACGATCGCTGAACCAACACCAGCGCAATAATGAGGGCCCCGACCCAGCCAATCATCTGGTGTCTGGGAATTGGCTGAGGTAGGTGATTCTCCTGCAGCTCGCGAGCTCGACCAACAGAGGACGCCCTCGCAGCTCTTCCCGTATCCTCCCCTCTCCTTTACGGAGTGGACGATGGGGATCGGCTGGAGGCGGGGACTCTCCTGCATCTACTGGGCTCGGCCAGTAGAGAGCGCCCTCGCAGGTCCTCCCTTCCCCCCATTAAGTGGGGCACGGATCGGTTGGGACAAGTGATTTCCCTGAAGCTCGCGGGCCGGGTCAGCATATGGCACCCTCGGAGCTTCTCCCGTCGCCCCCAAATGAGTGGAGTGGGGGGATTAGCAGGGGCTGGGCATTCCCCTGCAGCTCTCAGATTCGGTGAGCAGAGGGCACACTCTAGGATTCTACCATCCCATCCAAATCAACTGGTACTTGGTGATCGGCTGAGGTCCGGGATTCTCCTGAAGCTCCCGAGTTCGGCCAGCAGGGGGCGCACTCGCAGCTTCTCCCGTTCCCCCCAATCAACTGGTGCTTGGGGATTGTCTGGGGTTGGGGATTCTCTTGCAGCTGGCGAGCTCGGCCAGCAGAGGACGCCCTCGCAGCTCTTCCCGTTTCCCCCCCTCTCCTTAAATGTGTGCAGCGTGGTGATCGGCTGGAGCCGGGGAGCGTCCTGCAGGGCTCTGGGTGGGCAAGCAGAAGGCGCCATCGCAGGTCCTCCCGTCACCCCCACTTCAGTGGGGCGCGGATTTGTTGGGGCAAGGGATTTGGGGCAAATCAACTGGTGCTTGGGAATCGGCAGAGGTCATTCATTCATTCATTCATTCATTCATTCAATTGTATTTATTGAGTGCTTACTGTATGCACAGCACTGTACTAAGCGCTTGGGAAGTACAAGTTGGCAACATATAGAGACGGTCCCTACCCAACAGTGGGCTCACAGTCTAGAAGGGGGAAGACAGACAACAAAACAAAACATGTGGACAGGTGTCAAGTCAGAACAAATAGAATTAAAGTTAAATGCACGATGGACTCGGAGAAAAGGCATCAGTGATCAAATGGCGCGTGCGCAGTTCCCTCTATCCGGGACCCGAACACGGTGTCAGTGATTAAGTGGCACGTGCGCAGTTCCCTCTATCCGGGACTCGGAGACAAGGCGTCAGTAATCAAATGGCGCGTGCGCAGTTCCCTCTATCCGGGACCCGGACACGGCGTCAGTGATTAAGTGGCACGTGCGCAGTTCCCTCTATCCGGGACTCGGAGACAAGGCGTCAGTAATCAAATGGCGCGTGCGCAGTTCCCTCTCTCCGGGACCCGGCATCAGTACTCGTGGCGCGTGCGCAGTTCCCTCTATACGGGACCCGCGTCAGTACTCAAATGGCGCGTGCGCAGTTCCCTCTATCCGGGACTCGGAGACAAGGCGTCGGTAATCACATGGCGCGTGCGCAGTTCCCTCTATCCGGGACCCGGACATGGCGTCAGTGATCAAGTGGCGCGTGCGCAGTTCCCTCTATCCGGAGACACGGCGTCAGTACTCGTGGCGCGTGCGCAGTTGCCTCTTTACGGGACTCGGAGACAAGGCGTCAGTAATCAAATGGCGCGTGCGCAGTTCCCTCTACCCGGGGCCCGGAGACATGGCGTCAGCGATCAAGTGGCGCATGCGCAATTCCCTCTATCCGGGACTCGGAGACAAGGCGTCAGTCCTCAAGTGGCGCGTGCGCTGTTCCCTCTATCCGGGACTCGGAGACAAAGTGTCAGTCATCAAATGGCGCGTGCGCAGTCCCCTCTATCCGGAGACACGGCGTCAGTACTCGCGGCGCGTGCGCAGTTCCCTCTATCCGGGACCCGGAGTCGCCCAGCTCAGGGATTCTCCTGCAGCTCGCGAGGTCGGCCAGCAGAAGACGCCCTCGCAGCTCTTTCCGTTTCCCCACCTCTCCTTCAATGAGTGGAGCGAAGAAATTGGCTGTAATCAGGGACCTCCCTGCAGCTCCTGGGCTCGGCCAACAGACGGCGTTCTCGCAGATGGTCCCGGCCCAACCCCCATTCAGTAGAGCGTGGGGATTGGCTGGGGCCGGGGCCCCTACTGCAGGGCTCTGGGTGGGCCAGCAGAAGGCGCCCTCGCATCTCCTCCCGTTCCCCCATTTTACTGGTGCTTGCGGATAGGCTGAGGTCGGGATTCTCCTCAAGCTCACAAGGTAGGCATGTGGGGGCGCCTTCACTGCTCCTCCCGTTCCCCCAAATCAACTGCTGCTTGGGTATTGGCCTGGGTCGGAGAGTCTCCTGCAGCTCGCGAGCTCGGCCAGCAGAGGTCGCCTTCGCAGCTCTTCCAGTTTCCCCCCTTCTCCTTAACTAAGTGGAGCATTGGGATCAGCTTGAGACGGGGACCCTCCTGCAGCTCCGGGGCTCGGCCAGCAGAGAACCCCGTCGCAGTTCCTCCCTGCCCCTTCCATTCAGTGGGGCGCGGATTCGTTGGGGCAAGGGATTTCCCTGCAGCTCACGGGCCGGGCCAGCAGATGGAGCCCTCGCAGCTTCTCCCGTTGCCCCCAAATCAGCGGGGTGCGGTGATTGGCAGGGGCCGGGCATCCCCTTTCATCTCTTGGATTCTGTCAGCAAGGGAGCCCTCTCAGCTCCTCCCGTCCTCTCCAAATCAAATGGTGCTTGGGGATCGGCTGGTGCCGGGAATTCTCCTGCAGCTCGCGAGCTCGGCCAGCAGAGGACACCCTAGCAGCTCTTCCGGTTTCCCCACCTCTCCTTAAATGAGTGGGACATGGGATTCGGCTGGAGCCGGGGACCCTCCTAAAGCTCCTGGACTCAGCCGAAACAGGGCACCCGCGCTGCTCCTCCCGGCCCACTCCCCATTCAGTGTTGTGCGGGGATTGTCTGGGCCCGGGAATTCCCCGGCAGCTCTTGGACTCGGTCAGGAGTGGGGGCCCTCTCACCTTCTCCCATCCCCTTGAAATCAACTGGTGCTTGGGGATCGGCTGATGTCGGGGAATCTCCTGCAGCTCACCAGGTCGGCGGGCAGGGAACGCCCAAGCAGCTCCTCCCGTTCCCCCAAATCAACTGGTGCTTTGGGATTGGCTGGGGTCGGGGATTCTCCTGCAGCTCGCGATCTCGGCCAGCAGAGGATGCCCTCGCAGCTCTTCCCGTTTCCCACCTCTCCTTAAATGAGTGGAGTTTGGGGATCGGCTAGAGCCGGGGACCGTCCCCCCCTCTTCTTAAATGAGTGGAACATGGGGATCGGCTGTAGATGGGAACCGTCCTGCAGCTCCTGGGCTCGGCCCACAGAGGGCGCTCTCGCAGGTCATCCCGTCCCACCCACTCTTCAGTGGAGCGCGGGGATTGGCTGGAGGAGGGACCCGTACTGCAGGGCTCTGGATGGGCCAGGAGAGTGTGCCCTCGCAGCTCCTCCAGTTACCACCCAAACAACAGTTGCTTGCGTATCGCCTGAGGTCTGGGATTCTGCTGAAGATTGCGATCTCGGCCAGCAGAGGACGCCCTCGCAGCTCTTCCCATTTTTCACCCTCTCTTTAGCTGAGTGGATCGTGGCGATCGGCTGGATCCGGGGACCCTCCTGCAGCTCCTGGGCTCGGCCAGCCAAGGGCGCCCTCGTATGTCCTCCCGCCCCCCTCCAATTCAGTGGGTGGCGGGTTGGTTTGGGCAAGGCATTTCCCTGCAGCTCGCGGGCCCGTCCAGCAGAAGGTGCCCTCGCAGCTTCTCCCGTCGCCCCCAAATCAGTGGTGTGCAATGATTGTCTAGGTCTGGGGATTCCCCTGCAGCTCTTGGACTCTATCAGCAGAGAGCGACCTCTCAGCTTCCGCCATTCCTTCAAAATCACCTGATTCTTGGGGATGGGCTGAGGTCGGGGATACTCCTACAGCTCGCGAAGGTCCGCCAGCAGGGGGCTCCCTCGCAGCTCCTCTCGTTTCCCCCCCCCTCCTTAAATGACTGGAGCTTGGGGATCGGCTTGAGCCGGGCACTATGCTGGAGCTCCAGGTCTCGGCCAATAGAGGGCGTCCTCGCTGGTCCTCCCGTCCCACCCCCAATTCAGTGGACGGTGAGGATTAGCTATGGCCGGGGCCCGTCCTGAGGGACTCTGAGTGGGCCAGTAGAGGGCACTCTCGCCGCTCCTCCCGTTTACCCCAATCGACTGGTGCTTAGGGATTGGCTGGGGTCGGGGATCCTCCTGCAGCTCGCGAGCTCGGCCAGCAGAGAACGCCGTCGCAGCTCTTCCTGTTTCCCCCCCCATCCTTGAATGCGTGGAACTTGTGGGTCGGCTGCACCCGGGTACACTCATGCAGCTCCTGGGCTAGGCCAACAGAGGGCGTCCTCGCAGGTCCTCCTGGCCCACCCTCAATTCAGTGGACCGCGGGGATTAGCTGGGGCCGGGGCCCGTCCTGCAGTTGTCTGAGCGGGCCAGTATAGGGTACTCTCGCAGCTCCTCCTATTAGCCCCAATCAACTGGTGCTTAGGGATTAGCTGGGGTCGGGGATTCTCCTGCTGCTGGCGAGCTCGGTCACCAGAGGACGCCCTTACTGCTCTTCCCTTTTCCCACCTCTCCTTAAATGAGTGGAGTGTGGGGATCAGCTGGAGCCGGGGACCGTCCTACAGCTCCTGGGCTCGGCCAACAGTGCCCAGGATGCAAGCCGTCACCAAAACCTGCTGGTCTCAGCTCCGCAACATTGCCAAGATCCGCCCTTTCCTCTCCATCCACACCGCTACCCTGCTCGTTCAAGCTCTCATCCTATCCCGTCTGGACTACTGCATCAGCCTTCTCTCTAATCTTCCATCCTCGTGTCTCTCCCCACTTCAATCTACACTTCATGCTGCTGCCCGGATTGTCTTTGTCCAGAAACGCTCTGGGCATGTTACTCCCCTCCTCAAAAATCTCCAGTGGCTACCAATCAATCTGCGAATCAGGCAGAAACTCCTCACCCTGGGCTTCAAGGCTCTCCATCACCTCGCCCCGTCCTACCTCACCTCCCTTCTCTCCTTCTACAGCCCACCCCGCACCCTCTGCTCCTCTGCCGCTAATCTCCTCACCGTGCCTCGTTATCGCCTGTCCCGCCATCGACCAGCAGCCCACGTCATCCCCCGGGCCTGGAATGCCCTCCCTCTGCCCATCCGCCAAGCTAGCTCTCTTCCTCCCTTCAAGGCCCTACTGAGAGCTCACCTACTCCAGGAGGCCTTCCCAGACTGAGCCCCTTCCTTCCTCTTCCCCTCGTCTCCCTCTCCATCCCCCCATCTTACCTCCTTCCCTTCCCCACAGCACCTGTTTATATGTATATATGTTTGTATATATTTATTACTCTATTTATTTATTTATTTATTTATTTATTTATTTATTTATTTTACTTGAACATATCTATTCTATTTATTTTATTTTGTTAGTATGTTTGGTTTTGTTCTCTGTCTCCCCCTTTTAGACTGTGAGCCCACTGTTGGGTAGGGACTGTCTCTATATGTTGCCAACTTGTACTTCCCAAGCGCTTAGTACAGTGCTCTGCAGACAGTAAATGCTCAATAAATACGATTGAGGATGATGATGATGAACAGAGGGCGCCCTCGCAGGTCCTCCCGGCCCACCCCCAATTCAGTGGTGTGTGGGGATTTGCTGGGTTCGGGGTCCGTCCTGCAGAGCTCTGAGTGGGCCAGCAGAGGGCACCCTCGCAGCTCCTCCTGTTCCCCCCAATCAACTGGTGCTTCGGAATTGGCAGGGGTCGGGGATTCTCCTGCTACTCGCGAGCTCGGTCTGCAGAGGACGCCCTCGCTGCTCTTCCCGTTTCCCACCTCTCCTTAAATGAGTGGCGTTTGGGGATCGGCTAGAGCCGGGGACCGTCCTGCAGGTCCTGGCTCGGCCAACGAATGGCGACCCCGCAGTTCCGCCCCCCCACCCCCATTCAGTGGAGCGTGGAGATTGGCTGGTGTCAGGGATCCTGCCGTAGCTCGCGAGCTCGGCCAGCATAGGATGGCTTCGCAGCTCGTCCCGTTTCCCTACCTCTCCTTAAATGAGTGGAGCGTGGGGACCGGCTATAGCCGGGGACCATATTGCAGCTCCTGGGCTCGGTCAAAAGAGGGCGCCCTCTCAGCTACTCTCGGCTCACCCCACATTCAACGGAGCGCGAGGATTGGGTTGGGCCTAGGCCCTCCCTGCAGGGCTAGGGGTAGGCCAGCAGAGGGGGCCCTCGCAGCTCCTCCCATTCCCCCCATTCAACTGGTGATTGGGGATTCGCTTGCGTCGGGTATTCTCCTGCAGCTCGCGATCTCCGACAGCAGAGGACGCTCTCGCAGTTCTTCCCGTTCCCCCCTCCTTAAAAGTGTGGGTCGTGGGGATCGGCTGTAGCCGGGGACCCTCCTGCAGCTCCTGTGCTCGGCCAACAGAGGATGCCCTCGCAGCTCCTCCCGGCCCACCTGACACTCAGTGGAGGGCGGGGATTAGCCGGGGCAAGGGCATATTCAGCAGGGCTTTGGGTGGGCCCGCAGATGGCGCCCTCGCAGCTTCTCCCGTTCTCCCCAATCAACTGGTGCTTGCAGATCGGCTGGTGTCGGTGATTCTCCAGCACCTCGCTAGCTCGGTCAGCACAGGACGCCTGCAGAGCTCTTCCCTTTCCCACCCTCTACTTGAATGAGTGGAGCGTGGGGATCGACTGGAGCCGGTGACCATCCTGCATCTCCTATGCTCGGCCAACAGAGGGCGCCCACGCAGATCCTCCCCTTCCCCGCAATCACCTGGTGATTGGAGATTGCCTGGGGTCAGGGATTCTACTGCAGCTCGCGAGCTCAGCCAGCAGAAGGTGCCCTCGCAGCTCTTCCCGTTTCCCACCATCTCCTTGAATGAGTGGAGCGTGGGGATCGCCTGAAGCAGGTGACCGTCCTGAAGGTCCTGGGCTCGGCCATCAGAGGGAGCCCACGCTGCTCCACCCGGCCCACACCCCATTCAGGGAAGCGCGGGAATTGGCTGGGTCCGGGACCCGTCCTGCTGGGCTCTGGGTGGGCCAGCAGAGGGAGCCATCGAAACTCCTCCTGTTCCCCCAATTAACTGTTGCTTGGGGATTTGCTGTGGTCTGGACCTCTCCTGGAGCTCTTGATCTCGGCCAGCAGAGGACGCCCTCGCAGCTTTTCCCGTTTCCCCCATCTCCTTAAATGAGTGGAGAGTGTGGATCGGCTGGAGCCAGGGCCCCTACTTCAGCTCCTGGGCTCGGCCAGCAGAGAGCGAAGTCCCAAGTCCTCCCGTCCCCACCCATTCAGCGTGGTTCGGATTGGTTAGGGCGAGGAATTTCCCTGCAACTGGCGGACCCGGAGAGCAGATAGCGCCCTCACAGCTTCTCCTGTAGCCGCCAAATCAGTTGAACGCAGGGATTAGCTGGGGCCGGGGATTCCCCTGTAGCTCTTGGACTCGGTCAGCAGAGGGTGCTCTCTCAGCTTCCCCGGTCCCCTCCAAATCAACTGGTGCTTGGGGATCGAATGAGGTCAGTAATTCTCCAAAATCTCGCGAGCTCGGCAAACAGGCAGCGCCCTCGCAGCTCCTCCTGTTCCACGCATTCAACTGGTGCTTGGGGATTGGCTGGGGTCGGGGATTCTCCAGCAGATGGTGAGCTCAGTCAGCAGATGACGCCCTCGCAGCACTTCCTGTTTCTCCCATCTCCTTAAATGAGTGGAGCGTGGGGATAGGCTGGAGCCCGGGATCATCCTGCAGCTCCTGGGCTCGGCCAACAGAGGACGGCCTCGCAGCTCCTCCCGGCCTACCCAAATTTAAGTGGAGCGCCGGGATTGGCTGGGATCCGTGCCCGTCTTGCAGAGTTCTGGGTGGAACTTCAGAGGTCGTCCTCGCAACTCCTCCCTATCCCTCCATTCAACTGGTACATGGGGATTGGCTGGGGTAGGGGATTCTCCTGCAGCTCGCGAGCTCGGACAGCAGCTCTTCCCGTTTCCGCCCATCTCCTTAACCGACTGGAGCTTGTGGATCGGCTGGATCTGGGGACCGTCCTGCAGCTCCAGGGCTCGGACAAGGGAGGTCCCCCTCGCAGCTCCTCCCGGCCCACACGCCATTCAGTGGAACGCGAGGATCGGCTGGGGTAGGAGCCCGCCCTGCAGGACTTTGGGTGGGCCAACAGAGGGCGGACTCGCTGCTCCTCCCGTTCCCCCAAATCAACTGGTGCTTGGGGATTAGCTCGGGCACGGGATTCCGTGCAGCCCTGGGACTGGATCAGCAGAGGGCGCCCTCTCAGCTTCTCCCATCACCTCCAATCAAATGGTGCTTGGGGATTGGCTGGGGTCGGGGATTCTCCTGCAACTCTAGAGGTCGACCAGCAGAGGACGCTGTCACAGCTATTCCCTGTTCCCCCTTCTCCTTAACTGAGTGGAGCGTGGTGATCGGCTGGACCCGGGGCCCTCCTGCAGTTCCTGGGCTCGGCCAGAAGTGGGCGCCCTCGCAGGTCCTCCCCCCCACCCATTCAGTGGGGCGCGGAGTGGTTGCGGCAAGGCACTTCCCTGCCGATCTCGTGCCCGAGCAGCAGATGGCACCCGCGCAGCTTCTCCTGTCGCCCCCAAATCATTGAAGTGCGGGGATTGGCAGGGTCCGGGGACTCCCCTGCTGCTCTTGGACTCGGTCAGCAGAGGGCGCCCTTTCAGCTTCCCCAGTCCCCTCCGAATGAACTGGTTCTTGGGGATCGGCTGAGGGCGAGAATTCTCCTGCAGCTCGCGAGGTCGGTAAGCAAAGGGCGCCCTCGCACCTCTTTCCGTTTCCCCCATCTCTTAACTGAGTGGAGCGTGGGGATCGGCTGGAGGCGGGGACCCTACTGCAGGTCTTGGGCTCGGGCAGCAGAGAGCGCCCTCGCAGCTTCTCCAGGCCCAACATCCATTCAGTAGAGCGTGGGGATTGGCTGGGGCTGGGGACCGTACTGCAATGCTCTGGGTGAGCCAGCAGAGGGCGCCCTCGCTGCACCTCCTGTTCCCCCCAATCAACAGTTGCTTGGGGATTGGCTGGGGTCGGGGATTCCATGCAGCTAGGGAGCTCGGCCAACAGAGGGCGCCTTCGCAGCTCTTCCCGTTTAGCCACTTCTCCTTAACTGAGTGGAGCATGGGGATCAGCTTGAGCCGGGGGCCCTACTGCAGCTCCTGGGCTCGGCCAGCAGAGAGCCTCCTCGCAGTTCCTCCCTCCCCCCCATTAAGTGGGGCGTGGATTCGTTGGGGCAAGGTATTTCCCTGCAGCTCGCCGGTCCGGCCAACAGATCGCTCCCTCGCTGTTTCTCCCGTCTCCCCCAAATCAGTGGATTGCGGTGATTGGCAGGGGCCGGGATTCCCTTTCATCTCTTGGATTCGGTCAGCAGGGGAGTCCTCTCAGCTCCTCCCGTCCCCTCCAAATCGACTGGTGTTTGGGTATTGGCTAGTGCAGAGGATTCTCCTGCAGCTCACAAGCTCAGCAAGCAGAGGACCCCCTCGCATCTCTTCCCGTTTCCCCACCTCTCCTTAAATGAGTGGAACGTGGGGTTAGGCTGGAGCCGGGGACTCTTCTGCAGATCCTGGGCTCGGCCAAAATAGGACGCCCCAGAAGCTCCCCCCGGCCCACCCCGCATTTAGTGGAGCGGGTTGATTTCCTAGGGCCGGGGCCCGTCCTTCAGGGCTCTGGGTGGGCCAGCAGAGGGCACCCTCGCAGCTCCTCCCGTTCCTCCCAGTCAACTGGTGCTTGGGGATTGGTTGGGGTCGGGGATTCTCATGCACCTCACGAGCTCGGCTGTCAGAGAACGCCCTCACAGCTCTTCCTGTTATCCAACCTCTCCTTACCTGAGTTGAGCATGCGGAACGGCTGGAGCCAGAGACCCTCCTGTAGCTCCTGGGCCCTGCCAGTAGAGAGCGCCCTCGCAGGTCCTCCCTTCCCCCATCGCCATTCAGTGTGGCACGGATTGGATGGGGCAAGGGATTTCCCTGCAGCTCGTGGGGATACCCTGGGGCCTGGGCCCGTCCTGCATGACTCTGGGTGGGCCAGCAGAGGGTGCACTCGCAGCTAATTCCGTTCCCCCCCCGTCAACTGGTACTTGGTGATTGGCTGGGGTGGGGATTCTCCTGCAGCTTGCGAGCTCGGCCAGAAGAGGATCGAAGGGATCGGCTAGAGCAGGGGACCCTCCTGCAGCTCCAGGGCTCGGCCAACCGAGGGCGCCCTCGCAGCTCATCCCGACCTACCCCTCATTAAGTGGAGCGCGGGGATTGTCTGAGGCCGGGGCCACTCCTGCATTGCTCTGGGTCGGTCAGCAGAGGCCGCCCTCGCAGCTCTTCCCGTTTCCCATCCTCTCCTATACTGAGTGGAACATGGGGATCGGCTGGAGCCGGCGACCCTCAGGCAGGCCCTGGGCTCCGCCAGCAGAGGCCGCCCTCGCAGGTCCTTCTTCCCCCCCTCCCATTCAGTTGGGCGCGGATTGGTTGGGGAGAGGGATTTCCCTGCAGCTCGCGGTTCCGGCCAGCAGATGGTGCCCTCGCAATTTCTCCCATCGCCCCCAAATCAGTGGAGTGCGGTGAATGGCTGGGGCCGGGGATTCCCCTGCATCACTTGGATTAGGTCAGGAGAGGGCGCCCTCTCAGCTTCTCCGGTCCCCTCCAAATCAACTGCTGCATGGAGATCAGTGAGGTCGGGAATTCTACTTAAGCTCGTGAGGTCGCCTAGCAGGGGACGCCCTAGAAGCTCCTCCCGTTCCTCCCAATCAACTGGTGCTTGGGGACTGGCTGCGTAGCATCTCTTCCCCTTTCCCCCCTTCTCCTTAAATGAGAGAAGCGTGGGGATCGGTTGGAGCCCGGGAACCGCTTGCCGCTACTGGGGCCTGCCAACAGACGGCGCCCTCACAACTCCTCCAGGCCCACCACACATTCAGTGTAGCGCGGAGATTGGCTGGGGCCGTTGTCCGTCCTACAGGGCTTTGGGAGGGCCAGAAGACGGCGCCCTCCCAGCTCCTCCCGTTCCCCCCAATCAACTGGTGCTTGGGGATTGGCTGGGGTCGGGGATTTTCTTGCCGCTCGCGATCTCGACCAGCAGAGGACGACCTCGCAACTCTTCCCCGTTCCCCCGTTCTCCTTACCTGAGTGGAGCGTGGGGATTAGCTGGAGACGGGGACCGTCCTGCAACTCCTGGGCTCGGCCTCGAAGCTCCTCCCGTTCCTCCCAATCAACTGGTGCTTGGGGACAGGCTGTGTTCGGGGATTCACCTGCAAACAGGCTCGGCCAGCAGAGGACGCCGTAGCAGCTCTTCCAGTCCCCCCCCCTTAAATGAGTGGAGCATAGGAATCGGCTGGAGCTGGTGACCTCCCTGCATCTTCAGGGCTTTTCCTACCGAGGGCTGCCTTGCAGCTCCTCCCGGCCCACACCCGTTTCTGGGAAGCGCAGGGATTGCCTGGGGCAGGGACCCGTCCTGCAGGTCTCTGGGTGGGCCAGAAGAGGGCGCCCTCGCAGCTCCGCCTCTTCCCTCCAATCAACTGGTGCTTGTGGATTGGCTGGGATCGGGAATTATCCTGCAGCTCGCGAGGTCGGCCAGCAAAGGATGTCCTCGCAGCTTTTCCCGTTTCCCCCCTCCCTTTAAATGAGTGGAGCGTGGGGTTCGGATGGAGCTGGAGACCGTCCTCCAGATCCTGTGCACGGCCAGCAGAGAGCGCCCTCGCAGGTCTTACTCCCTCCCCCACATTCAGTGGGGCACTGATTGGTTGGGGCAAGGGAATTACCTGCAGATCCAGGGCCCGGCCAGCAGATGGTGCCCTCGCAGTTTCACCCGTCGCCCCAAATCAGTAAAGTGCAGGGATTGGCTGGGACAGGGGATTCCCCTGCATCTCTTCGACTCAGTCAGTAGAGGACGCCATCTCAGCTTCTCCCGTCCCCTCCAAATCAACTGGTGCTTGGGGATCGGCTGAGGTCATGGGTTCCCCTTAATCACACCATGTCGGCTAGCTGGGGGCGCCCTCGCAGCTCCTTCCGTTCCCCCCAATCAACTGGTGCTTAGTAATTTCCTGGGGTCGGGAATTCTCCTACAAATTGCGGGCTCGGTCAGCCGAGGACGCCCTAGCAGCTCTCCCGTTTCCCGCCCTCTCCTTAAATTAGTGGAGAGTGGGGATCGGCTGGAACCGGTGACCGTCCTGCAGCTCCTGGGCTCGGCCAACAGAGGGCGCCCTCGCAGCTCCTCCCAGCCCTGTACTCTTTCAGTGGAGCGCGGGGATTGGCTGGGGTGCTCTGGGTGGACCATCAGAGGGTGCCCTCGCAGCTCCTCCCGTTCCCTACAAGCACCTGGTGCTTGGGGATTGGCTGGGTTCAGGTATTCTCCTGCCGCTCGCGATCTCGGCCAGAAGAGGACGCCCTCGCAGCTCTTCCCGTTTTTTATCCTCTGCTTAAATGAGTGTAGCGTGGGGATCTTCTGGAGCCGGGGACGGTCCTGGAGCTCCTGGCCTCGGTCAACAGACGGTGCCCTAGCAATTCCTCCCGGCCTATCCGACATAAAGTGAAGCGCGGGCATTGGCTGGGGCAGGGGCCTGTCCAGCAGGTCTCTGGGTGGGCCACAAGAGGGCGCCCTCTCAGCTCCGCCCGTTTCCCCAAATCAACTGGTGCTTTTGGATTGCCTGGGGGCGGGTATTCTCTTGCAATGGACGCCCTCACAGCTCTTTCCATTTCACCCCCTCTCCTTAAATGAGTGTAGTGTGGGGATCGGTTGGATCCGGGGACCTTCCTGCAGCTCCTGGGCTCGGTCAACAGATGGGGACCTCGCAACTCCTGCCGGCCCACCCCACATTCATTGAAGCGTGGGGTTTTGCTGAGGGGGGGCCCGTTCTGCAGTGCTCTGGGTGGGCCAGCTGAGGGCGCCGTTGCAGCTACGCTAGTTCCACCCAATCAACTGGTGCTTGGGGATTGGCTGGGGTTGAGGATTCTCCTTCAGCCGAGGTCGTCCAACAGAGGACGCCCTAGCAGCTCTTCTCGTTTCCCCCCATATCCTTAAATGAGTGGAGCATGGGGATCAGCTGGAGCCGGGAACCCTCATGCAGCTCCTTATCTCAGCCAACAGAGTATGCCCTCGCAGCTGCTCCCGACCCACACCATATAGAGTGGAGCGCGGGGTTGGCTGGGACCGGGTACCGTCCTGCAGGGCTCTGGGTGGGCCAGCAGAGGGCGCCCTCGCAGCTCTTCCCTTTCACCCCATTCAACTGGTGCTTGGGGATTGGCTGGGGTCGGGGATTCTCCTGCAGCTTGTGAGCTCGGAGGGCAGAGGACGCTCTCGCAGCTCATTCCGTTTCCTCCCCTCTCCTTAAATGCGTGGAGGGTGGGGATCGTCTGGAGTCGGGGACCCTCCTGCAGCTCCTGGGCTCGGCCAGTAGAAGCCGATCTCACAGGTCCTCTCTTCCCCCCCCCCATTTATTAGGGTGCGGAGTGGTTGGGGTCAGGGATTTCCCTGCAGCTCACTTTCCCGGTCAGCAGATGGCGTCCTTGCAGGTTCTCCCGTCGCCCCCAAATCACTGTAATTCGGGGATTGGCTGCGGCCGGGGATTCCCCTACAGCTCTTGTACTCGGTCGGCAGAGGGCTCCAAATCAGCTCTTCCCGTTTCCTCCCCTCTCCTTAACTGAGCGGCACATGGGGATCGGCTGGAGCCAGGGACCCTCCTGCGGAGATTGGCTGTGGCCCGGGATTCCCCTGTAGCTCTTGGACTCGGTCAGGAGAGGGCGCCCTCTCAGCTTCTCCTGTCCCCTCCAAATCAACTGGTGCTGCGGGATGCTGGGGGATAGGCTGTGGTTTCTCCTGAAACTCGTGAGGTCAGCCAGCAGAGGGCGCCCCCGCAGCCCCTCCCGTTCCCTGCAGTCAACTGGTACTTGGGGATTGCCTGGGATCGGGGATTCTCCTGAAGCTCGTGAGCTCGACCATCAGAGGACGCCTTCGCAGTACTTCATGGTTCCCCCCTTCTCCTTAAATGAGTGAATCATGGGCATTGGCTGCAGCCGGCGACCGTCCTGCAGCTCCTGGCCTATTCCAGCAGAGGGCGACCTCTCAGCTCTTCCCGGTCCACCCCCGATACAGTGAAGTGCGAGGATTGCCTGGGGCCGTGGACTGTCCTGCAGGGCTCTGGGTGGACAAGTAGAAGGCTCCATCGCAGATCTTCCCGTTCACCCCAATCAACCAGTGCTTAGGGATTGGTTGGGGTCGGGAATTGTCCTGCAGCTCGGGATCTCGGCCAGCAGAGGACGCCCTCCCAGCTCTTCCCGTGTCCCCCAGTCTCCTTAGCTGAGTGGAGCGTGGGAATCGGCTGTGGCTGGGGAATCTCCTGCAGCTCCTGGTCTCGGCGAGCAGAGAGAGCCCTCTATGGTCCCATTCAGTGGGGCGCGGATTGGTTGGGGCAAGGGATTTCCCTGCAGCTCGCGGACCCGGAAAGCAGATTGCGCCCTCGAAGCTTCTCCCATCTCCCCCAAAGTAGTGGAGTGTGGGGATTGGCTGGGGCCGGGGATTCCCATGCAGCTGTTCGACTAGGTCACCAGTAGGCCCCCTCTTAGCTTCTCCCGTCCCCTCCAAATCAATTCTCCTGCAGCTCGAGAATTCGTCAAGTAGGGGACGCCCTCGCAGCTCCTCCCATTTTGCCAAATCAACTAGTGCTTGGGGATTGGCTGGGGATGGGGATTCTCCTGCAGCTCGTGAGCTCGGCCAACAGATGACGCCCTCGCAGCTCTCCCCGTTTCCCCTCCCCCCATCCTTAAATGCGTGGAACGTGGGGATCGGCTGGACCCGGGTAGACTCATGCAGCTCCTGGGCTAGGCCAACAGAGTAAGCCCTCGCGACTCCTCCCGGCCCACCCTCCATTCAGTGGAGTGCGGGGATTGGCTGGGGCCGGGGCCCGTCCAGCAGGGCTCTGGGTGGGCCAGCAGAGGGCGTCCTCGCACCTCCTCCTATTTCCCCCAATCAACTGGTGCTTGGGGATTGGCTGGGGTCGGGGATTCTCTTGCTGCTCGCGAGCTCAGCCAGCAGTGGACGTCCTCGCAGTTCTTCCCGTTTCCCCCCGTCTCCTTAACTAAGTGGATCGTGGGGATCGATGGATCCGGGAACCCTCCTGCAGCTCCTTGGCCCGGCCAGCAGAAAGCGCCCTCGCTGGTACTCCCGTCCCCCACGCCATTCAGTGGGGCGCGGATTAGTTGGGGCAAGGGATTTCCCTGCAGCTCACGGGCCCGGCCAGCAAATGGCGCCCTCGCAGTTTCTCTCGTCGCCACCAAATCAGTGGAGTGCGGGGAGTGGCTGATGCCGGGGATTCCCCTGCAGCTCTTGGATGCGGTCAGCAAAGGTCGCTCTCTCAGCTTCTCCCGTCCCCTCCAAATCAACTGGTGCTTGGGGATCGGCTGATGCTGTGTATTCCCCTTAAGTTCGTTAGGTCAGGCAGCAGGAGGTGCCCTCGCAGCTCATCCTGTTCCACTAAATCAACTGGTGCTGAGGGATTGGCTGGGGTCGGGGAATCTCATGCCGCTCGCGAGCTCATTCATCAGAAGACGACCTCGCAACTCTTCCCCTTTCCCACCTTCTCCTTAACTGAGCGGAGCGTGGGGATCGGCTGGAGACGGGGACCGTCCTGCAACTCCTGAGCTCGGCCAAAAAAAGAGCGCCCTCGAAGGTCCTACAGTTCACCCCAGTCAACTGGTGCTTGGGGATTGGCTGGGGTCGGGGATTATCCTGCACCTCACGAGCTCGGCTGGCAGAGGAGGCCCTCACAGCTCTTCCCGTTCCCTCCCCATCTCCTGAACTGATTTGAGCGTGCGGATCGGCTGGAGCCGGAGACCCTCTTATAGCTTCTGGGCCCGGCCAGCAGGGAACGCCATAGCGTGTCCACCCTTCCCAACACCCCCATTCAGTGGGGCGCGTATTAGTTGGGGCAAGGGCATTCCCTGCAGCTCACCGACCCAGCCAGCAGGTGGTGCCACCACAGTTTCTCCCGTCGCTCCCAAATGAGTGGAGTGTGGGGATTGGCTGAAGCCGGGTATTCCCCTGTAGCCCTTGGACACGGTCAGCAGAGGGAGCTCTCTCAGCCTCTCCCGTCCCATTCAAATCAACTGGTGCTTGGGGATCGGCTGAGGGCCGGGATTCTCTCGACGTTCCTGAGTACAGCCAGCCGGGGGCGCACTCGCAGCTCTTCCCATTCCCCCCAAACAACTGGTGCTTGGGGATTGGCTGGGGTCGGGGATTCTCCTGCAGCTTGCGAGCTCGACTAGCAGAAGATGCCCTCGCAGCTCTTCCCGTTTCCCCCCTCTCCTTAAATGAGTGGAGCGTATGGATCGGCTGGTGCTGGCTACCTTCCTGCCGCTCCTGGTCTCGGCCAGCAGAAAGCGCCCCCGCAGGTCCTCCCTTTCCCCGGGCCATTCAGTGGGGCACGGATTGTTTGGGGCGAGGGATTCCACTGCAGCTCGGGGGGCTAGGCTGGGGCTGGGTCCCGTCCTGGATAACTCTGGGTGGGCCAGCAGAGGGCGCTCTTGCAGCTAATCCCGTTCCCCCCAGTTCAACTGCTACTTTGTGATTGGCTAGAGTGGGGATTGTCCTACATCTTGCGAGCTCGGCCAGCAGAGGATCGACAGGAGCTCATCACCCTCATGCAGATCCAGGGCTCTGACAACCGAGGGCGCCCTCGCAGATCTTCTCGGCCTACCCCCCATTCAGTGGAGCGCGGTGATTGTCTGGGGCCGGGGCCTGTCCTGCAGTTTTCTGAGTCGGTCAGCACAGGGTGCCATCGCAGCTCTTCCCTCTCCCCCAATTAACTGGTGCTTGGGGATCGGCTGGTGTCAGGGATTCTCCTGCAGCTCGCGAGCTCGGCCAGCAGAGGCCGCCCTCACAGCTCTTTCCGTTACCCCCTACTCCTTAATCAATCAAACAATCAATCGTATTTATTGAGCGCTTACTGTGTTCAGAGCCCTGTACTAAGCGCTTGGGAAGTACAAGTTGGCAACATATAGAGACAGTCCCTACCCAACAGTGGGCTCACAGTCTAAAAGGGGGAGACAGAGAACAAAACCAAACATACTAACAAAATAAAATAAATAGAACAGATATGTACAAGTAAAATAAATAAATAAATGAATAGAGTAATAAATATGTACAAACATATATACATATATACAGGTGCTGTGGGGAAGGGAAGGAGGTAAGATGGGGGATGGAGAGGGGGACGAGGGGGAGAGGAAGGAAGGGTTTCAGTCTGGGAAGGCCTCCTGGAGAAGGTGAGCTCTCAGTAGGGCCTTGAAGGGAGGAAGAGAGCTAGCTTTGCGGATGGACAGAGGGAGGGCATTCCAGGCCCGGGGGATGACGTGGGCCGGAGGTCGATGGCGGGACAGGCAAGAACGAGGCACGGTGAGGAGATTAGCGGCAGTGGAGTGGAGGGTGCGGGGTGAGCTGTAGAAGGAGAGAAGGGAGGTGAGGTAGGAGGGGGCGAGGTGATGGAGAGCCTTGAAGCCCAGGGTGAGGAGTTTCTGCCTGATGCGCAGATTGATTGGTAGCCACTGGAGATTTTTGAGGAGGGGAGTAACATGCCCAGAGCGTTTCTGGACAAAGACAATCCGGGAAGCAGCATGAAGTATGGATTGAAGTGGGGAGAGACATGAGGATGGGAGATCAGAGAGAAAGCTGATGCAGTAGTCCAGACGGGACAGGATGAGAGCTTGAACGTTCAGTTTGGATGGAGATGAAAGGGCGGATCTTGGCAATGTTGCGGAGCTGAGACCGGCAGATTTTGGTGACGGCTTGGATGTGAGGGGTAAATGAGAGAGCGGAGTCGAGGATGACACCAAGGTTGCGGGCTTGTGAGACGGGAAGGATGGTAGTGCCGTCAACAGAGATGGGAAAGTCAGGGAGAGGGCAGAGATTGGGAGGGAAGACAAGGAGTTCAGTCTTGGACATGTTGAGTTTTAGGTGGCGGGCAGACGTCCAGATGGAGATGTCCTGAAGGCAGGAGGAGATACGAGACTGGAGAGGGGGGGAGAGAGCAGAGGCAGAGATGTAGATCTGGGTGTCATCAGCGTAGAGATGATAGTTGAAGCCATGGGAGCGAATGAGGTCACCAAGGGAGTGAGTGTAGATCTAGAACAGAACGGGACCAAGCACTGAACCTTGGGGAACCCCCACAGTAAGGGGATGGGGGGGGAGGAGGAGCCTGCAAAAGAGACTGAGAATGAACAACCGGAGAGATAAGAGGAGAACTAGGAGAGGACAGAGTCTGTGAAGCCAAGGTCGGTTAGCGTGTTGAGGTGAAGGGGGTGGTCCACAGTGTCGAAGGCGGCTGAGAGGTCGAGGAGGATGAGGATAGAGTATGAGCCGTTGGATTTGGCAAGGAGGAGGTCATTGGTGACCTTTGAGAGGGCAGTTTCCGTGGAATGTAGGGGACGGAAGCCAGACTGGAGGGGGTCGAGGAGAGAGTTGGTGTTGAGGAATTCGAGGCAGCGCGTGTAGACAACTCGTTCATGGAGTTTGGAAAGGAATGGTAGGAGGGAGATGGGGTGATAACTACAATGTGAGGTGGGGTCAAGAGAGGGTGTTTCTAGGATGGGAGAGACATGGGCATGTTTGAAGGCAGAAGGGAAGGAACCAGTGGAGAGTGAGCTGTTGAAGGTGGAAGTTAAGGAGGGGAGAAGGGATGGAGCGAGAGATTTCATAAGATGAGAGGGAATGGGGTCAGACGCACAGGTGGCCGGAGTAGCATTTGAGAGGAGGGGGAAGAGCTCCTCTGAGGATACTGCTGGGAAGGATGGGCGAATAGCAGAGAGTGTTGAAAGTCGGGGGGGTTGGAGAAGCAGGGGAGTGACTTTGGGGAGGTCGGACCTGATGGATTTAATTTTGTTAATGAAGCAGGAGGCCAGATCGTTGGGGGTGAGGAAAGCAGGAGGGGGAGGAACCAGGGGTCTGAGAAGGGAGTTGAATTTACGGAAGAGCTGGCGGGGATGATGGGCATGGGTGTCAATACGGCAGGAGAAATAGTTTTGTCTGGCAGAGGAGAGGGCTGAGTTAAGGCAGGAAAGAATAAACTTGAAGTGAACGAGGTTGGCATGGTGCTTAGACTTTCGCCAGCAGCGTTCGGCAGCTCGAGCATAAGAGCGAAGGAGGCAGACAGTGACATTGATCCAGGGCTGTGGGTTAGTGGTACGAGAGCGGCGAAGGGAAAGGGGAGCGAGTGAGTCTAGCTGAGTAGAAAGGGTAGAGTTGAGAGCAGTAATCTGATCATCAAGACTGAATGAAGGTCATCAAGACCCTCATCAAGACTAAATGAGTGGAGCGCGGGGATCTGCTGGATCCAGGGACCGTACTGCAGTTCCTGGGCTAGGCCAACAGAGGGCGCCCCCTAAGCTCCTCCAGGCCCATATCCCATTCAGTGGAGCGGGGGGATTTGCTGGCGCCGGGGCCCTTCCTGCAGGGGACTCTGGCCGGGCCAGGAGAGGACACCCTCGCAGCTCCTCCCGTTCCTCCAATCAACTGGTGCTTGGGGATTTCCCTGGCGCCGTGGATTCTCCTGCACGTCGCGAGCCTGGCCGGCAGAGGACGCCCTCGAAGCCCTTCCCGTTTACCCTTCTTTCCTTAAATGAGTGGAGCGTGGGGATCGGCTTGAGCCGGGGACTGTCCTGTAGCACCTGGGGAACCTTCGCAGCTCCTCCCAGCCCACCCCCCATTCAGTGGAGCGCGGGTATTGGCGTGGGCCGTGGTCTGCCCTTCAGGACTCGGGTTGGCTCAGCGTTGTGCGTCCACCCAGCTCCTCCCGTTCCCCCCATTAACTGGTGCTTGGGGAATGGCGGGGGTCGGGGATTTTCCTGCAGCTCGCGATCTCGGCCAGCAGAAGACGCCCTTGCAGCTCTTCCCGTTTCCCTTGTCTTCCCTTGAGCTCCTTGTTTTCCCTCCCAAACCTTGTCCTCTCCCTGACTTTCCCATCTCTGTTGACGGCACTACCATCCTTCCCGTCTCACAAGCCCGCAACCTTGGTGTCATCCTCGACTCCGCTCTCTCATTCACCCCTCACATCCAAGCCGTCACCAAAACCTGCCGGTCTCAGCTCCGCAACATTGCAAAGATCCGCCCTTTCAATCAATCAATCAATCGTATTTATTGAGCGCTTACTATGTGCAGAGCACTGTACTTTCCTCTCCATCCAAACTGCTACCCTGCTCATTCAAGCTCTCATCCTATCCCGTCTGGACTACTGCACCAGCCTTCTCTCTGATCTCCCATCCTCGTGTATCTCTCCACTTCAATCCATACTTCATGCTGCTGCCCGGATTATCTTTGTCCAGAAACGCTCTGGGCATATTACTCCCCTCCTCAAAAATCTCCAGTGGCTACCAATCAATCTGCGCATCAGGCAGAAACTCCTCACCCTGGGCTTCAAGGCTCTCCATCACCTTGCCCCCCTCCTACCTCACCTCCCTTCTCTCCTTCTACTGCCCAGCCCACACCCTCCGCTCCTCCACCGCTAATCTCCTCACTGTACCTCGTTCTCGCCTGTCCCGCCGTCGACCCCCGGCCCACGTCATCCCCCGGGCCTGGAATGCCCTCCCTCTGCCCCTCCGCCAAGCTAGCTCTCTTCCTCCCTTCAAGGCCCTGCTGAGAGCTCACCTCCAGGAGGCCTTCCCAGACTGAGCCCCTTCCTTCCTCTCCCCCTCGTCCCCCTCTCCATCCCCCCATCTTACCTCCTTCCCTTCCCCACAGCACCTGTATATATGTATATATGGTTGTACATATTTATTACTCTATTTATTTATTTATTTATTTATCTTACTTGTACATTTCAATCCTATTTATTTTATTTTGTTGGTATGTTTGGTTCTGTTCTCTGTCTCCCCCTTTTAGACTGTGAGCCCACTGTTGGGTAGGGACTGTCCCTATGTGTTGCCAATTTGTATTTCCCAAGCGCTTAGTACAGTGCTCTGCACATAGTAAGCGCTCAATAAAAACGATTGATTGATTGATTGATTGATTGATTGATTCCCTCCCTTTCCTTAAGTGAGTGGACCGTGGGGATCGGCTGGAGACCGGGACCCTCCTGCAGGACTTGTGCTCGGGCAACAGAGGGCGCCCTCGCAGCTCATACCATCCCACCCGCCATTCAGTGGAGCGCGGGGATTGGCTGGGGCCGGGGCCCGCCCTGCGGGGCTCTGGGTGGCCAGCAGAGGGTGCCCTCGCTGCTCCTCCAGTTCCTCTTAGCAAGTGGTGTTTGGGGATTGGCTGGTTTCGGGAATTCTCCTGCAGATCGCGAGGTCGGTCAGCAGAGGACGCGCTCACAGCTCTTCCCGTTTCCCCTCCTCTCCTTAACTGAGTGGAGTGTGGTGATCGGCTGGAGCCGGGGACCCTCCGGCAGGTACTGGGCTCGGCCAGCAGAGAGCGCCCTCGCAGGTCCTCCTCCCCCCCCTCCCCATTCAGTGGGGCGCGGATTGGTTGGGGCAAGGGATTTCCCTGCAGCTAGCGTTTCGGGCCAGCAGATGGGGCACTCTCAATTTCTCCCATCGTCCCCAAATCAGTGGATTGTGGTGAATGGCTGGGGCCGGGGATTCTCCTGCATCACTTGGGTTCGGTGAGCAGAGGGTGCCCTCTCAGCTTCTCCCGTCCCCTCCAAATCAACTGATGCATGGGGATTGGTGAGGTCGGGGATTCTCCTGAAGCTAGCGAGGTCGGCCAGCATTGAGCACCATCGCAGCTCCTCCCGTTCCCCCCGATCAACTGCTGCTTGGGGATTGACTGTGTTCGGGGATTCTCCTGCAGCTCGCGAGCTCGGCCAGCAGAGGACACCCTTGCAGTTCTTCCCGTTTACTCCCCTCTTCTTAACTGAGTCGAGCATGGGGATCGTTTGTAGCCAGGGAACCTCCTGCAGTTCCTGGGCTCCGCCAGCAGAGACCGCCCTCGCAGGTCCTCCCTGCCCCCCACTCCATTCAGTGGGGCGCATTTTGGTTGGGGCAAAGGATTTCCCTGCAGCTCGCGGACGCGGCCAGCAGATGGGGCCCTCGCAGGTTCTCCCATCGCCCCTAAATCAGTGGAGTGTGGGGATTGGCTGGGGCCTGGGAATGCCCTCCAGCTCTTGGACTTGGTAACCAGAGGGCGCCCTCTCAGCTTCTGAGTTCCCTCCAAGTCAACTGGTGCTTGGTGATCGGCTGAGGTCGCGGATTCTATTGTAGCTCGCGAGCTCGGCCAGCAGACGACACCCTCGCAGCTCTTACCGTTTCCCCCCTCTCCTGAACTGAGTGGAGCGTAGGGATCTGCTGGAGACGGGGACCATCCTGCAGCTCCTGGACTCGGCCAACAGAGGGCGCCCGCATATCACCTCCCTTCCCATCCCCATTCAGTGGGGCGCGGATTGGTTGGGGCAAGGGATTTCTCTGCAGCTCGAGGGCCCGGCCAGCAGATGGCGCCCTCGCAGTTAATCCCGTCGTCCCCAAGTTAGTGTAGTGCGGGTACTGGCTGGGCCCGGGTATTCTCCTGCAGCTCTTAGACTCGGTCAGCAGAGGGGGCCCTCTCAGCTTCTCCCGACCCCTCCAAATCAACAGGTGCTTGGGGGTCGGCTGAGGCTGGGGATTCCCCTGAAGTTCGCGAGGTCGACCAGCAGGGGCGCACTAAAAGCTCCTCCCCTTTCCCCCAAGAAACTGGTGCTTGGGGATTGGCTGGGGTCGGGGATACTCCTGCAGCGCGTGAAGTCGTCCAGCAGGAGGCGCCCTCGCAGCTCTTCCCTTTCCCCTCAATAAACTGGGGCTTGTGGATAGGCTGGGGTCGGGGATTTTCCTGCAGCTCGCGAGCTCGGCCAGCAGAGGATGCCCTGGCAGGTCTTCCCTCCCCCCCATTCAGTGGGGCGCGGATTGGTTTGGGCAAGGGATTTCTCTGCATTTCACGGGCCCGGCCCGCAGATTGCGTCCTCGCAGTATCTCCCGTCGCCCCCAAATCACTGGATTGCGGGGATTGGCTGGGGCTTGGGATTCCCCTGCAGCTTTTGGACTGGATCAGCAGAAGACGCCCTCTCAGCTTCTCCCGTCCCCTCCAAATCAACTGGTGCTTGGGGATCGGCTGAGGTCGGGGATCCCCCTGAAGCTCGCGAGGTCGGCCAGCAGGATCCGCCCTCGCAGCTCCTCCCGTTCCTCCCAATCAACTGAGGCTTGGGGATTTGCTGGGGTCAGGGATTTTCCTGCATCTCGCGAGCTCGGACAGCAGAGGACGCCCTCGCTGCTCTTCCCGTTTCTCCCGCTCTCCTTACATGAGTGGAGCGTGGGGATTGGCTGGAGTCAGGGACCATCGCGCATTTCCTGGGCTCGGCCAAAAAGGGCGCATTCGCAGTTCCTCCCGGCACACCCCCGATTCAGTGGAGCACGGGGATTGGCTGGGGCCGGGGCCCGTCCTGCAGGGCTGCGGTTCGGCCAGCAGAGGGGGCCCTCGCAACTCCTTCCGTTCCCCCCAATTAACAGATGCTTGAGAATTGGCTGGGTTCAGGAATTCTCCTGCAGCTCGCGAGCTCGGCAGGCAGAAGTCTCCCTCGCAGATCTTCCCGTTCCCCACCACTCTCCTTAACTGATTGGAGTATCGGGCTCGTCTGCAGCCGCGGTCCCTCCAGCAGCTCCTGGGCTCGGCGAACAGAGGCACCCTCGCAACCCTCGCAACTCCTTACAGCCCACTGCCAATTCAGTTGAGCACGGGGATTGGCTAGGTCGGGTCCTGTCCCACAGGGCTCTGAGTGGGCCAGCATAGGGCGCCCTCGCAGCTCCTCCCGTTCCCCCGAAGCACCTGGTGCTTGGGGATTGGCGGGGGTCTGGATACTCCTGCAGCTCGCGAGCTCGGTCAGCAGAAGACGCCCTCGCAGCACTTTCCTTTCCCCCCTCCATAAATCAGTGGAGGGTGGGGATCGGCTGGAGCCGGGGAACGTCCTGCAGCTTCTGGGCAGCCCTCGCAGCTCCTCACGGCCCACACACCATTCAGTGGAGGGTGGGGATTGGCTGGGGCCGGGGCCCGTCCTGCAGTTCCCTTGATGGGTCAGCAGAGGGCGCCATCCCAACTCCTCCCGGTCCCCCCAGTCAATTTTTACTTGGAGATTGGCTGGGGTCCGGGATTCTCCTGCAGCTCGCGATCTCGGCCAGCAGAGGACGCCCTCGCAGCTCTTCCTGTTTCCCCCTCTCTCCTTAATGAGTGGAGCGTGGGGAACGTCCTTTAGCTCCTGGGCTTGGCCATCAGAGGGCGTCCTCGCAGCTCCTCCCTGCCCACCCCCAATTCAGGGGAGTGCGCGGTTTACTGGGTTCAGGGCTTGTCCTGCAGTGAACTAGGTGGGTCAGTAGAAGACTACATCGCATCTCCTCCCGTTCCCCCCCAATCAACTGATGCTTCGAGATTTGCTGGAGTCGGGATTCTCCTGCAGCTCGCGAGCTAGGCCAGCAGAGGACGCCCTCACAGCTTTTCCCTTTCCCCCCCGTCCTTAAATGACAGGAGCGTGGGGATTTACTGGAGACGCGGACTCTCTGGCAGCCCCTGCGGTCGGCCAGCAAAAAGCGCCCTCGCGGGACCTCTCTCCCCCCATTCATTGGAGTGCGGGGATTGGCTGTGGCGTTGTCCCGAGCTGCAGTGCTCTGTGTGGGCCAGCAGATGGCGCCCTCGCAGCTCATTTTGTTCCCCCAATAAACTAGTGCTTGAGGATTGGCTGGGGTAAGGGATTCTCCTGCAGCTCGCGAGCTAGGCAGGCAGAGGATGCCCTCGCAGCTCTTCCCGTTTTCCCCCCTTTCCTCAGCTGAGTGGAGCATAGGGATCTAATGGAGCAGGGGACCATCCTGCAGCTCCTGGGCTCGGCCAACAGACGGAGCCCTCGAATCACCTCCCGGCCCACCCCCCATTCAGTGGGGCGCAGATTGGTTGGGGCAAGGGATTTCTCTGCAGCTCGCGGGCCCGGCCAGCAGATAGTGCCCTCACAGTTGATCCCATCGCCCCCAAATTAGTGTAGTGCGGGGATTGGCTGGGACCGGGTATTCCCCTGCAGCTGTTAGACTCGGTCAGCAGAGGGCGCCCTCTCCGCTTCTCCCGAACCCTCCAAATCTACCGGTGATTGGGGATCGACTGAGGTTGGGAATTCCCCTGAAGTTCGCGAGGTCGGTCAGCAGGGGGCCCAATAAAAACTCCTCTCCTGCCCCCCAAGCAACTGGTGCTTAGGGATTGGCTCGGGTAGGGGATACTTCTGCCGCTCGCGGGCTCAGCCAGCAGATGGGGCCCTCGCAGCTCCTCACTTTAAAGCCAATAAACTGGGGCTCGTGAATTGGCTGGGGTGCGAGATGCTCCTGCAGCTCGTGAGATAGGCCAGCAGAGGACGCCCTGGCAGGTCTTCCCTTCCACCACTCCCCTTCAGTGCGGCGCGGATTTGTTGGGGCAAGGGATTTCCCTGCAGCTCAAGGGTCCTGCCAGCAGATTGCGCCCTCGCAGTTTCTCCCGTCGCCCCTAAATCACTGACGTGCGGGAATTGGCTGGGGCCTGGGATTCCCCTGCAGCTTTTGGACTCGATCGGCAGAAGACGCCCTCTCAGCTTCTCCCGCCCTTCCAAATCAACTGGTGTTTGGGGATCGGCTGAGGTTGTGTTTTCTCCTAAAGCTCGCGAGGTCGGCCAGCAGGGAGCGCCCTCGCTGCTCCACCCGTTCCACCCAATCAACTGGTGCTTGGGGAGTGGTTAGGGTCGGGGATTCTCCTGCAGCTCGCGAGCTCGGCCAGCAGAGGACGCCCTCGCAGCTCTTCCCGTTTCTACCCTCTCCTTAAATGAGTGGAGCGTGGGGATCGGCTGGACCTGGGGACATTCCTGCAGCTACTGAGCTCGGCCAGCAGAGGGCGCCCTCGCAGCTCGTCACGGCTCACATGCCATTTAATGTAGTGCGGGGATTGGAGGGGGCTGTGACCCGACCTGCAGTGCTCTGTGTGGGCCAGAAGAGGGCGCCCTCTCTGCTCCTCCCGTTCGCCCGGCGCCCTCGCATCTCCTCCCGTTCCCCTCAATCAACTGAGGGTTGGGGATTTGCTGGGGTCGGGCATTTTCCTGCAGCTTGCGAGCTCGGCCAGCAGAGGACGCCATCGCAGCTCTTCCCGTTTCTCCCTCTGCCCTTAAATGAGTGGAACGTGGGGATTGACTGGAGCCAGGGACGGTCGTGCAGCTCCTGGGCCTGGCCAACAGAGGGCGCACTCAAAGCTCTTCCCGGCCCACCCCCCATTCAATGGAGCGCGGGGATTGTCTGTTTCCGGGGCCCGTCCTGCAGGGCTACGTTTGTGCCAGAAGAGGGCGCACTCGCAGCGCCTCCCGTTTCCCCCAATAAACTGATGCTTGGCGATTGGCTGGGGTCGCGAATTCTCCTGCAGCTCGCGAGCTCGGCACGCAGAAGACTCCCTCGCAGCTCTTCCCGTTTCCCTCCCTTTCCTTAAGTGAGTGGACCGTGGGAATCGGCTGGAGACGGGGACCCTTCTGCAGCTCCTGTGCTCGGCCAACAAAGGGGGCCCTCCCAGCTCATCCCGGCCCACCCGCCATTCAGTTGAGCGCGGGGATTGGCTGGGTATGGGGCCCGTCCTGCAGGGCTTTGGGTGGCCACCAGAGGTCGCCCTCGCAGCTCCCGTTCCCCACTATGAAGTAGTGCTTTGGGATTGGCTGGGGTCGGGGGTCGTGTGCAGATCATGAGCTCGGCCAGCAGAGGAAGCCCTTACAGCTCTTCCCGATTCCCCTCCTCTCCTTAACTGAGTGGAGCGTGGTGATCGCTGGAGCCGGGTACCCTCTGGCAGGTACTGGGCTCGGCCAGCAGAGAGCGCCCTCGCAGGTCCTCCTCCCCCCCCCCCATTCAGTGGGGGGCGGATTGGTTGGGGCAAGGGATTTCCCTGCAGCTCGCGGTTCAGGCCAGCAGATGGTGACCTCGCAATTTCTCCCATCACTCCCAAATCAGTGGAATGCGGTGAATGGCTGGGGCCGGCGATTCTCCTGCATCACTTGGACTCGGTCAGCAGAGGGCGCCCTCTCAGCTTCTCCCGTCCCCTCCAAATCAACTGGTTCATGGGGATCGGTGAGGTCGGGGATTCTCCTCGAGCTAGCGAGGTCGGCCACGATTGAGCGCCCTCGTAGCTCCTCCCGTTCCCCCCAGTTAACTGCTGCTTGGGGGTTGGCTGGGTTCGGGTATTCTCCTGCAGCTCACGAGCTCAGCTAGCAGAGGATGCCCTTACAGCTCTTCCCGTCCCCCCCGCCCCCCGCCTTCATTGAGTGGAGCATGGGGATCGGCTGGAGCCGGGGAACATCCTGCAGCTCCTGGGCTTGACCAGCAGAGAGCACCTTCGCAGGTCCTCCCTTCCCCCCACCCCATTCAGTGCGGCAGGTATAGGTTGGGGCAAGGGATTTCCCTGCAGCTCGCGGATCCGGCCAGCAGATGTGGCCCTCCCAGCTTCTCCCGTCGCCACCAAATTAGTGGAGTGCGGGGATTGGCTGGGGCCAGGGATTCCCCTCCAGCTCTTGGACTCGGTAACCAGAGGGTGCCCTCTCAGCTTCTCCCGTTCCCTCCAAATCAACTGGTGCTTGGTGATCGGCTGAGGACGGGGATTATCTTGAAGCTCGGTAGCTCGGCCAGCAGAAGACGTCCTTGCAGCTCTTCCCGTTTCCCCACCTCTCCTTCAATCAATGGAGCGTGGCGATCGGCTGGAGCCAGTTACCGCCCTGCAGCTCCTGGACTCGGCCAACAGACGGCGTCCTCGCAACTTCTCCCGGCCCAACCCCCAGTCAGTACAGCTTGGGGATTGGCTGGGCCCGGGGCCCGTACTGCAGGGCTCTGGGAGGAGGCAGCAGAGGGCTCCCTCGCAGCTCCTCCCCTTCCCCCCAACTCATTGGTGCTTGGTTATCTGCTGAGGTCGGGATTCTCCTGAAGCTCGCTAGGTCGGCCTGTGGGGGGGGCCTTCGCTGAACCTCCCGTTTCTCCCAATAAACTGCTGCTTGGGGATTGGCTGGGGTCGGAGATTCTCCTGCAGCTCGCGAGCTCGGCCAGCAGAGGTCGCCTTCACAGCTCTTCCCCTTTCCCCCTTCTAAGTGGAGAATGGGGATCACCTTGAGCTGGAGACCTTCCTGCAGGTCCTGGGCTCGCCAGCATAGAGCCCCCTAGCAGCTCCTCCCTTCCCACCCCCCCATTCTGTGTGACGCGGGTTCGTTAGGGCAAGGGATTTCCCTGCAGCTCACGGGCCGGGCCAGCAGATGGCTCCCTCGCAGGTTCTCCCGTTGCCCCCAAATCAGTGGAGTGCGGTGATTGGGAGGGGCCGGGGATTCACTTTCATCTCTTGGATTCGGTCAGCAGGGAAGCACTCTCAGCTCCTCCCGTCCCCTCCAAAGCAACTGGGGATCGGCTGCTTTTGGGGATTCTGCTGCAGCTCGCGAGCTCGGCCAACAAAGGACGCCCTCGCAGCTCTTCCCGTTTCCCCACCTCTCCTTAAATGAGTCGAGCGTGGGGTTCGGCTGGAGCGGGGGACCCTCCTCCAACTCCTGGGCTCGGTCAACAGATGGTGCCCGCGCAGCTCCTCTCGGCCCACCCCACATTCTGTGGAGCGCGGAGCTTTGCTGAGGTGGGGCCCGTCCTGCAGTGATTTGGGTGGGCCAGCAGAGGGCACCATCGCAGCTCCGCTAGTTCCGCCCAATCAACTGGTGCTTGGGGATTGGGTGGGGCCGAGGATTCACCTGCAGTTCGCGAGTTCGGCCAGAAGAGTTCGCCCTAGCAGCTGTTCTCGTTTCCCCCCTTATCCTTAAATGAGTGGAGTGTGGGGATCGGCTGGAGCCGGGGACCCTTCTGCAGCTCATGTTCTCAGCCAAATGAGGGCGCCCTCGCAGCTGCTCCCGGCCCACCACACATTCAGTTTAGCGCGGGGATTGGCTGGGGCCGGCGCCCGGGACTATGGGTGGGCCATCAGAGGGCGCCCTCGCAGCTCCACCCTTTCCCCCCAACCAACTGGTGCTTGGGGCCTGGCTGGGGTCGGGCATTCTCCTGCAACTCGCGAGCTCTGCCAGCAGTGGACGCCCTCGCAGTTCTTCCCGTTTCCCCCCCTTCTTAAATCAGTGGAGGGTGGGGATAGGCTGGAGCCGGGGACCGTCCTGCAGCTCTTGGGGTCGGGCAAATGAGGACGCCCTCGCAGGTCATCCTGTAGCCCACCACCCATTCAGTGGGGCGTGGATTTGTTGGGGCCAGGGATTTCCCTGCATCTCGAGGTCTCGACTAGGAGATGGTGCCCTCGCATCTTCAACCGTCGCCCCCATATCAGGGGAGTGCAGGGATTGGCTGGGGCCAGGGATACCCCTGTAGCTCTTTGACTCGGTCAGCAGAGGGCGCCCTCTCAGCTTCTCCCGTCCCCTCCAAATTAACTGGTGCTTGGGGATCGGCTGAAGTCGTGGGTTTTTCTTCAGCTCGCGAAGTCGGCCAGCAGAGGGCACCCTCGCAGCTCCTCCCATACACCTCAATCAACTGGTGCTTGGGCATTGACTACGGTCGGGGATTCTCCTGCAGCTCACGAACTCGGCCAGCACAGGTCGCCTTCTCAGCACTTCCCGTTTCCCCACCACTCCTTAAATAAAAGGAGCTGGGGAATCGGCTGGAGGCAGGGACCGTCCTGCAGATCTTGGGCTCGGCCAATACAGGGAGCCCTCGTAGCTCCACCCAATACACCACACACACAGTGTGGCCCGGGGATTGGCTGAGGCAAGGGCCTGTCCTGCAGGGCTCTGGTTGGGCCAGGAGAGGGCGCCCTCGCATATCCTCCCCTTCCCCCCAATCAACTGGTGCTTGGGCATTGCCTGGGGTCGGTGATTCTCCTGTAGTTCGCGAGGTCTGCCAGCAGAGGATGCCATCACAGCTCTTTCTGTTTCCCCCCACTCGGTTTGAGCCAGGGACCGTCCTATAGCTCCTGGGTTCGGCCAGCAGAGAACGCACTCGCTGGTCCTCCCGCTCCCCCCCCCCCCATTCAGTGGAGCGGATTGGTTGGATCAAGGGATTTCCATGCAGTTCGAGGGCCTGGCCAGCAGATGGCGCCTTCGCAGCTTCTCCCGTCGCCCCGGAGTCAGTGGAGTGGGGGGATTGGCTGGGGCCAAGGATTCCCCTGTACCTCTTGGGCTAGGTCAGCAGGGGGCGCCCTCTCAGCTTCTTGCGTTAACTCCAAATGAACTGCAGATTTGGGATCGGCTGATGTCTGGGATTCTTCTTAAGCTTGCGAGGTCACCTAGAAGGGGGCGCCCTCGAAGCTCCTTCCGTTCATCCCAATCAACTGGTGCTTGGGGACTGGCTGCGTTCGGGGATTCTCCTGCAAACAAGCTCGGCCACCAGAGGACGCCCTAGCAGCTCTTCCTGATTTCCCCCTTCTCCTTAAATGAGTGGAGCGTGGGGATCGGTTGGAGCCCAGGAACCGCTTCCCTCTCCAGGTGTCGGCCAAAGGAGGGCGCCCGCACAGCTGCTCCCGGCCCACCACACATTCAGTGTAGCGCGGGGATTGGCTGGGGCCGTTGCCCGTCCTGCAGGGCCCTGGGAGGGGCAGAAGACGGCGCCCTCCCAGCTCCTCCCGTTCCCCCTAATCAACTGGTGCTTGGGGATTGGCTGGGGTCGGGGATTCTCCTGCCCCTCGCGATCTCGACCACCAGAGGACGCCCACGCAGCTATTCCCATTTCCCCCCCTCTCCTTAAAGGTGTGAAGCGTGGGGATCGGCTGAAAAAGGGGACCGTCCTGCAGCTCCGGGGCTCGGCCAACAGATGGCACCCTCGCAGCTCCTCCCGTCCCACACCCGATTCTGGTGGGTCAGGGGCCCGTCCTGCAGGTCTCTGGGTGGGCCAGCAGAAGGCGCCCTCGCAGCTCCACCTGTTCCCCCCAATCAACTGGTGCTTGGTGATTGGCTGGGGGCGGGGATTTTCCTAAAACTCGCGAGGTCGGCCATCAGTGGACGCCCTCGCAGCTCTTCCCGTTTCCCCACCGCTCTTTAAATGAGTGTCGCGTGGGGATCGGTTGGATACGGGGACCTTCTTGCAGCTCCTGGGCTCTGTCAACAGATGGCGCCCTCGCAGCTCCTCCAGGCACAGCCCACATTCATTGGAGCGCGGGGTTTTGCTGGGTGGGGTCCGTCCAGCAGTGTTCTGGGTGGGCCAGCAGAGGGCGCCGTCCCAGCTCCGCTAGTTCCGCCCAATGAACTGGTTCTTGGGGATTGGATAGGGTCGAGGATTCTCCTGCAGCCGAGCTCGTCCAGCAGAGTAAACCGTAGCAGCTCTTCTCGTTTCCCCCCGTAACCTTAAATGAGTGGAGCATGGGGATCAGCTGGAGCCGAGGATCCTCCTGCAGCTCCTGCTCTCAGCCAACAGAGGGTGCCCTCGTAGCTCCTCCCAGCAAATCAATCAATCAATTAATCGTATTTATTGAGCGCTTACTGTGTTCAGAGCCCTGTACTAAGCGCTTGGGAAGTACAAGTTGGCAACATATAGAGACAGTCCCTACCCAACAGTGGGCTCACAGTCTAAAAGGGGGAGACAGAGAACAAAACCAAAAATACTAACAAAATAAAATAAATAGAACAGATATGTACAATTTACAGATTTACAGATTTACAATTTACTTGAACAGATATGTACAAGTAAAATAAATAAATAAATAAATAGAGTAATAAATATGTACAAGCATATATACGTATATAGAGGTGCTGTGGGGAAGGGAAGGAGGTAAGATGGGGGGATGGAGGGGGGAGAGGAAGGAAGGGTCTCAGTTTGGGAAGGCCTCCTGGAGGAGGTGAGCTCTCAGTAGAACCTTGAAGGGAGGAAGAGAGCTAGTTTGGCAGATGGGCAGAGGAAGGGCATTCCAGGCCCGGGGGATGACGTGGGCCGGGGGTCGATGGCGGGACAGGTGAGAACGAGGTACGGTGAGGGGATTAGCGGCAGAGGAGTGGAGGGTGTGGGGTGGGCAGTAGAAGGAGAGAAGGGAGGTGAGGTAGGAGGGGTCGAGGTGATGGGGAGCCTTGAAGCCCAGGGTGAGGAGTTTCTGCCTGATGCGCAGATTGATTGGTAGCCACTGGAGATTTTTGTGGAGGGGAGTAACATGCCCAGAGAGTTTCTGGACAAAGACAATCCGGGCAGCAGCATGAAGTGTGGATTGAAGTGGGGAGAGACACGAGGATGGGAGATCAGACAGAAGGCTGATGCAGTAGTCCAGACGGGATAGGATGAGAGCTTGAATGAGCAGGGTAGCGGTATGGATGGAGAGGAAAGGGCGGATCTTGGCAATATTGCGGAGCTGAGACCAGGAGGTTTTGGTGACAGCTTGGATGTGAGGGGTGAATGATAGAGCGGAGTTGAGGATGACACCAAGGTTGCGGGCTTGTGAGATGGGAAGGATGGTAGTGCCGTCAACAGAGATGGGAAAGTCAGGGAGAGGGCAGGGTTTGAGGAGGGAAGACAAGGAATTCAGTCTTGGACATGTTGAGTTTTAGGTGGCGGGCAGACATCCAGATGGAGATGTCCTGAAGGCAGGAGGAGATGCGAGCCTGGAGAGAGGGGGAGAGAGCAGGGGCAGAGATGTAGATCTGGGTGTCATCAGCGTAGAGATGATAGTTGAAGCCGTGGGAGCGAATGAGGTCACCAAGGGAGTGCGTGTAGATCGAGAACAGAAGGGGACCAAGCACTGAACCTTGGGGAACCCCCACAGTAAGGGGATGGGAAGGGGAGGAGGAGCTTGCAAAAGAGACTGAGAATGAACGACCGGAGAGATAAGATAAGAGGAGAACCAGAAGAGTACGGAGTCTGTGAAGCCAAGGTCAGATAGCGTGTTGAGGTGAAGGGGGTGGTCCACAGTTTCGAAGGCAGCTGGGAGGCCGAGGAGGATTAGGACAGAGTTTGAGCCGTTAGATTTGGCAAGCAGGAGGTCATTGGTGACCTTTGAGAGGGCAGTGTCCGTGAAATGTAGGGGACGGAATCCAGACTGGATGGGGTCGAGGAGAGAGTTGGTGTTGAAATCCCACATGAAGTGGAGCGTGGGGTTTGGCTGGGACCGGGTACCATCCTGCAGGGCTCTGGGTGGGCCAGCAGTGGGCGCCCTCGCAGTTCTGCGCGTTCCCCCGTTCCCCCCCACTCAAATCTCCCCAAGCTGTCACCAAAACCTGCCGGTCTCACCTCCACAACATTGCCAATATCCGCCCTTTCCTTTCCATCCAAACCGCTACCCTGCTCATTCAAGCTCTCATCTTATCACGTCTGGATTACTGTTATCAGCCTCCTCTCCGATCTCCCATCCTCCTGTTTCTCCTCACTTCAATCAATACTTCACGCCACTGCCCGGATTGTCTTTGTCCAGAAACGCTCTGGGCATGTTTCACCCCTCCTCAAAAATCTCCAGTGGCTACCAATCAAAAACTCATCACCCTCGGCTCCAAGGCTCTGCATCACTTCGCCCCCTCCTACCTCACCTCCTTTCTCTCCTTCTGCCCGCACCCTCCGCTCCTCTGCCGCTAATCTCCTCACCGTGCCTCGTTCTCGCCTGTCCCCCCGTCGACCCCCGGCCCACGTCCTCCCCCTGGTCTGGAATGCCCTCACTCTGCACATCCGCCAAGAGAGCTCTCTTCCTCCCTTCAAGGCCCTACTGAGAGCTCACCTCTTCCAGACGGCCTTCCCAGACTGAGCCCCCTCCTTCCTCTCCCCCTTCTCCCCCTCCCCATCTCCCCTGCCTTACCTTCTTCCCCTCCCCACAGCACCTGTATATATGTATATATGTTTTTATATATTTATTACTCTATTCTTTTATTTATACATATTTATTCCATTTATTTTATTTTGTTAATATGTTTTGTTTTGTTCTCTGTCTCCCCCTTCTAGACTGTGAGCCCACTGTTGGGTAGGGACTGTCTCTATATGTTGCCAACTTGTACTTCCCAAGCGCTTAGTACAGTTCTCTGCACACAGTAAGCTCTCAGTAAATACGATTGAATGAATGAATTAACTGGTGCTTGGCGATTGGCTGGGGTCGGGGATTCTCCTGCAGCCCGCGAGTTCGGCCAGCAGAGGATGCCCTAGCAGCTCTTCCCGTTTCTCCCCCGCTCCTTAAATGAGTGGAGCGTGGGGATTGGCTGGAGATAGGGACCGTCGTGCAGCTCCTGGTCTCGGCCAACAGAGGGCGCACTCGAAGCTCCTCCCGGCCCACCCCCTATTCAGTGGAGCGCGGGGATTGCCTAAGGCCGGGACCCGTCCGGCAGGACTCTGGGTGGGCCAGCAGAAGGAGCCCTCGAAGCTCCTCTCTTTCCCCAAATTAACTGTTGCTTGGGGATTTGCTGTGGTCTAGAATTCTCCTGCAGCTCGTGATCTCAGCCAGCAGAGGACGCCCTTGCAGCTTTTCCCGTTTCCCCCATCTCCTTAAATGAATGGAGCGTGGGGATCCGCTGGAGCCAGGGACCCTCCTGCAGCTCCTGGGCTCGGCCAAGAGAGAGCGAAGTCGCAAGTCCTCCCGTCCGCACCCATTCAGCGGGGCTCGTATTGGTTGGGGCAAGGGATTTCCCTGCAGCTCGCCGTTCCCGCCAGCGGATGGCGCCCTCGCAATTTCTCCCATCGACCCCAAGTCAGTGGATTGCGGTGAATGGCTGGGGTCGGGGATTCCCCTGCATTACTTGGACTCGGTCAGCAGAGGGCGCCCTCAGTTTCTCCCGTCCCCTCCAAATCAACTGGTTCATGGGGATCGGTGAGGTCGGGAATTCTCCTTAATTTCTCGAGGTCGCCTTGCAGGGGTCGCCCTCGAAGCTCCTCCTGTTCCTCCCAATCAACTGGTGCTTGGGGACTGGCTGCGTTCGGGGATTCTCCTCCAAACAAGCACGGCCAACAGAGGATGCTCTAGCAGCTCTTCCCGTTTCCCCCCTTCTCCTTAAATGAGTGGAGCGTGGGGATCGGTTGGAGCCCGGGAACGGCTGGTTGCTCCTGGGGTCAGCTAACAGAGTGCGCCCTCGCAGCTCCTCCCGGCCCACCACACATTCAGTCTAGCGCGGGGATTTGCTGGGGCCGTTGTCCGTCCTGCAGGGCTCAGAGGTGCCAGTAGAGGGCGCATCGCAGCTACTCCCGTTTCCCTCAATCACCTGGTTCTTGGTTATTGAATGGGGTCTGGGATTCTCCTGCGGCTCACGATCTCGACTAGCAGTGGACGCCCTCGCAGCTCTTCCCGTTTCCCCCACTCCTTTTAAATGAGTGGAGCGTGAGTATCGGCTGGAGCTGGAGATCGTCTTCAAGACCCTGTGATCGGCCAGCTGAGAACGCCCTCGCCGGTCTTCCTCCCCCCACCCCCACAGTCAGCGGGGTACGGATTGGTTGGGGCAAGGGAATTCCCTGCAGATCCAGGGCCTGGCCAGGAAATGGCGCCCTCGCAGCTTCACCCGTTGCCCCAAATTTATGTAGTACAGGGATTGGCTGGGACAGGGGATTCCCCTGCAGCTCTTGGACTCGTTCAGCAGAAGGCGCTATCTCAGCTTCTCCCGTCCCCTCCACATCAACTGGTGCTTCGGGATCGGCTGAGGTCGGGGGTTCTCCTTAATCACGAGAGGTCGGCTAGCAGGGGACGTCCTCGCAGCTCCTTCGGTTCCCCCCAATCAACTGGTTCTTGGTGATTTCCTGGGGTCGGAGATTCTCCTACAGATTTCGGGCTCGGCAACCAGAGGACGCCCTAGCAGCTCTTCCCGTTTCGCCCACTCTCCTGGTAATTGGCTGGAGCTGGTGACCGTCCTGCAGCTTCTGGGGTCGTCCAATAGAGGGCACCCTCGCAGCTCCTCCCGGCCCAGCACTCATTCAGTGGAGCGCGGAGATTGGCTGGGGCCGGCACCGGTCCTGCAGTGTTCTCGGCAGACCAGCAGAAGGCGCCCTCGCAGCTCCTCCCGTTCCCCCCAATCAACTGGAGCTTGGGGATTGGCTGGGTTCGGGTATTCGCCTGCCGCTAGCGATGTCGGCCAGCAGAGGACGCCCTCGCAGCTCTTCCCGTTTCCCCCTCTCTCCTTAAATGAGTGTAGCGTGGGGATCGGTTGGATCCGGGGACCTTCCTGCAGCTCCGGGGCTCGGTCACCAAATGGCGCACTCGCAGCTCCTCCCGACCAACCCCACATTCAGTGGAGCGCGGGGTTTTGCTGTGGCGGGGCCCGTCCTGCACTGTTCTGGGTGGGCCAGCAATGGGCGCCGTCGCAGCTCCGCTAGTTCCGCCCATTCAACTGGTGCTTGGGGATTGGCTGGGGCTGAGGATTCTCCTGCAGCCGAGCTCATCCGGCAGAGTACGCCCTAGCAGCTCTTCTCGTTTCCCCCCTCATTCTTAAATGAGTGGAGTGTGGGGATCGACTGGAGCCGGGTACCCTCATGCAGCTCCTGATCTCAGCTAGCAGAGGGTGCCCTCGCAGCTCCTCCCGACCCACCCCACATAAAGTGGAGCGCGGGGTTTTGCTGGGACCGGGTATCATCCTGCAGAGCTCTTGGTGGGCAAGCAGTGGGCGCCCTCGCAGCTCCGCCTGTTCCTCCCAATCAACTGCTGCTTGGGGATTGGCTGGGGTCGGGGATTCTCCTGCAGCTCGCGAGCTCGGAGGGCAGAGGACGCTCCCGCAGCTCTCGCCGTTTCCTCCCCTCTCCTTCAATGCTTGGAGCGTGGGGATCGTCTGGAGCTGGGGACCCTCCTGCAGCTCCTGGGTTCGGCCAGTAGAAAGCGATCTCACAGGTCCTCTCGTCCCACCCCCCATTTATTAGGGCGCAGAATGGTTGGGGTCAGGGATTTCCCTGCAGCTCGCTTTCCCGGCCAGCAGATGGCGTCTTCGCAGGTTCTCCCGTCGCCCCCAAATCACTGCAATTCGGGGATTGGCTGTGGCCGGGGATTCCCCTGCAGCTCTTGTACTCGGTAGGCAGAGGGCTCCAAATCTGCTCTTCCCGTTTCCTCCCCTCTCCTTAACTGAGTGGGGATTGGCTGGAGCCAGGGACCCTCCTGCGGAGATTGGCTGTGGCCCGGGATTCCCCTGTAGCTCTTGGACTCGGTTAGGTGAGGGTGCCCTCTCAGCTTCTCCTGTCCCCTCCAAATCAACTGGTGCTGGGGAATAGGCTGTGGTTTCTCCTGAAACTCGCGAGGTCGGCCAGCAGAGGGCGCCCCCGCAGCCCCTCCCGTTCCCCCCAGTCAACTGGTGCTTGGGGATTGGCTGGGGTCGGGGTTATCCTGCAGCTCGTGAGCTCGGCCATCAGAGGACGCCGTCGCAGCTCTTCATGTTTCCCCCTTCTCCTTAAATGAGTGTATCATGGGCATCAGCTGGAGCAGGGGACCGTCCTGCAGCTCCTGGCCTCTTCCACCAGAGGCCTCCCCGCAGCTCCTCCCGCTCCACCCCTCATTCAGTGGAGTGCGAGGATTCGCTGGGGCCGGGGACCATCCTGCAGGGCTCTGGGTGGACAAGTAGAGGGCGCCATTGCAGATCTTCCCGTTCACCCCAATCAGCTGATGCTTAGGGATTGTCTGGGGTCGGGCATTCTCCTGCAGCTCGCGATCTCGGCCAGCAGAGGACTCCCCCGCAGCTCTTCCCGTGTCCCCCAGTCTCCTTAGCTGAGTGGACCTTGGGGATCGGCTGTGACTGGGGACTCTCCTGCAGCTCCTGGTCTCGGCGAGCAGAGAGAGCCCTCGACGGTCCTCCCGTAACCCCCATTCAGTGGGGCTCGGATTGGTTGGGGCAAGGGATTTCCCTGAAGTTCGCGGGCCCGGCAAGCAGATGGCGCCCTCAAAGCTTCTCCTGTCTCCCCCAAATTAGTGGAGTGCGGGGATTGGCTGGAGCCGCGGGTTCCCCTGCAGCTGTTCGACTAGGTCACCAGAAGGCCTCCTCTCAGCTTCCCCCGTACCCTCCAATCAACTGGTGCTTGGAACTCGGCTGACTTCGGGGATTCTCCTGCAGCTCGAGAATTCGTACTCTAGGGGACGCCCTCGCATTTCCTCCCATTCACCCAAATCAACTGGTGTTTGGGGATTGGCTGTGGACGGAGATTTTCCTGCAGCTAGCGATCTTGGCCAACAGAGGACGCCCTCGCAGCCCTTCCCGTTCCCCCCCCATCTCCTTAAATGCGTGGAACGTGGGGATCGTCTGGACCCGGGTAGACTCATGCAGCTCCTGGGCTAGGCCAACAGAGGAAGCCCTCGCGACTCCTCCCGGTCCACCCCCCATTCAGTGGAGTGCAGGGATTGGCTGGGGCCGGGGCCCGTCCTGCAGAGCTCTGGGTGGGCCAGCAGAGGGCATCCTCGCAGCTCCTCCCATTCCCCCAATCAACTGGTGCTTGGGGATTGGCTGGGGTCCGGGATTCTCTTGCAGCTCGGGAGCTTGGCCAGCAGTGGACGCCCTCGCAGCTCTTCCCCTTTCCCCCCCTTTCCTTGACTAAGTGGAGCGTGGGGATCGATGGATCCGGGAACCCTCCTGCAGCTCCTTGGCCCGGCCAGCAGAAAGCGCCCTCGCAGGTCCTCCCATCCCCCCGCCATTCAGTGGGGCGCGGACTGGTTGGGGCAAGGGATTACTCTGCAGTTTGCGGGCCCGGCCAGCAAATGGCGCCCTCGCAGTTTCTCTCGTCGCCACCAAATCAGTGGAGTGCTGGGATTGGCTGGTGCAGGGGATTTCCCTGCAGCTCTTGGACTTGGTCAGCAGAGGGCGCCCTCTCAGCTTCTCCCGTCCCCTCCAAATCAACTGGTGCTTGGGGACCGGCTGATGTTGGGTATTCTCCTTAATTTCGTTAGGTCGGACAGCAAGGGGCGCCCACGCAGCTCCTCCTGTTCTACTAAATCAACTGGTGCTTGGGGATTGACTGGGGCCGGGGATTATCCTGCAGCTCGCGAACTAGGCCAGCAGAGGACGCCATCGCATGTCTTTCCATTTCCCCTCTCTCCTTAAACGAATGGAGCATGGGGATCGGCCGGAGCCGAGGACAGTCCTGCAACTCCTGGGCTCGGCCAACGCAGGGCCCCCTCGCAGCTCCTCCCAGCCCACCCCCATTCAGTGGATTGCGGGAATTTTGGGGGGCTGGGGCCCGTCCTGCAGGGCTCTGGGTGGGCAAACAGAGGGCGGCCTCGCTGCTCCTCCCGTTCCCCCAAACCAACGGGTGCTTGGGGATTAGCTGAGGCAGGGGATTCCCGTGCAGCTATGGGGCTCGGTCAGCAGAGGGCTCCCTCTCAACTTCTCCCGTCACCTCCAATCAACTGGTGCTTGGGAAATGGCTGGGTTCGGGGATTCTCCTGCAGCTGGCGAGGTCGGCCAGCAGACGACGCTCTCTCAGCTCTTTCAGTTCCCCCCCCTCTCCTTAACTGAGTGGAGTGTGGTGATCGGCTGGAGCCGGGGCCCCTCCTGCAGCTCCTGGGCTCGGCCAGCAGAGGGCGCCCTAGCAGGTCCACCCGTCCCACCCCCATTCAGTGGGGCGGGGATTGGTTGGGGCAAGGGATTTCACTGCAGATCGTGGGCCCGTCCAGGAGATGGCACCCGCGCAGCTTCTCCCATCGCGCCCATATCATTGGAGTGCGGGGATTGGCTGTGGCAGGGGAATTCCCTGCAGCTCTGGTATACGGTCAGCAGAGGGCGCCCTCTCAGCATCTAACGGCCCCTCCAAATGAACTGGTCCTTGGGGATCGGCTGAGGTCGGGGATTCTCCTGCAGCTCTTGAGGTCGGTCAGCAGAGGACGCCCTCGCAGCTCTTCCCGTTTTCCCACCTCCTTTAATGAGTGGAGCGTTGGCATCGGCTAGAGCCAAAGACCGTCCTGCAGCACCTGGGCTCGGCCAACAGAGGGCACTCTAGCAGCTTCTCCCGACCACTCCACATTCAGTGGAGCGCGGGGATTGGCTGGGGCCTGGGATCGTCTTGAAGGGCTCTGGGTGAGCCAGCAGAGAGCGCGCTCGTATGTCCTCCCTCCCCCCTTCAGTGGGGCGCGGATTGGTTGGGGCTCGGGATTTCCCTGCAGCTCGCGGGCCCGTCCAGCAGATGGCACCCGCGAAGCTTCTCCCGTTGGGCCCAAATCATTGGAGTGCGGAGATTGGCTGTGGCAGGGGATTCCCCTGAAGCTTTGGTACACTGTTAGCAGAGGGCGCCCTCTCAGGTACTCCCGTCCCCTCCAAATCAATTGGTGCTTGGCGAACGACTGAGGTCGGGGATCCTCCTGCAGCTCGCGAGGTCGGCCAGCAGAGGACGACCTCGCAACTCCTGCCGTTCCCCACAATCAACCGGAATTCGGGGATTGGCTGGGGTCGGGGTTTCTCCTGCATATCGTGCGCTCGGCCAGCAAACAACGCCCTCGCAGCTCTTCCCTTTCCCCCATTCTCCTTAACTGAGTTGAGTGTGGGGCTCGGCTGGAACTGGGGACACTCCTGCAGCTCAGGGGCTCGGCCAACATAGGGTATTCTCGGAGCTCCTCCCGGCCCTCCCTCCATTCCGTGGAGCGAGGGGTTGGTTAGGGCCGGAACCAGTCCTGCAGGGCTCTAAGTGGGCCCGGGTAGGGCCCCCTCTCAGCTGCTCCCGTATCCCCAATTCAACTGGTGCTTGGGGATTGACTGGGGTCGGGGATTCCCCTGCAGCTTGCGAGCTCGGCCAACAGAGGACGTACGTCCTCGCAGCTCTTCACGTTTCCTCCCCCCTTGAAATGAGTGGACCGTGTGGGTTGGCTGGAGCCTGGGACCCTCCTCCAGCTCCTGGGCTCAGCTAAGCGAGGGCGCACCCGCTGCTCTTCCTGGTCCTCCCCACATTCACTGGAGCGCGGGGATTGGCTGGGGTCGGGGCATGTCCTGCAGGGCTCTGGGGTGGTCAGCAGAGGGCGCCCCCGCATCTCCTCCCGTTCCCCCCAATCACCTGGTGCTTGTCAATTTGCTGGCGTCGAGTATTCTCCTGCAGCTCGCAAGTTCGTCCATCTGTGGAAGACCTCGTAACTCTTCCCCTTTCTCCCCTTCTCCTGAACTGAGTGGAGCGTGGGGATCGGCTGGAGACGGGGACCTTCCCGTAACTCTTGGGCTGGGCAAACAGAGGGCGCCCTCGCAGCTCCTCCCGTTCCCCCCAGTCAACCGGTGCTTGGGGATTGGCTGGGGTCGGGGGTTCTCCTGCACCTCACTAGCTCGGCTGGCAGAGGAGGCCCTTACAGCTCTTTCCGTTCCCCCTATCTTCTTAACTGAGTTGAGCGTGAGGATTGGCTGGAGCTGGAGACCCTCCTGTAGCTCCTGGGCCCGGCCAGCAGAGAGCGCCATAGCAGGTCCACCATTCCCACCACCCCCATTCAGTGGGGTGCGTATTAGTTGTGTCAAGGGAATTCCGTGCAGCTCACCGGCCCGCCCAGCATTTGGCGCCACCGCAGTTGCTCCCATCGCCCCCAAATGAGTAGAGTTCGGGGATTGGCTGTGGCCTGGGATTCCCCTTCAGCCCTTGGACACGGTCAGCAGAGGGCGCCTTCTCAGCTTCTCCCGTCCAATCCAAATCAACTGGTGCTCTGGGATCGGGTGAGGTATGGGATTCTCCTGAAGCACCCGAGTACGGCCAGCAGGGGCTGCACTCGCAGCTCCTCCCATTCCACCCAAAACAACTGGTGCTTGGGAATTGGCTGGGGTCGGGGATTCTCCTGAAGCTCGCGAGCTCGACTAGTAGAAGACGCCCTCGCATGTGTTCCCGTTTCACCCCCTCTCCTTAAATGAGTGGAGCGTAGGGATCGCCTGGAGCTGGGGACCTTCCTGCAGCTCCTGGGCTCGGCCAGAAGAGAGCGCACTCGCAGGTCCTCCCTTCCCCCCGCCCTTCATTCAGTGGGGCACGGATTGGTTGGGGCAAGGGATTTCTCTGCAGCTCGCGGGGATGTTCTGGGGTTGGATCCCGTCCTGGATGACTCTGTGCGGGCCAGCAGAGGGAGTCCTCGCAGGTAATCCCGTTCCCCCCAGTCAACTGGTACTTGGTGATTGGCTGGGGTGGGGATTCTCCTGCAGCTTGGGAGCTTGGCCAGCAGAGGATCGAAAGGATCGGCTGGACCTGGGGACCCTCCTGCAGCTCCAGGACTCTGCCAACCGAGGGCTCCCTCGCAGATCCTCCCGGCCTACCCCTCATTCAGTGGAGTGCGGTGATTGTCTGGGGCCGGGGCCCGTCCTGCAGTTTTCTGGGTTGTTTAACAGAGGGTGCCATTGCAGCTCATCCCATTGCCCCAATGAACAGGTGCTTGGGAATTGGCTGGGGTCCGGGATTCTTGGGCAGCTCGCGAGCTCGGCCAGCAGAGGATGCCCTCGCAGCTCTTCCCGTTTCCCTCCCTCTCCTTAAATTAGTGGAGTGCGGGGATCTGCTGGATCCGGGGACCGTCCTGCAGCTCCTGGGCTCGGCCAACAGAGGGCGCCCCCGAAGCTCCTCCCGGCCCATTCAGTGGAGCGGGGGGATTTTCTGGGGCCGGTGCCCGTCCTGTAGCGCTCTAGCTGGGCCAGAAGAGGGCGCCCCCGCAGCTCCTCCCGTTCCCCCCAATCAACTGTTGCTCGGGGATTGGCTGGCAACGGGGATTCTCCTGCACCTCGCGAGCTCGGCCTGTAGAGGACGCCCTCGCAGCCCTTCCCGTTTCCCCCTCCCTCCTTGAGTGGAGCGTGGGGATCGGCTGGAGCTGGGGACCGTCTTGCAGCTCCTGGGCAGCCCTCGCAGCTCCTCCCGGCCCACCCCCCATTCAGTGGAGCGCGGGGATTGGTGTGGGCAGTGGCCCGCCCTTCAGGGCTCTAAGTGGCTCAGCAGAGGGCGACCTCGCGGTTCCTCCCGTTCCCCCATCAACTGGTGCTTGGGGATTGGCGGGGTTCGCGGATTCTCGTGCAGCTCCCGAGCTCGGCCAGCAGAGGACGCCCTCGCAGCTCTTCCCGTTTCCGTCCCTTTCCTTAAGTGAGTGGACTGTGGGGTCGGGTGCAGACGGGGACCCTCCTGAAGCTACTGTGCTCGCCCAACAGAGGGAGCCCTTGCAGCTCATCCCGGCCCACCCGCCATTCAGTGGGGCACCGAGAATTCCTGGGGCCAGGGCCTATCCTGCAGTGTTCTGGGTGGCCAGAAGATGGCGCCCGCGCAATTACTCATCATCATCATCATCAATCGTATTTATTGAGCGCTTACTATGTGCAGAACACTGTACTAAGAGCTTGGGAAGTACAAATTGGCAACATATAGAGACTGTCCCTACCCAACAGTGGGCTCACAGTCTCCCCTAGGAAGTGGCGCTTTGGTGTTGGCTGGGGTCGGGGATTCTTCTGCCAATCGCGAGCTCGGCCAGCAGAGGACGACCTCACTGCTCTTCCCTTTTCCCCTCCTCTCCTTACCTGAGTGGAGCGTGGTGATCGTCTGGAGCCGGGGCCCCTCCGGCAGGTTCTGGGCTCGGTCAGCAGAGAGCGCTCTCGCAGGGCCTCCTTCCCCCCCCCCCCTCATTCAGTGGGGCATGTATTGGTTGGGGCAAGGGATTTCCCTGCAGCTCGCCGTTCGGGCCAGTAGATGGTGCCCTTGAAATTTCTCCTATCGTCCACAAATCAGTGGATTGCGGTCACTGGCTGGGGCCGGGGATTCTCCTGCATCACTTGGACTCGGTCAGCAGAGGGCGCCCTCTCAGCGTCTCCCGTTCCCTCCAAATCAACTGGTGCTTGGTGATCGGCTGAGGTCAGGGATTCTCCTCCATCTCGTGAGCTCGGCCAGCAGAAGACGTCCTCGCAGCTCTTCCCGTTTCCCCACCTCTGCTTAAATGAGTGGAGCGTGCCGATCGGTTGGAGCCTGTGACCGCCCGGCAGCTCCAGGAATCGGCCAACAGACGGCGCCCTCGCAGTTTCTCCCGGCCCAACCTCCATTCAGTAGAACGTGGGGATTGGCTGGAGCCGGTGCCCGTACTGCAGGGCTCTGGGTGGGCCAGCAGAGGGCTCCCTCGCAGCTCCTCCCCTTCCCGCCAATTCACTGGTGCTTGGGGATCGGCTGAGGTCGGGAGTCTCCTGAAGCTCGCGAGGTCGGCCTGTGGGGGCGCCCTCGCTGAACCTCCCATTCCTCCCAATAAACTACTGCTTGGGGATTGGCTGGGGTCGGAGATTCTCCTGCGGCTTGCGAGCTCGGCCAGCAGAGGAAGCCTTCACACCTCTTCCCGTTTCCCCCCTTCTCCTTAACTCAGTGGAGAATGGGAATCAGCTTTAGCCGGAGACCCTCCAGCAGGTCCTGGACTCGCCAACATAGAGCCCCCCGCAGTTCCTCCCTTCCCCCCCGCCCAATTCAGTGGGACACAGATTCATTAGGGCAAGGGATTTCCCTGCAGCTCACGAGCCGGGCCAGTTGATGGCGCCCTCGCAGCTTCTCCCGTTGCCCCCAAATCTGTGGAGTGCGGTGATTGGCAGGGGCCGGGGATTCACTTTCATCTCTTGGATTCGGTCAGCAGGGAAGCCCTCTCAGCTCCTCCCGTCCCCTCCAAATCAACTGGTGCTTGGGGATCGGCTGGTGTTGGGGATTCTGCCGCAGCTCTCGAGCTCGGCCAGCAGAGGACGCCTTCGCAGTTCTTCTCGTTTCCCCAACTCTCCTTAAATGAGTGGAGCTTGGGATTCGGCTGGAGCGGGAGACCCTCCTGCAGATCCTGGGCTCGGTCAAAATAGTGCACCCGCGCAGCTCCCCCCGGCCCACCCCCAACTTAGTGGAGCGCGGGGATTGTCAGGGACCGGGGCCCGTCCTGCAGTGCTCTGGTTCGGTCAGCAGAGGGCACCATCGCATTTTATACAGTTCCCCCAATTAACGGGTGCTTGGGGATTGGCTGGGGTCGGGGATTCTCCTGCAGCTCGCGAGCTCGGCCAGTAAATGAAGCCCTCGCATCTCCTCCCGTTCCTCCCAATCACCTGGTGCTTGGGGATTGGCTGGGGTCGGGGATTCTCTTGCAGCTCGCGAATTTGGCCAGGAGGGGCACCCTTTCAGCTCCTCCCATTCCCCCCAATCAACTGGTGTTTTGGGATTGGCTGGGGTCGGGGATTTTCCTGAAGTTCGCGAGCTCGACCAGCAGAAGACGCCCTCGCAGCTCTTCCCGTTTCCCCACCTTTTCATAACTGAGTGGATCATGGGGATCGGCTGGAGCCGGGGACCCTCCTGCGGATCCTGGGCTCGGCCATTAGAGAGCGCCCTCGCAAGTCCTACCTTCCCCCCATTCAGTGTGGGGTGGATCGGTTGGGACAAGGGATTTCCCTGCAGCTCGTGGGCCGGGTCAGCAGATGGCCCCCTTGGAGCTTCTCCTGTCGCCCCCAAATGAGTGGAGTGGGGGGATTAGCAGGGGCCGGGGATTCCCCTGAAGCTCCTGGTCTCGGTGAGCGGAGGGCACCCTCTCAGCTTCTCCCATCCCTTCCAAATCAACTGGTACTTGGTGATAGGCTAAGGTCCGGGATTTTCCTGAAAATCGCTAGGTAGGCCAGAAGGGGGCGCCCTCGCAGTTCCTCCCGTTCCCCCAAATCAACTGGTGCTTGGGAATTGGCTAGGTTCGGGGATTCTCCTGCAGCTTGTGAGCTCGGCCAACAGAGGACGCCCTTGAAGATCTTCCCGTTCACCCCCCCCCCTTAACTGAGTGGAGCATGGGGATCGGCTGGAGCCGGGGTAACTCCTGCAGCTCCTGGGCTCGGCCAGCAGAGAGCGCCCTGGTAGTTCCTCCCTTCCCCCCACTCCCATTCAGCGGGGCACGTAATGGTTGGGGTAAGGGATTTCCCTGCAGTTTGCGGACCCGGCCAGTAGATGGGGCCCTCGCAGCTTCTCCCGTCGCCCCTAAGTCAGTGGAGAGCGGGGATTGGCTGGGGCCAGGGATTCACCTCCAGCTCTTGGACTCGGTAACCAGAGGGCGCCCTCTCAGCTTCTCTCATTCCATCCAAATCAACTGGTGCTTGGTGATCGGCTAAGGTCGGGGATTCTCCTCCATCTCGCGAGCTTGGCCAGCAGAAGACGCCCATGCAGCTATTCCCGTTTCCCCAACTCTCCTTAAATGAGTGGAGCATGGCGATCGGCTGGAGCCAGAGACCACCTTGCAGCTCACGGGTCCGGCCAACAGATGCTGTCCTCACTGTTTTTCCCGGCCCAACCCCCATTCAGTAGAGCGTGGGGATTGGCTAGGCCCGGGGCCCATACTGCAGGGTTCTGGGTGGGCCAGCAGAGGGCTTCCTCGCAGCTCCTAACCTTCCCCCCAATTCACTGTTGCTTGGGGATAGGATGAGGTCTGGATTCTCCTGAAGCTCGCGAGGTCGGCCTGTGGGGGCGACCTCGCTGAACCTCCGGTTCCTCCCAATAAACTGCTGCTTGGGGATTGGCTGGGGTCGGAGATTCTCCTGCAGCTTGCCAGCAGAGGACGCCTTCGCAGCTCTTCCCGTTTCCCCCCTTCTCCTTAACTCAGTGGAGCGTGGGGATCAGCTTGACCCGGTGACCCTCCTGCAGCTCCTGGGCTCGGCCAGCAGAAAGCCCCCTCGCAGTTCCTCCCTTCACCCCCCATTCAGAGGGACGCGGTTACATTAGGACAAGGGATTTCACTGCAGCTCATGGGCCGGGCCAGCTGATGGCGCCCTCGCAGCTTCTCCCGTTGCCCCCAAATCTGTGGAGTGCGGTAATTGGCAGGGTCCGCGGATTCACTTTCATCTCTTGGATTCGGTCAGCAGGGAAGCCCTCTCAACTCCTCCCGTCCCCTCCAAATCAACTGGTGCTTTGGGATCAGCTGGTGTCCGGGATTCTGCTGCAGCTTGCGAGCTCGGCCAGCAGAGGACGCCTTCGCAGTTCTTCCCGTTTCCCCAACTCTCCTTAAATGAGTGGAGCTTGGGGTTCGGCTGGAGCGGGGGACCCTCCTGAAGATCCTGGGCTCGGTCAAAATAGTGCACCCTCACAGTTCCTCCCGGCCCACCCCCAACTTAGTGGAATTGCCAGGGGCCGGGGGCCGTACTGCAGTGCTCTGGCTCGGTCATCAGAGGGCGCCATCGTAGCTCATCCCGTTCCCCCACTTACTTGGTCCTTGGGGATTGGCTGGGGTCGGGGATTCTCCTGCAGCTCGCAAGCTTGGCCAGCAGAGGACGCCCTCGCAGCTCTTCCGGTTTCCTCCCTTCTCCTTAACTGAGTGGATCATGGAGATCGGCTGGAGGCGGGGACCCCCCGGCAGCTCCGTGTCTCGTTCAGCAGTGAGCCCCCTCTCAGGTCATCCCTTCCCCCCCCCATCCATTCAGTGGGGCACGGATTGGTTGGGGCAAGGGATTTCCTGCAGCTCGCGGGGATGGGCTGGGGACGGGACCCGTCCTGCATGACTCTGGGTGGGTCAGCAGAGGGCGCCTTTGCAGCTAATCCCGTTCCGCCCTAGTCAACTGGTACTTGGTGATTGGCTGTGGTGGGGAATCTCCTGCAGCTTGAGAGCTTGTCCAACAGAGCATCGAAGAGATCGGCTGGAGCTGGGGACTCTCCTGCAGCTCCAGGGCTCGGCCAACCGAGGGCGCCCTCGCAGCTCCTCCCGGCCTACCCCCCATTCAGTGGAGCGCGGGGATTGTCTGGGGCCGGGGTCCGTCGTGCAGTTTTCTGGGTCGGTCAGCGCAGGGTGCCATCGCAGCTCATCCCGTTCCCCCAGTTAACTGGTGCTTGGGGATTGGCTGGGGCCGGAGATTCTCGTGCAGCTCGGGAGCTCGGGCAGCAGAGGCCGCCCTCGCTGCTTTTAGTCGTTTCCCCCCCCCCCCCCTCCTTAAATGACTGGAGTGCGGGGATCTGCTGGAATCTGGAACTGTCATGCAGCTCCTGGGCTCGGCCAACAGAGGGGGCCCCCGAAGCTCTTCCCGGCCCACCCCTCATTTAGTGGAGCGGGGGGCTTTGCTGGGGCCGGGGCCCGCCCTTCTGGGCTCTGGGTGGGCCATCAGAGGGCGCCCTCGCGGCTCCTCCCGTTCCACCTAATCAACTGGTGATTGGGGATTGGCTGTGGTGGGGCATTCTCCTGAAACTCGCGAGCTCGTCCAGCACAGGACGCCCTCTCAGCCCTTCCCGTTTTCCCCGACTCCTTAAATGAAAGGAGCGTGGGGATAGGCTGGAATCGGGGACCGTCCTGCAGATCCTGGGCTCGGCCAATAGACGGAGCCCTCGCAGCTCCACCCTACACACCCCACATTCAATGTGGCGCGGGGATTGGCTGGGGCAAGGTCCCGTCCTGCAGGTCTATGGTTGGGCCAGCAGAGGGTGCCCTCGCAAATCATTCCGTCCCCCCCACACACAATCAAATGGTGCTTGGGCATTAGCTGGGGTCGGGGATTCTCCTGTAGCTCGCGAGATCAGCCAGCAGAGAACGCCGTCGCAGCTCTTCCCGTTTCTCCCCAACATTCCTTAACTGAGTGGAGCATGGGGATCGGTTTCAGCCAGGGACCGTCCTGTAGCTCCTCGGATCGGCCAGCAGAGAACGCACTCGCTGGTCCTCCCGTCCCCCCCACCATTCAGTCGGGCGTGGATTGTTTGGGGCAAGGGATTTCCCTGCAGCTCGAGGGCCCGGTCAGCAGATAGCGCCCTAACAGCTTCTCCCATCGTCCCCGAGTCAGTGCAGTGCGGGGAGTGCCTGGCGCCGAGGATCCCCCTGTTGCTCTTGTACTCGGTCAGCAGAGGGCGCCCTCTCAGCTTCTTGCGTCCCCTCCAAATTAACTGGTGCTTGGGGATCGGCTGATATAGGGGATTCTCCTTAAGATCGCAAGGTCGCCTAGCAGGGGGCGCCCTCGAAGCTCCTCCCGTTCCTCCCAATCAACTGGTGTTGGGGGACTGGCTGCGTTCGGGGATTCTCCTGCAAACAAGCTCGGCCAGCAGAGGGCGCCCTAGCAGCTCTTCCCTTTCCCCCCTTCTCCTTAAATGAGTGGAGCGTAGGGATCTGTTGGAGCCCTGAAACTGCTTTCCTCTCCTGCGGTCTGCCAACAGAGGGCGCCCTCGCAGCTGCTCCCGGCCCACCACATATTCAGTGTAGTGCGGGGATTGGCTAGGGCCGTTGCCCTTCCTGAAGGGTTCTGGGGGGAGGATGCAGAGGGAGCCCTCCCAGCTCCTCCCATTCCCCCGAATCCACTGGTGCTTGGCGATTGGTTGGGGTCGGGGATTCTCCTGCCGCTCTCGACCTGTAGTGGACGCCCTCGCAGCTCTTCCCGTTTCGCCGCTCTCCTTAAATGAGTGTAGCATGGGGATCTGCTGAAGCCTGGGACCGTCCTGCAGCTCCTGGGCTCGGCCAACAGAGGGCACCCTCGCAGCTGCTCCCGGCCCACCACACATTCAATGCAGCGCGGGGACTGGCTGGGGACGGGGCCGGCCCTGTAGGGCTCTGGGTGCGCCAGCAGAGGGCGCCCTCTCTTCTCCGCCTCTTCCCCCCAGTCAACTGGTACTTGGGGATTGGCTGGGGTCGGGCATTCTCCTGCAACGCGCCAGCTCGGCCAGTAGAGGACGCCCTCGCAGCTCTTCCCATTTCCCCCCCTCCATAAATGACTGGATCATGGGGATCAGCTGGAGCCGGGGACCATCCTGCAGCTCTTGGGCTCGGTCAAATGAGGGCGCCCTCGCAGGTCATCCCGTCACACCACACCCCCCATTCAGTGGGGCAGGGATATGTTGGGGCAGCGATTTCCCTGCAGCGCGAGGTTCCGACCAGCAGAAGGTGCCCTCGTAGCTTCAACTGTCTCCACCGAATCAGTGGATTGTGGGGATTGGCTGGGGCCAGGGACTCCCCTGTAGCTCTTCGACTCTTTCAGCAAAGGGCACCCTATCAGCTTCTCCAGTCCCCTCCAAATTAACTGGTGCTTGGGGACCGGCTGAAGTCGTGGTTTCTCCTTCAGCTCGCGATGTCAGCCAGCAGAGGGCAGCCTCGCTGCTCCTCCCGTTCACCCCAATCAACTGGTGCTTAGGGATTGGCTGGAGTAGGGGATTATCCTGCAGCTCGCAACTTCGACCAGAACAGGACGCCCTCGCAGCTCTTCCCGTTTCCCCCAACTCCTTAAATGAAAGGATTGTGGGGATCGGTTTGAGCCAGGGACTGTCCTGCAGCTCCCGGGTTCGGCCAGCAGAGAACGAACTCGGTGGTCCTCCCATGCCCCCCCACCCCATGCAGTGGGGCACGAATTGGTTCGGGCAAGGGATTTCCAAGCAGTTCGATGGCCCGGTCAGCAGATGTCACAATCGCAGGTTCTCCAGGAGCCCCAAATCAATGGAGTACAGGGACTGGGTGGGCCCCTGGATTCCCTTGCAGCTCTTGGACTCGGTCAGCAGAGGGCGCCCTCTCAGCTTGTCCTGTCCCCTCCAAATCAAATGGTGCTTGGGGATTGGCTGGGGTCGGGCATTTTCCTGTAACTCGCGAGCTCGGCCAGCAGAGGACGCCCTCGCAGCTCTTCCAGATTCCCCCCTCCATAAATGAGTGGAGCGTGGGGTTCGGCTGGACCCGGGGACCGTCATGCAGCTCCTGGGCTCGGCCAACAGAGGGCGCCCCCGACGTTACTCCCGGCCCACCCCCCCATTCAGAGAAGGGCCGGTATTGGCTGGTTCCGGGACCGATCTGCAGGGCTCTAGGTGGGTCAGAAGAGGGCGCCCTCGCAGCTTCTCCCATTCCCCTCAATCTTGGGGATTGGCTGGGGTCGGGGTTTCTCCTGCAACTAGAGAGCTCGGTCAGCTGAGGACGCCCTCGCAGCTCTTCTCGTTTCCCTCCTTCTCCTGAACTGACTGGAGAATGGGGATCGTCGGGAGTCGGGGTCCCTCCTGCAGCACCTGGGCTCAGCAAACAGAGAACGCCTTCGCGTTCTTCCCGTTTCCCCCATCGCCTTAAATGTGTGGAGCGTGGGGATCGGCTGGAGTGGACCCATCTGCAGCTCTCGGGCTCGGCCAACAGAGGGTGCCCTCGCAGCTCCTCCCGGCCCACCCCCCATTCAGTGGAACGCGGGGATTGGCTGTGGCTGTGGATTCCCCTGCAGTGCTCTGGGTGGGCCAGTAGAGGGCGTTGCATCTCTAGCAGTCGGTCCGCAGATGACGCCCTCGCAGGTTTTCCCGTCCCTTCCAAATCAACTGGTGCTTGGGTATCGGCAGAGGTCGGAGATTCTCCTGAATCTCGCGAGGTCGACCAGCAGGGGTCGACCTCGCAGGTCCTCCCGTTCCCCCCAATCAACTGGTGCTTGGGGATTGGCTGGGTTCTGGGACTCTCCTGCAGCTCGCGAGCCTGACCAGCAGAGGAGGCCCTCGCAGCTCATCTCCGTCCCCGTACCCCCTTAAATGAGTGGAGCGTGGGATTGGCAAGAGCCAGGGACCGTCCTGCAGCTCCTGGCCTCGGCCAACAAAGGGCGCCCTCGTAGCTCCTCCCGGCCCACCCCCTATTCAGTGGAACGCCGAAATTGGTTGGTGCCGGGACCCGTTCTGCAGGCCTGTGAGTGGGCCAGCAGAAGTCGCCCTCGCAGCTCCTTTCATTCCAACCAATCAATTGGTGCTTGGGGATTAGCTGGGGTCGGGGATTCTCCTGCAGCTCCTGTTCTCGGCCAAAAGAGGGCGCCCTCGCAGCTCCTCCCGACAAACCCCCAATTCAGTGAGGCACGGGAATTGGCTGGGGCCGGGGATTCTCCTGCAGCTCGCGAGTTCGGCCTACAGAGGATGCTCTCGCAGCTCCTCCCATTTACCCCCTCTACTTAGCAGAGTGGAACGTGGGGATCGGCTGGACCTGGGGACCCTCCTGCAGCTCCTGGTCTCTGCCAGCAGAGGGCGCCCTCGCAGCTTCTCCCATCACCCCCAAATCAGTGGAATGCGGGGATTGGCTGAGGCCGGTGATTCCCCTGCAGCTCTTGAATTCGGTCAGCTGACGGCGCCCACTCAGCTTCTCCCGTCACCTCCAAATCAACTAGTGCTTGGGGATCGGCTGAGGTCGGGAATTCTCCTGCAGCTCACGATGTCGGCCAGAAGGGGGCGCCTTCGCAGTTCCTCCCGTTCCCCCAATTAACTGGTGCTTGGGGATTGGCTGGGGTCGGGGATTCTCCTGCAGCTTGCGAGCTCGGACAGCAGAGGACTCCCTCGCAGCTTTTCTCGTATCCCGTCCTCTCCTTAAATTAGTGGAGCGTGGTGATCAGCTGGAGATGAAGACCTTCCTACAGCTTCGGGGCCCGGTCAACAGATGACGCCCTCGCAGGGCCTCCCACCCCCCATTCTGTGGTGCGTGAATTGGTTGGGCCAAGGGATTTCCCTTTGGCTCGCGGGGCCGCTAGGCAGATGTCGCCCTCGCAGCTTCTCCCGTCGCCCCCAAATCAGTGGAATTGGGTGACTGGCTGTGCCGGGGATTTCCCTGTAGCTCTTGGATACCGTCAGCAGAGGGGGCCTTCGCAGCTCCTCCCATTCCCACCTATCAACTCGTGCTTGGGGATTGGCTGGGGTCGGGGATTCTCCTGAAGCTCGCGAGCTCTGTCAGCAAAGGACGCTGTGGCAGCACTCCCCCCCCCCCCTTCTTAAATGAGTGGAGCGTGGGGGAAGGCTGAAGCCGGAGACTGTCCTGCAGCTTCTGGGCTCGACCAACAGAGGGAGCCTTCGCAGCTCTTCCCGGCCCAACCTCCATTCGGGGGATAGTGGGGATTGGCTGGGGCCGGGGCCCGTCCTGCGGGACTCTGGCTGGGCTAGCAGAAGGCGCCCTCGCAGCTCCTACCGTTACCCTCCCTCTCCTTAAATGAGTGGAGCATGGGGATTGGCTGGAGCCGGTGACCATCCTGCATCTCCAGGTCTCGGCCAACAGCGGGCACCCTCTCAGGTCCTCCCGGCCCACCCCTAGTTCAGTGGACCGCAGGGATTATTTCGGGCCAGGGCCCGTCCTGCAGGGCTCTGAGTGGGCCAGCAGAGGGCATTCTCGCAGCTCCTCCCATTCCCCCGAATCAACTGGTGCTTAGGGATTGGCTGTGGTCGGGGATTCTCCTGCTGCTCGCGAGCTCAGTCAGCAGAGGTCGCCCTCGCTGCTCTACCCGTTTCCCACCTCTCCTTAAGTGAGTGGAGCGTGGGGATCAGCTGGAGCCAGGGACCGTCCTGTAGGTCCCGGCTCGGCCAAGAGAGGGCGCCCTCCCAGCTCCTCCCGGCCCACCCCCAATTCAGTGGAGCGCGGGGATTGCCTGGGGCCGGTGCCCGTCCTGCAGGGCTCTGGGTGGGCCTGCAGAGGGCGCCCTCGCAGCTCTTCACGTTCCCTCCATTCAACTGGTGCTTAGGGATTGGCTGGGGTAGGGGATTCTCCTGCAGTTCGGGTGCACGGCCAGCAGAGGACGCCCTCTCTGCTCTTCCTGTTTCCCCCCTCTCCTTAACTGAGTGGAGCGTGGGGATCGGCTGGAGCCAGGTATCGTTCTGCTACTCCTGGGCTCGGCCAATCGAGGGCACCCTCGCAGCTCCTCCCGACCCACCCCCGATTCAGTGGAACGCGGGGATTGGCTGGGGTCCATGCCCGTCCTGAAAGGCTCTGGGTGGGCCAGCAGTTGAAGCCTTCGCAGCTCCTTCCTTTCCCCCCAGTCAACTGGTGCTTGGGGATTGGTTGGGGTCGGGGATTCTCCTGCAGCTCGCAAGCTCGACCAGCAGATGTCGGCCCTCGCAACTCTTACCGTTTCCCACCCTCTCCTTAAATGAGTGGAGGGTTGGGAAGGGTTGGAGCCAGGTATCCTCCTGCAGCTCCTCGGCATGGAAAGCAGAGGGTGCCCTCGCAGGTCCTTCTTACCCCCGCCCCATTCAGTGGGGCGCGGATTGGTTGAGGCAAGTAATTTAACTGCAGATGATGGGCCCGGCCAACAGATAGCGCCCTCGCAGCTTCTCCCGTCTCCACCAAATCAGTGGATTTCGGGGATTGGCTGGGGCCAGGGATTCCTCTGCAGCTCTTTGACTCGATCAGTAGAGGGCGCCCTCTCTGCTTCTCCCGACCCCTCCAAATCACCTGATGCTTGGGGATAGGCTGTGGTCGGCTATTCCCCTTCAGCTCACGAGGTCGGCCTGGGGGGCGCCCTCGCCGCTCCACCCGTTCCCCCCAATCAACTGGGGCTTGACGATTAGCTAGGGTCGGGGATTCTCCTGCAGCTCGAGAGTTCGACCAGCAGAGGACTCCCTCCTAGCACTTCTCGTTTCCCCAACTCTTCTGAAAAGAGTGGAGTGTGGGGATCGCGCCGAGCCGGGGACCGTCCTGCAGCTCATGGTCTCGGCCAAACGAGGGCGCCCTCGCAGCTCTTCCCGGCCCACCCGCCATTCAGTGGAGCGCGGGGATTGGCTGGGGCCGGGGATTCTCCTGCAGCTTGCGAGCTCGGCCAGCAGAGGACGCCCTCGCAGCCTTTCCCGTTTCTCCCCCTTTTCTTAAATGAGCGGAGCGTGGAGTTTGGTTGGAGCCGGGGACCCTCCTGCATTTCCTGGTTCTGCCGATAGAGGGCTCCCTTGCAGGCCCTTCCGTCCCCCCCATTCAGTGGGGTGCAGATTGGTTGGTGCAAGTGATTTCCCTGCAGCTCGCGGGCCCGGACAGCAGATGGCGCCCTTGCAGTTTCTCCCGTCTCCACCAAATCAGTGGAGTGCGGGGATTGGCAGGGAATGGGGATTCTCCTGCAACTTGCGAGGTCGGCCAGCAGAGGACGCCCTCGTAACTCTTCCCGTTTCCCCCCTCTCCTCAACTGAGTGAAGCGTGAGGATCAGCTGGCGAATCGGAGTCTCCTGCAACTCCTGAGCTCGGCCAGGAGAGAGCACACTCGCAGGTACTCCCGTCCCCCCGCCCCATTCCGTGGGGCGCGGATTGGTTGGGACAAGGGATTTCCCTGGAGCGCGTGGGTTCGGCCAACAGAGGGCGTCCTCGCAGGTCCTCCCGGACCACCCCCATTCAGTGGAATGCGGGGATTGGCTGGGGCCGGGGATTCTCCTGCAGCTTGAGAAAATGGCCAGCAGAGGACGCCCTCGCAGCACTTCCCGCTTCCCCCCCCATCTCCTTAACTGAGTGGAGCGTGGGGATCGGCTGGAGCCGGGGACCATCCTGCAGCTCCTGGGCTCGGTCAACCAAAGGGGCCCTCGCAACTCCGCCAGGCCCACCCCCCATTCAGTGGAGCGCGGGGATTGGCTGGGGCCGCGGCACATCTTGCAGGGCTCTGGGGGGGGGGGGCTTCAAGCTGCACCCTCGCAGCTCCTCCCGTTCCCCCCAATCAACTGGTTCTTGGGGATTGGCTGGGGTCGGGCATTTTCCTGTAACTCGCGAGCTCGGCCAGCAGAGGACGCCCTCGCAGCTCTTCCCGTTTCCCCCACCCTCCTTAAATGAGTGGAGCGTGGGGATCGGCTGAGGCCGGTGACCGTCCTGCAGCTCTTGGGATCGGTCAACCGAGGGCTCCCTCGCAGCTCCTCCCGGTCCACCCCCATTCAGTGGAGTGCTTAGATTGTCTGGGGTAGGGGATTCTCCTGCAGCTTGCGAGCTCGGACAGCAGATGACTCCCTCGCAGCTCTTCCCGTTTCCCCCCATCTCCCTGACTGACTGGAGCTTGGGGATCGGCGGGAGCCAGGGACAGTCCTGCAGGTCCTGGGCTCGGCCAACAGAGGGCGCCCTCGCATATGCTCCCGGCCCACCCCCCCATTCAGTGGATATCGGGGATTGGCTGGAGCCAGCGCCCGTCCCGCAGGGCTCTGGGTGGGCCAGCAGAGAGCGACCTCATAGCTACTCCTGTTCTACAAAATCAACTGGTGCTTGGGGATTGGCTGGGTTTGGGGATTCTCCTGCAGCTTGCGAGCTCGGCCAACAGAAGTCGCTCTCACAGTTCTTCCCGTTTCTCCCCCTCTCCTTAAAGGATTGGAGCGTGGGGATCGGCTGGAGCCGGGAACACTCTTGAAGCTCCTGTGCTCGGCCAGCAGAGGGCGTCCTCCCTGCTCTTCGTGTCCCACCCCCCATTCTGTGGAGCGCGGGGATTGGTTGGGATAGGGGACCCTCTTGTAGCTTCTGGGCTCGGGCAACAGAGGGAGCCCTCGCAGCTCCTCCAGGCCCACTCCCCATTCAGTGGAACATGGGGATTGGCTGGGGCCAGGGCCCGTCCTGCAGGGTTCTGGGTGTGCTAGCAGAGGTCGCCCTCGTAGCTACTCCCGTTCTCCAAAATCAACTGGTGCTTGGGGATTGGCTGGGTTCGGGGATTCTCCCGCATCTCGCGAGCTCGACTAGCAGAGGACGCCCTGGTAGCTCTTCCCGTTTCCCCCCTCTCCTTAAAAGAGTGGAGCGTGGGGATTTGCTGGAGCCGGGGACCCTCTTGCAGCTCATTTGCTCGGCCAACAGAGGGCGCCCTCGCAGCTCCTCCCGGCCCACACCCCATTGAATGGAGCGCGGGTATTGGAGTGGGCCTTGGCCCGCCCTTCAGGGCTCTGGGTGGGCCAGCAGAGGGCGCCCTCGCAGCTTCTCCCGTTCCCCCCAATCAACTGGTGCTTGGGGACTGGCTGGTGTCGGGAATTCCCTTGCACCACGCGAGCTCGGCCAACAGAGTACGCCCTCGCAGCTCTTCCCGTTTCCCACCCTCTCCTGAACTGAGTGGAGTGTGGGGATCGGGTGGTGATGGGGATGCTTCTGCCGCTCCTGAGCGCCCTCGCATGTCCTTCCTTCCCCCCAATTCAATGGTGCGCGAATTGGATGGGGCAAGAGATTTCCCTGCATCTCGCGGGCCCGGCGAGCAGTTGGCGCCCCTCGCAGCTTCTCCCGTCGTCCCCAAATCAGTGGAGTGTGGGGATTGGCTGGGGCCGGGGATACCCCTGCAACTCTTGGACTCAGTCAGCAGAGGGCGCCCCCTCAGCTTCTCCCATCCCCTCTAAATCCATCATCATCATCATCATCAATCGCATTTATTGAGCGCTTACTATGTGCAGAGCACTGTACTAAGCGCTTGGGAAATACAAATTGGCAACATATAGAGACAGTCCCTACCCAACAGTGGGCTCACAGTCTAAAAATCCACTGGTGCTTGGGGATTGGCTGAGGTAGGGGGATTCTCCTGCAGCTCGCGAGGTCGGCCAGCAGGGGGCGCCCTCGTAGCTCCTCCCGTTCCCCCCAATCTACTGGTGCTTGACCATTGGCTGGGGTCGGTAATTCTCCTGCAGCTCGCAAGCTCGGCCTCTCCTTAATTGTGTGGAGTATGAGGATCTGCTGGAGCCGGGGCCCGTCCTTCAGCACCTGGACTCGGCCAACCGAGGGCCCCCAAGCCGCTCTTCCCGGCCCGCCCACCATTCAGTGGAGCGCAGGGATTGGCTGAGGCCGAGGCCCGCCCTGCTGGTCTCTGGGTGGGCCAGCAGAGGGCGCCCTTACAGCTGCTCCCGTCCCACCAATCAACTGATGCTTGGCGATTGTCTGGGGTCGGGGATTCTCTGGCAGCTAGGGAACTAAGCAATCAGAGGACGCCCTCGCAGCCCTTCCCTTCCCCCCCACTCTAATTGAGTGGAATGTGGGGATCGGCCGGGGACGCTGAGTATCCTGCAGCTCCTGGGCTCGGCCGGCAGAGAGCGCCCTCGCAGTTCCTCCCATCCATTCAGTCGGGCGCGGTTTGGTTTGGTTGGGGAAAACTTGCTCCCAACTGCCATTCCCATTCCTCACCTTCCCCTTCCCCTCTCCCACCCAGCTTTTTCCCTCCCTTTCCCCCCCCCACCGCTCCCCCTAACCCCCTAATCAGGATCCCTCTGTACCAGCGCCAATCCTCAACTCCTCCCTCCCATCCCCCTCCCTCCCCACCTCCTCTACCCCACCCCATCCCAGTTCTCCTTTAACATCGCCACCCCTCTTCCCACTCTCCCCGCCTAGGCCCCCGCCAACTCATCCCAATCCAAAGCATCCCCACCACTCGCACCCTTCCCCCTCCCTCCACTCCCTCCACAGCTGCTGCCAAGTGTGGCCTCTGGAACCCCCGCTCCGTTATAAGTAAGCTCCCTTTAATCCTGGACCTATTCCTTTCCAGGTCTCTACTTCTCCTCGGCCTACTCCTCCTCCATGGCAGTCTCCGGACGACACGGTCTCTTCTGCTGCTCTCTCCAGTGGAGGCCTCCTCCTCTCCCACTCCCCCTGACTCACCGGAAAAGGAGGAGGTGTCGGTTTCCTTCTCGCCCCACAATGTCTCTTTCGCACTATCCCTCCTCCCCCTTCCCTTTCCTTCCCTTCCTTTGAAGCCCACATTATTCGCCTCTACCACCCCCTCCAGATTCTTGTAGCCGTCATCTACCGCCCCCCAGGCCCCTCCTCCAAATTCTTTAATGATTTTAACCCCTTCCTCACCTTCCTTCTCTCCTTTTCCATGCCCATTCTGATCCTCGGAGACTTCAAAATCCACGTGAACATCGCTGGTGACTCCTCTGACGCCCGCCTTCTATCTCTCCTTGACGCTGCCAACCTCTTGCTCCACCCCACCTCGCCTACTCACCAACTTGGTCGCACCCTCGACCTCATCATCTCCTACCGCTGCACTATCTCCACCCTCAACAACTCTGAAATCCCTCTCTCTGATCATAATCTTTTCACCTGCCTCCTCACTCACACTCCTTTCCCCTGTAAATCTATATTACGTCTTCACAGCGACCTCCGCTCTCTTGACCCCATCCATCTTTCTGATCGCCTCACACCCCAGCTCGCCTCCCTTTCCTCTCTACCCAATTTGATGATCAGATTACTGCTCTCAACTCTACCCTCTCTACGCAGCTCGACTCCCTCGCTCCCCTTTCCCTTCGCCACTCTCGTGCCACTAACCCACAACCCTGGATCACTGCCACTGTCCGCCTACTTCGCTCTTATGCTCGAGCTGCTGAACGATGTTGGGGAAAGTCGAAACACCATGCCAACCTCGTTCACTTCAGCTTTATCCCTTGCTGCCTTATCTCAGCTTTCTCCTCTGCCAGAAAAAACTATTTCTCCTCCCTTATTGACACCCATGCCCACCATCCCCGTCAGATCTTCCGTATATTTAACTCTCTTCTCAGGCCCCCTGTTCCTCCCCCTCCTCCTTCCCTCACCCCGAACGATCGGGCCTCCTACTTCATTAATAAAATTAAATCCTTCAGGTATGAGCTCCCCAAAGTCACTCCCCCACATTCTCCGGGTTCCCCGGCTCTCAGCGCTCTCCGCTACTCTCCCTTCCTTCCCACAAGTATCCTCAGATGAGATATCCTCCCTCCTCTCATGTGCTACTTCGGCCACCTGTTCTTCTGACCCCATTCCCTCTTATCTTATGAAATCTCTCGATCCGTCCCTTCTTCCCAATTTAACTTCCACCTTCAACCGTTCACTCTCCACTGGCTCCTTACCCTCTTCCTTCAGACATGCCCACGTCTCTCCCATCCAAAAAATCCCTCTCCTGACCCCACTTCACCTTCTAATTATCGCCCTATCTCCCTCCTACCATTCCTTTCCAAACTCCTTGAACGAGTCGTCTGCACACGCTGCCTGGAATTTCACAACGCCAACTCTCTCTTCGACCCCCTCCAATCTGGCTTCTGTCCCCTACATTCCACCGACACTGCCCTCTCAACGGTCACCAATGACCTCCCGCTTGCCAAACCAAACGGATCCTACTCTATCTTAATCCTCCTCGACCTCTCAGCTGCCTTCGACACTGTGGACCACCCCCTTCTCCTCAACATGTTATCCAACCTTGGCTTCACAGACTCTGTCCTCTCCTGGTTCTCCTCTTATCTCTCCGGCAGTTCATTCTCAGTCTCTTTTGTGGGCTCCTCCTCCCCCTCCCATCCCCTAACTGTAGGGGTTCCTCAAGGGTCAGTTCTTGGTCCCCTTCTGTTCTCTATCAACACTCACTCCCTTGGTGACCTCATTCGCTCCCACGGCTACAACTATCATCTCTACGCTGATGACACCCAAATCTGCATCTCTGCCCCTGCTCTCTCTCCCTCCCTCCAGGCTCGTATCTCCTCCTGCCTTCAGGACATCTCCATCTGGATGTCTGCCCGCCATCTAAAACTCAACATGTCCAAGATTGAACTCCTTATCTTCCCTCCCAAACCCTGCCCTCTTCCTGATTTTCCCATCACTGCTGATGGCACTACCATCCTTCCCGTCTCACAGGCCCGCAACCTTGGTGATATCCTCGACTCTGCTCTCTCGTTCAACCCTCACATCAAATCCGTCACTAAAACCTGCCGGTCTCACCTCCGCAACATTGCCAATAACCGCCCTTTCCTCTCCATCCGAACCGCTAACCTCCTCGTTCAATCTCTCATCCTATCCTGACTGGATTACTGCAACAGTCTCCCCTCTGATCTCCCATCTTCCTGTCTCTCCCCACTCCAATCTGTACTTCACGATGCTGCCCGGATCGTCTTTGTGCAGAAATGGTCTGGGCATGTTACTCCCTTCCTCAAAAATCTCCAGGGTTACCAATCAACAATCATCAGACAAAACCTACCCAGTCTCCGCTTCAAGGCTCTCCATCACCTCTCCCCCTCCTACCTCACCTCCCTTCTCTCCTTCTACAGCCCAGCCCGCACCCTCCGCTCCTCTGCCGCAGACCTCCTCACTGTTCCTCGTTCTCGCCTATTCCGCCATCGACCCCCGGCCCACGTCCTCCCCCTGGCCTGCAATGCCCTCCCTCCGCACATCCGCCAAGCTAGCTCTCTTACTCCCTTCAAGGCCCTACTGAGAGCTTACCTCCTCCAGGAGGCCTTCCCAGACTGAGCCCCCTCCTTCCTCTCCCCCTCCTCCACCTCCCCACCCCCACCGTACCTCCTTCCCCTCCCCACAGCAGCTGTATATATGTATATATGTTTGTACATATTTATTACTCTATTAATTTATTTTACTTGTACATAATTATTCTGTTTATTTTATTTTGTTAATATGTTTTGTTTTGTTGTCTGTCTCCCCCTTCTAGACTGTGAGCCCTCTGGTGGGTAGGAACCGTCTCTATATGTTGCCAACTTGTACTTCCCAAGCGCTTAGTACAGTGCTCTGCACACAGTAAGCGCTCAATAAATATGATTGAATGAATAAATAAATGAATGAAACGGATTTCCCTGCAGCTCGCGGGCTCGGCCAGCAGATGGCACCCTCGCAGCTTCTCCCGTCGCCCACAATTCAGTGGAGTGCGTGGATGGGCTGGGGCCGGGGATTCTCCTGCAACTCTTGTTCTCAGTCAGTTGAGGGCGCCCTCTGAGCTTCACCCCCGTCCCCTCCAAATCAACTGGTGCTTCGGTATCGGCTGAGGTCGGCGATTCTCCTTATGCTCGCGAGTTCGGCCAGCAGGCGCCGCTCTTGCAACTCCTCCCGGCCAACCTCCTATTCAGTGGACCGCGGGGATTGTCTGGGGCCGGGGCACGTACTGAAGTGCTTTGGTGGGCCAGCAGAGGGCTCCCTCGCAGCTCCTCCGTTTCACCCCCCTCAACTGGTGATTGGGGATTGGCTGGGGTCGGGGATTCTCCTGCTGCTTGCGATCTCGGCCAGCAGAGGACGCCCTCGCAGCTCTTCCCGTTTCCCCACCTCTCCTTATTTGAGTGGAGCGTGAGGATCGGCTGGTGCCGGGGACCGTCCTGCAGCACGTGGGCTCTGCCAAAAGAGGGCGCTCTCGCTGCTCCACCTGGCCCACGCCCCATTCAGTGGAGCACGGGGATTGTCTGGGGCCGGGGCTGTCCTGCAGCGCTCTGGGTGGGCGCCCTCGCAGCTGCTCCCATTCCCACAAATCAACTGGCGCTTGGGGATTGGCTAGGGCCTGGGATTCCCCTCCAGATCGCGACCTCGGCCAACAGAGGACGCCCTCGCTGCTCCTCCCGTTTCCCCTCCTCTCCATAAATGAGTGAAGCGTGCGGATCGGCTGGAGCCGGGGACCGGCCTGCAGATCCTGGGCTCGGCCAGCCGAGGGCGCCCTGGCAGCTCCTCTAGGCCCACCCCCCGTTCAGTGGAGCGCGGGGATTGGCTCGGGTCGGGAACCAGGCTACAGGGCTCTGGGTGGGCCACCAGAAGGCACCCTCGCAGCTCCTCCCGTTCCCCCCATCAACTAGTGCTTGGGCATTGTCTGGGGCTGGGAAATCCCCTGCAGCTCTTGGACTCTCTCAGCAGGGGAGCGTGGGGATCGGCTGTAATCGGGACCCTCCTGCAGCTCCTGGGCTCGGCCAGCAGAGAGCCCCCTCGTAGGTCCTCCCATCCCCACCATTCAGTGGGGCGCGGATTGATTGGGGCAAGGGATTTCCCTGTAGCTCGCGGTCCCGGCCAACACATGGCGCCCACGCATCTTCTCCCGTCGCCCCCAAATCAGTGGAGTGCGGGGATTGGCGTGGGACGGGGATTCCCCTGCAGCTCCTGGACTCGGCCAGCAGAAGACGCCCTCTCAGCTTCTCCCGTCCCCACCAAATCAACTGGTACTTGAGGATCGACCGAGGTCGGGGATTCTCCTTAATCTCGAGAGGTCGGCCAGCATGGGGCGCCCTCGCAGCTCCTCCTGTTCCCCCCAATCAACTGGTGCTTGAGGATTGGCTGGGGTCGGGGATTCTCCTGCAGCTCACGAGCTCGGTCAGAAGAGGACGCCCTCGCAGCTCTTCCCGTTTCCCCTCCCTCTACTTAAATGAGTGGAGCTTGGGGATCAGCTGGAGCTGAAGGCCGTCCTGCAGCTCCTGGACTCGGCCAACCGAGGGCGCCCTTGGAGCTCCTCCCGGGCCACCCCTCATTCAGTGGAGGGTGGAGATTGGCGGGGGCCAGAGCCCATCCTGCAGGGCTCTGGGTGGGCCAGCAGAGGGCGCCCTCGCAGCTCCTCCCGTTCACCCCAATCAACTGGTGCTTGGGGATTTTATCGGGTCTGGGATTCTTCTGCAGCTCGCGAGGTCGGTCATCAGAGGACGCCCTCGCAGCTCTTCCCGTTTCCACCTCTCTCCTTAATTTAGTGGAGAGTGGGGATCGACTGGTGTCGGGGACTCTCCTGCAGCTCCTTGGCTCGGCCAGCAGAGAGGGCCCTCGCAACTCCTCCCGTCTCCCTCTCCCATTTCAGTGGCAGGTGGATTGGTCGTGGCAAGGGATTTCACTCCAGCACGCGGGCCCGGCCAACAGATGGCGCCCACGCATCTTCTCCCGTCACCCCCAAATCAGTGGAGTGCGGGGATTGGCGTGGGACGGTGATTCCCCTGCAGTTCTTGGATTCGGTCAGCAGAAAAAGCCTTCTCAGCTTCTCCCATCCCCTCCAAATCAACTGGTGCTTGGGGATCGGCTGAGGCGGGGGATTCTCCTTAAGCTCACGAGGTCGGCGAGCAGGGGGCGCCTTCGCAGCTTCTCCCGTTCCCCCCAATCAACTGGTGCTTGGGCATTGGCTGGGGTCGGGGATTCTCCTGCTGCTCGCGAGCTCGGCCAGCAGAGGAAGCCCTCGCAGCTCTTCCTGTATCCCCACCTCTCCTAAAATGAGCGGAACGTGGTGATCGGCGGGAGCCGTGACCCTCCTGCTACTCCTGGGATTGAGCAACAGAAGACGCCCACGCAGCTCCTCCCTGACCATACCCCATTGAGTGGAGCGCGGGGATTGGCTGGGGACGGGGATTATCCTACAGCTCGCGAAATCGGCCAGCAAAAGACGACCTCGCAGCTTTTCCCCCTCCCCCCTCTCCTTAACTGAGTGGAGCGTGTAGATCGGCTGGGGCCGGGGACTCTCCTGCAGCTCCTAGGCTCGGCCAGCAGAGAGCGCCCTCCCAGGTCCTCCCCTCCCCTCCAATTCAGGGGGGCGCCAATTGGTTGGGACAAGAGATTTCCCTGCCACTTGCGGGCCCGGCCAGCAGATGGCGCCCTTGAAGTTACTCCCGTCGCCCCCAAATCAGTGGAGTGCGGGGATTGGCTGGGGTCAGAGATTCTCCTTAAGCTCGCGAGGTCGGCCAGCAGGGGATGCCCTCGCAGATCCTCCCATTCCCTTCAATCAACTGGTGCTTGGGGATTGGCTGGGGTCGGGGATTTTCCTGCAGCGCACAAGCTCAGCGAGCAGGGGACGCCTTCGCAGCTCTTCCCGTTTCTCTCCCTCTCCTTAAATGAGGGGAGCGTGGGGATCGGATGGAGCCGGGGACAGTCCTGCAGTTTCTTTGCTCGGCCAGCAGAGAGCGCCCCCTCAGCTCCGCCCCCCCAACCCCCATTCAGAGGAGAGCGGGGATTGAATGGGGACGGGGATTCTCCTGCAGCTCGCGATCTAGGACAGCAGAGGTCGCCCTCTCAGCCATTCCCGCTTCCCCCCTCTCCTTAACTGAGTGGAGCGTGGGTATTGGCTGGGGTCGGGGATTCTCTTGCAGCTCGTGAGCTCGGTCAGCAGAGGACGCCCTCGTAGCTCTTCCCGGCCCACCCTCCATTCAGTCGGGGATTCTCTTGCAGCTCGTGAGCTCGGCCAACAGAGGGCGCCCTAGCAGCTCATCCCGGCCCAAACCCCACTCAGTGGAGCGCGGGAATTGGCTGGGGCCAGGGCCCATCCTGCAGGACTCTGGGTGGCCAGCAGAGGGCGCCCTCGCAGCTCCTCCCGTTCCCCCCTATCAAGTGGTGCTTGGGGACTGGCTGGGGTCGGGGATTCTCCTGCAGATCGCGAGCTCGGCCATCAGAGAACGCCCTCACAGCTCTTCCCGTTTCCTCTCCTCTCCTTAACTGAGTGGAGCGTGGGGATCGGCTGGAGCCGGTGACCCTCCGGCAGGTCCTGGGTTCGGCCAGCAGATAGCGCCCTTGCAGGTCCTCCTTCCCTCCTCCCGATTCGCTGGAGCGCGGATTGGTTGGGGCAAGGGATTACCTTGCAGCTCGCGGTTCGAGACAGCAGATGGTGCCCTCGCAATTCCTCCCATCACCCCCAAATCAGTGGATTGCTGTGAATGGCTGGGGCCGAGGATTCCCCTGCATCACATGGACTCGGTCAACAGAGGGCGCCTTCTCAGCTTCTCCCGTCCCCTCCAAATCAACTGGTACATGGGGATGGGTGAGGTCGGGGAGTCTCCTGAAGCTAGAGAGGTCGGCCAGCATTGAGAGCCCTCGCAGCTCCTCCCTTTCCCCCCAGTACACTTCTGCTTGGGAATTGGCTGGGTTCGGAGATTCTCCTGCATCTCGCGAGCTCGGCCAGCAGAGGAGGCCCTTGCAGCTCTTCCCGTTCCCCCCCCCCCCGCCTTAACTTATTGGAGCATAGGGATTGGCTGGAGCCGTTGACCCTCCAGCAGGTCCTGGGCTCGGCCAGCAGATAGCGCCCTCGCAGGTTCTCCCTTCCCCCCACCCCCATTCACTGAGGTGCATATTGGTTGGGGCAAGGGATTTCCCTGCAGCTCGCGTACCCGGCCAGAAGATGTGGCCCTCGCAGCTTCTCCCTTCGCCCCCAAATCAGTGGAGTGCGGGGATTGGCTGGGGCTGGGGATTACCCTCCAGGTCTTGGACTCGGTAACCAGAGGGCGCCCTCTCAGCTTCTCCTGTTCCCTCCAAATCAAATGGTGCTTGGTGATCGGCTGAGGTCCGGGATTCTCCTGCATCTCACGAGCTCAGCCCGCAGAAGAAGCCCTCGCAGCTCTTCCTGTTTCCCCACCTCTCCTCAAATGAGTGGAGCGTGGCGATCGGCTGGAGCCAGGAACTGCCCTGCAGCTCATGGGCTCGGCCAACAGACGGCGTCCTCGCAGCTTCTCCCGGCCCAGCCCCCATTCAGTAGAGGGTGGTGATTGGCTGGGGCCGGAGCCCGTACTGCAGTGCTCTGGGTGGGCCAGCAGAGGGCGGCCTCGCTTCTCTTCCCGTTCCCCCGAGTTCACTGGTGCTTGGGGATTGACTTAGGTCGGGATTCTCCTGAAACTCGCGAGGTCGTCCTGCGGGGCCGCTTTCGCTGCACCTCCCGTTCCCCCTAATCAACTGCTGCTTGCGGATTGGCTGGGGTCGGAGATTCTCCTGCAGCTCGCGAGCTCGGCCAGCAGAGGACTCCTTCGCAGCTCTTTCCCGTTTCCCCTCTTCTCCTTACCTGAGTGGAGCATGGGGATCAGCTTCATCCGGGGACCCTCCTGCAGCTCCTGGACTCGGACAACAGAAATACCCCTCGCAGTTACGCCCTTTCTCCCCCATTCAGTGGGGGGCGGATTCCTTGGGGCAAGGGATTTCCCTGCAGCTCACGGGCCGGGCAAGCAGATGGAAGCAGCTTCTCCCGTTGCCCTCAAATCATTGGAGAGCTTTGATTGGCAAGTTGCTGGGGATTCCCTTTCATCTCTTGGATTCCGTCAGCAGGGAAGCCTTCTCAGCTTTTCCCGTCCCCTCCAAATCAACTGGTACTTGGGGACCGGCTGAGGTCGGGGATTCTCCTACAGGTCGCGAGCCGGGCAAGCAGAGGCCGCCCTCACTGCTCTTCCCGTTTCACCCTCTGTCCTTAAATGAGTGAAGCGCGGGCATCTGCTGGATCCGGGGACCATCCTGTAGCTCCTGGGCTCGGCCAACAGAGGGCGCCACCGAAGCTCCCCCGGCCCACCCCCTATTTAGTGGAGCAGGGGGATTTCCTGGGGCTGGGGCCCGACCTGCAGGGCTCTGGGTAGGCCAGCAGAGGGCGCCCTCGCAGCTCCTCCTGTTCCCCCCAGTCAACTGGTGCTTGGGGATTGGCTGGGGTCGGGGATTCTCCTGCACCTCGCGAGCTCTGCTGGCAGAGGACGCCCTCACAGCTCTTCCCGTTCCCCCCCTTAACTGAGTTGAGCGTGCGGATCGGCTGGAGCCAGAGATCCTCCTGTAGCTCCGGGGCCCGGCTAGTAGAGAGCGCCCTCTCAGGTCCACCCTTCCCACCACCCCCATTCAGAGGGGCGCATATTGGTTGGGGCAACGGATTTCCCTGAGGTTCACAGGCCCGGCCAGCAGGTGGCGCCCCGTCAGTTTCTCCTGTCGCCCCTAAATGTGTGGAGTGCGGGGATTGGCTGTGGCCGGGAATTCCCCTGCAACCCTTAGACACGGTCAGCAGAGGGCGTCCTCTCAGTTTATCCCGTCCCCTCCAAATCAACTAGTACTTGGGGATCGGGCGAGGTCGGGGATTCTCCTGCAGCTCGCTAAATTGGCCAGGAGGGGCGCCCTTGCAACTCCTCCCATTCCCCCCAAAAGACTGGTGCTTGGGGATTGGCTGGAGTCGGGGATTCTCCTGCAGCTTGCGAGCTCAACCAGCAAGAGACGCCCTCGCAGCTCTTCCCGTTTCCCCCACCCCCCTCCTTAAATGAGTGGAGCGTAGGGATCGGCTGGAGCTGGGGACCTTCCTGCAGCTCCAAGGCTCGGCCTACCGAGGGCGCCCTCGCAGCTCCTCCAGGCGCACCCCCCATCCAGTGGAGCGCGGGGATTGGCTGGGGCCGGGGCCCGTCACGCAGGGCTCTGGGTGGGCCAGCACAGGGCGCCCTCGCATCTCCTCCCTTTCCCCCAATCAACTGGTGCTTGGGGATTGGCTTGGGTCCGGGATTCTCCTGCAGCTTGTGAGCTCAGACAGAAGAGGACGCCCTCGCAGCTCTTAACTGCTGGCCGACATTGCGAGCTAAAGGAGAATCCCCGACCACAGCCGGTCCCCAAGCACCATTTTATTTGGAGGTGATGGGAGAAGATGAGAGGGTGGATTCTGCTTACCGAGTCCAAGAGTTGCAGGGGATTCCCTGGCCCCTGCTAATCCCCGCACTCCACTGATATGAGGGTGATGGAAGAAGTTACGAGGGCGCCCTCTGTTTTCCGGGCCCGCAAGCTGCAGGGAAATCCCTTGACCCAACGAATACGCATCCCACTGAATGGTAGGGATGGGAAGACCGGTGAGTGCCCTCCCTGCTGGCCGATCCCAGGAGCTTCAGGAGGGTTCCCGGCTCCAGCCGATCCCCACGCTCCACTCGATTAAGTGGGGGGGGGGGAGAACGGGAAGAGCTACAAAAGCATCCTCTGCTGGTCGAGCTCGCATCCTACAGGAGAATACCCGACCCCAGCCAATCCCCAAGCCCTAGTTGATTGGGGGAACGGAAGGAGCTGCACGGGCACACTATGCTTGCCCACGAAGAGCCCTGCAGGACAGGCCCCGGGCCCAGCCAATTCCCGCGCTCCACTTTATGAGGAGTAGGCCGGGAGGAGCTGCGAGAGCGCCCTCTGTTGGCCGGGAGCTACAGGAGGGTCCCCGGCTCCAGCTGATCCCCACACTTCACTCATTTAAGGAGATGGGGGAAGACGGGAAGAGCTGCGAAGGCATCCTTTGCTGGTCAAGCTCGCGAGCTACAGGAGAATCCCCGATCCCAGCCAATCATCAAGCACCAGTTTATTGGGGGGGACGGGAGGAACTGAGAGGGCGCCCCATCCTGGCTGACCTCGCGAGCTTAAGGAGAATCCCCGACCCCAGCCAATCCCCGCATTGCACTGATTTGGTGGCGATGGGAGAAGCTGCGAGGGCGTCATCTGCTGAACGTCTCCAGGAGCTGCAGGGTAATCCCCGGCCCCATCCAATTACCACACTGCACTGATTTGGGGACGATGGGAGAAGCTTCGAGAGCGCCATCTGCTGGCCCGGCCCGCGAGCTGCAGGGAAATCCCTTTCCCTATCCAATCCACCTACCACTGAATGGGGGGCAGGACAGTAGGACCTCCTTTGGCACCCTCTGCTGGCCTAGCCCAGGAACTGCAGGAGTGTCCCCGGATCCAGCCGATCCCCACGATCAACTCATTTAAGAAGAGGGTGGGAAACGGGAAGAGCTGGGAGGGCGTCCTCTGCTGGCCGAGCTCGCGAGCTGCAGGAGAATCCCCGAGCAAAGCCAATCCTCAAGAGCCAGTTGAATGGAGGGAACGGGAGGAGATGCGACAATGCCCCCTCCTGGCCGACCTCGCAAGCTGAAGGAGAATCCCCGACCTCAGCCGATCCCCAAACACCAGTTGATTTGGAGGGGACCGGAGTAGCTGAGAAAGCGCCCTCTGCTGACCGAGGCCAAGAGCTGCAGGGGAATCCCGGGCCCCAGCCAATCCCCACACTTCACTGATTTGTGGGCGATGGGAGAAGCTGCGAGGGTGCCATTTGCTGACCAGGCCCGTAAGCTGCAGGGAAATACCTTGCCCCAACCAATCCGCGCCCCACTGAATGGGGGAGGGACTGGAGGACCTGCGAGGGCGCCCTCTGCTTGCCAAGCCCAGCAGCCGCAGGAGGGTGCCCGGCTCCAGCAGATCCCCATTCTATAATCAGCTAAGGAGAGGGTGAGAAACGGGAAGAGCTGCGAGGGCATCCTCTGTTGGCCGAGCTCGCGAGCTGCAGGAGAATCCCGACCCCAGTCAATCCCCAAGCACCAGTTGATAAGGGGGAATGGGAGGAGCTGCGAAGGCGCCCCCTGCTGGCCGACCTCAAGAGCTGCAGGAGAATTGCCGGCTCCAGCAGATTCCCACGCCCCAATCAGTTAAGGAGAGGGTGTGAAACGAGAAGAGCTGCGTGGGCGTCCTCTCCTGGCCGAGCTCGCTAGCTGCAGGTGAATCCCCGACCACAGCCAATCCCCAAGCACTAGTTGATTGGGGAGATGGGAGCAGCTGCGAGGGCGCCCTCTGCTGACCGAGTCCAAGAGCGGCAGAGGAATCCCTGACCCCAGCCTATCCCCGCACTCTACTGATTTGAGGGCAACGGCAGATGCTGCGAGGGCACCATCTCCTCCAGGGCTCGCGAGATGCAGGGAAATTCTCGCCCCAACCAATCCGCGCCCCTCTGATTGGGGCCGGGGGACGGGAAGATCCGCGAAGGCGCTCTCTACTGTCCGAGCCCAGGAGCTGCAGGAGGGTCCCTGGCTCCAGTCGATCCCCACGCTCCACTTATTTAAGGAGAGCGGGGAAAACGGGAAGAGCTGTGAGGGCGTGCTCTGCTGGCTGAGCTCCCGAGCTGCAGGAGAATCCCCGACACCAGGCAATCCCCAAGCACCAGTTGATTGGAAGGAACGTCAGGAGCTTCGAGGGCTCCCTCTGCTGGCCCTCCCAGATCCCTGCAGGACGGGCCCAGGCCCCAGCCATTTCCCGCGCTCCACCGAATGGGGGTGGGCCAGGAGGTGCTGCGAAGGCGCCCTCTGTTGGCCGGGCCCAGGAGTTGCAGGACGGTTCCCGGCTCTAGCCGATCCCCACGCTCCACTCATTTAAGAATGCGGGGGGGAAACGGGAAGAGCTGCGAGGGCGTCATCTGATGGCCGAGCTCTCGAGCTGCAGGAAAATCCCCGACCCCACCCGATCGCCAAGCACCAGTTGATTTGGAGAAGACGGGAGAAGCTGAGAAGGCAACCTCTCCCGACCGAGTCCAAGAGCTCCAGGGGAATCCCCGGCTCCAGGCAATCCCCGCACTCCACTGATTTGGGGGCGACGGGAGTAGCTGCGAGGGCACCATCTGCTAGCCGGTCCCGCGAGCGGTAGGGAAATCCCTTGCCCCAACCAATCGGCGTCCCACTGATTGGGGCGGGTGACGGGAAGACCTGCGAGGGTGCCCTCTTCTGGAAGCGCCCAGGAGCTGCAGGACGGTCCCTGGCTCCAGCCGCTCCCCACGCTCCACTAATTTAAGGAGAGGCGGGAAACGGGAAGAGCTTCGAGGGCGTCCTCTGCTGGCCGATATCGCGAGATGCAGGGGAATCCCAGATCCCAGCCAATCCGCAAGCAAGGGTTGATTGGGGGACCGGAAGGAGCTGCTAGGACTCCGTCTGCTGGCCCTCCCACAGCACTGCAGGACGGGCCCCTTCGCAATCCAATCCTCGCGCTCCACTGAATGGGGGGTGGGCCGGGAGGACCTGCGAGGATGCCCTCTGTTCACTGAGCCCAGGAGCTGCAGGACGGTCCCCGGCTCCAGCCGATCCCCACGTTCCACTCATTTAAGAAGGGGGGGGGGAAACGGGAAGAGCAGCTAAGGCCACCTCTGCTGGCCGAGCTCGCGAGCTGCAGGAGAATCCCCGACCCCAACCAATCCCCAAGCACCAGTTGATTGGAGGGAACGGGAGGAGATGCGAGGTCGCCCCCTGCTGGCCATCCTCGCGAGCTTAATGAGAATCCCCGACCTCAGCCGATCCCCAAGCACCAGTTGATTTGGAGGGGACGGGAAAAGCTGAGAAGGCGCCCTGTGCTGAACGAGTCCAAGAGCTGCAAGGGAATCCCCGGACCCAGCCAACCCACGCAATCCACTGATTTGGGGGCGACGCCAGATGCTGTGTGGGCGCCATCTCCTGACCGGGCCCGCGAGCTGCAGGGAAATCCCTTGTCCCAACCAATCCGCGCACCGCTGAATTATGGGGGAAGGGAGGACCTTCGAGGGGGCTCTCTGCTGGCCGAGACTAGGAGCTTCAGGACTGTCCCCGGCTCCAGCCGATCCCCTCGCTCCACTCAGTTAAGGAGGGGGGAGGGGGGAATGGGAAGAGCTACGAGGGCGTCTTCTGCTGGCTGAGTTCGCGATCTGAAGGAGAATCCCCGACCCAAGCCAATCCCCAAGCACCAGTTGATTGGGGGGAACTGGAGGGGCTGCGAGGGCGCCGCCTGCTGGCCACCTCATCATCTTAAGGATAATCCCCAACCTCAGCCGATTCCCAAGTACCAGTTAATTTGGAGTGGACGGGAGAAGCTGAGAGGGCGCCCACTGCTGACAGATTCCAAGAGCTGCAGGGAAATCCCCGGCCCCAGCCAATCCCCTAAACCACTGATTTGCGGGCGACAGGAGAAGCTGCGAGGGCGCCATCAGCTGGCCGGGCCCGCGAGCTGCAGGGAAATCCCTTGCCCCAACCAATCTGCACCCCACTGAATGGGGGAGGGATGGGAGGACCTGCGAGAGCCCCGTCTGCTAGCCGAGCCCAGGAGCTGCAGGAGGGTCCCCGGCTCCAGCCCATTCCCACACTCCACTCAGTTAAGGAGAGAGGGTGAAACGGGAAGTGCTGCATAGGTGCCGTCTGCTGGCCGAGCTCGCGACCTGCAGAAGAATCCCCATGGCCAGCCAATCCCTAAGCACCAGTTGATTGGGAGAACGTTAGGAGCTGCGAGGGCGCCCCCTGCTGGACGACCTTGCGAGCTACAGAAGAATCCCCTACCTGAGCCGATCCCCAAACAACCGTTGATTTGGTGGGGACGGGAGTAGCTGAGAGGGTGCCCTGTGCTGACCGAGTCCAAGAGCTGCAAGGGAATCCCCGGCCCCAGCCAATCCCCGCAGTTCACTGATTTAGGGGCGACGGAAGAAGCTGAGAGAGCGCCATTGCTGGCCGGGCCCGCGAGCTGCAGTTAAACCCCTTGCACCAACCAATCCGCGCCCCACTGAATGTGGTGGGAGGGAAGGGAGGACCTGCTAGGTCCCTCTCTGCTGGCCGAGCCCAGGAGCTGCAGGACTATCCCCGGCTCCAGCCGATCCCTACGCCCCACTTGTTTAAGAAGGTGGGGGGGGGGAGAACGGGAAGATCTGCGAAAGCGTGCTCCACTGGTCGAGCTCACGTCCTGCAGGAGAATACCCGACACCATCCAATCCCCAAGCACCAGTTGATTTGGGGGAATGGGAGGAGATAGGAGGGCGCCCTCTGCTAGACCACCCAGATCCCTGCAGGACGGGCCCCGGCCCCAGTCAATCCCCGCACTCCACTGAATGGGGGTGCGTCGGGAGGAGCTGCGAGAGCGCCCTCTGTTGGCGGAGCCCAGGAGCTGCAGGAAGGTTCCCGACTCTAGCCGATCCCCACACTCCACTCATTTAAGGAGTTGGGGAGAAACGGGAAGAGCTGCGAGGGCGTCCTCTGCTGGCCGAGCACGCGAGCTGCAGGAGAGTCCCCGACTCCAGCCAATCCCCAAGCACCAGTTTTTTGTGGGGAAAGGGAGGAGCTGCGAAGGCGTCCCCGGCTCGCAGACCTCGCGAGCTTAAGGAGAATCCCCGACCTCAGCCGATCCTCAATCACTAGTTAATTTGGAGGGGACGGGAGAAGCTGAGAGGGCATAATCTGCTGATCGAATCCAAGAGCTGAGGGGGAATCCCCGGCCCCAGCCAATCCACGCATTCCATTTATTTGCGAGGGACGGGAGAAGCTGCGAGGGCGCCATCTTCTGGCCGGGCCCGCGAGTTGCACGGAAATCCCTTGCTTCAACTACTCCACGCCCCGCTGAATGGGGTGGATGGGAGGACCCGCGAGGTCGCCCTCTGCGGGCCGAGCCCAGGAGCAGCAGGATGGTCCCCGGCTCCAGCAGATCCCCACGCCCCACTCATTTAAGGAAAGGGTGGAAACGGGAAGGTCTGCGAGGGCGTCCTCTGCTGGCCGAGCTCGCGAGCTGTAGGAGAACCCGCCATTCCAGACAATCCCCAAGCACCAGTTGATTGGGGGAACGGGAGGAGCTGCAAGGGCGCCCACCGCTGGCCCACCCAGAGCCCTGCCGAACAGGCCCTGGCCCCAGCCAATCCCCGCGCTCCACTGAATAGGGGGTGGGCCGAAAGGAGCTGCAAGGGCTCCCTCTGTTGGCCGAGCCCAGGAGCTGCAGGACGGTCCCTGACTCTAGCCGATCCCCACCCTCCACTCATTTAAGGAGAGGGGGGGAAACGGGAAGAGCTGCGACGGTGTTCTCTGCTGGCCAAGCTCGCGAGCTGCAGGAGAATCCCTGGCCACAGGAAATCCCAGCGCGCCACTGAATGGGGGGGGGGGTGCGGGAGGAGCTGCGAGGGCGCCCTCTTTTGGCCGAGCCCTGGAGTTGCAGGAGGGTCCCTGCCTCCAGCCGATCCCCACGCTCCAGTCATTTAAGGAGGGTGGGAAACAGGAAGACCTGCGAGGGCGTCCTCTGCTGGCCGAGCTCGCGAGCTACAGGAGAATCCCTGACCCCAGCCAATCCCCAAGCACAAGTTGATTGGGGGAACGGGGGGACCTGCGAGGATGCCCCCGGCTGACAGACCTCGAGAGCTTAAGGAGAATCCCGACTTCAGCCGATCCCTAAGCACCAGTTGATTTGGAGGGGACGGGAAAGGCTAAGAGGGCGCCCTCTGCTGACCGAGTCCTAGAGCTGCAGGGGAATCCCCGGCCCCAGCCAATTCCCGCATTCCACTAATTTGGAGGCGACGGGAGGAGCTGCGAGGGCGCCATTTGCTGGTCGGGCCTGCGAGCTGCAGGGAAATCCTTTGCCCCTAGCAATCCTCGCCCCACTGAATGGGGGTGGGGGGGTGGGAGGAAATGCAAGGGCGCCCTCTGTTGTCCGAGCCCAGGAGCTTCAGGACGGTTCCCGGCTCCAGCCGATTCCCATGCTCCACTCATTTAAGGAGGGTGCGGGAATTGGGAAGAGCTGCCAGGGCGCCATCTGCTGGCCGGGCCCGCGAGCTGCAGGGAAATCCCTTGCCCCAACAAATCCGCGCCCCACTGAATGTGGGGGGACGGAAGGACCTGCGAGGGCACCCTACGCTGGTATAGCCCAGGAGCTGCAGGAGGGTCCCCGGCTCCAGCCGATCCTCACGATTCATTCTGTTAAGGAGAGGGTGGGATACGGGAAGAGCTGCGAGGGCGTCCTCTGCTGTCCGAGTTCGCGAGCTGCAGGAGAATCTCCGACCCCAGCCAATCCCTAAGCACCAGTTGATTGGGGTAAAGGGAGAAGCTGCGAGGGCGCACCCTACTGGCCGATCTCTCGAGTTTAGGGAGAATCCCCGATCTCAGCCAATCCCCAAGCACCAGTTGATTTGGAGGGGACGGGAGAAATTGAGAGGGCGCCCTCTACTGACCGATTCCACGAGCTTTATGGGAATTCCCGGCCCCAGCCAATCACCGCACTCCACTGATTTGGGGGTGATGGGAGAATCTGCGAGGGCGCTATTTGCTGGCAGGGCCCGCGAGGTTCAGGGAAATCCGTTGCCCGAAAAAATACGCGCCCCACTGAATGACATGGGACGAGAGGCCCTGCGAGGTCGCTCTCTGCTTGCCGAGCCCAGGAGCTGCAGGATGGTCCCCGGCTCCAGCGGATTCCCACGCTCCACTCAGTTAAGGAGAGGGTGGAAACAGGAAGACCTGCGAGGGCGTCCTCTGCTGGCCGAGCTCGCGAGCTGTAGGAGAATCTCCGACCCCAGCCGATCCCAAAACACCAGTTGATTGGGGGGAACGGGAGGAGCCGCGAAGGGAGCGCTCTGCTGGCCCACCGAGAGCCCTGCAGGAAGGGCCCCGGCCCCAGCCAATCCCCGCGCTCCACTGAATGGGGGGTGGGCCGGGAGGAGCTGCGAGGGCGCCCCCTGTTGGCCGAGCCCAGGAGCTGCAGGACGGTCCCTGCCTCCAGCCGATCCCCACGCTCCACTCATTTAAGGAGGGGGGGGACGGGAAGAGCTGCGAGGGCGACCCCTGTTGGCCGACCTCGCGATCTTAAGGAGAATCCCCAACTTCAGCCGATCCCCAAACACCCGTTGATTTCGTGGGTAAGGGAGAAACTGAGAGGGCGCCCTCTGCTGACCGAGTCCAAGGGCTGCAGGGGAATCCCCGGCCTCAGCCCATCCCCGCACTCCACTGAATTGTGGGCGACGGGAGAAGCTGCGAGGGCTCCATCTGCTGGCGGGGCCCGCGAGCTGCAGGAAAATCCCTTGCCGCAACGAATCCGCGCCCTGCTGAATTCATTCATTCATTCATTCATTCATTCATTCATTCAATCGTATTTATTGAGCACTTGCTGTGTGCAGAGCACTGTTCTAAGCAGTTGGAAAGTACAAGTTGGCAACATATAGAGACGGTCCCTACCCAATAGAGGGCTTACAGTCTGGAAGGGGAGACAGACAACAAAACAAAACATAATAACAAAATAAAATAAATAGAATAAATATGCACAAGTAAAATAAATAAATAAATATGTACAAACATATATACATATATACAGGTGCTGTGGGGAGGGGAAGGAGGTAAGGTGGGGGGATGGGGAAGGGTCTGGATGGGGAGAGGAAGGAGGAGATTCAATCTGGAAGGCCTCCTGGAAGAGGTGAGCTCTCAGTAAGGCTTTGAAGGGAGGAAGAGAGCTAGATTGGCGGATGTGCGGAGGAAGGGCATTTCAGGCCAGGTGGAGGACGTGGGCCAGGTGTCTACGGCGGGAAAGGTGAGAATGAGGCATAGTGAGGAGGTTAATGGCAGAGTAGCGGAGGGTGCGGGCTGGGCTGTAGACGGAAATAAGGGAGGTGAAGTAGGAAGGGGAGAGGTGATGCAGAGCCTTGAAGCCGGGAGTGAGGAGTTTTTGCCTGATGCGTAGGTTGATTGGTAACCACTGGAGATTTTTGAGGAGCGGAGTAACATGCCCAGAGCGTTTCTGCACACAGATGATCCGAGCAGCAGTGTGAAGTACAGAGAGACAGGAGGATGGGAGATCATAGAGGAGGCTGATGCAGTAATCCAGTCGGGATAGGATGAGAGACTGAACGAGCAGGGTAGTGGTTTGTATGGAGAGGAAAGGGCGGATCTTGGTGATGTTGCTGAGGTGAGACCGGCAGGTTTTGGTGACAGATTGGATGTGAGGGGTGAACGAGAGAGCAGAGTCGAGGATGATACCAAGGTTGCGGGTTTGTGAGATGGGAAGGATGGTAGTGCCGTCAACAGTGATGGGAAATTCAGGGAGAGGGCAGGGTTTGGGAGGGAAGATAAGGAGTTCAGTCTTGGACATATTGAGTTTTAGATGGAGGGCAGACATCCAGGTGGAGATGTCTTGAAGGCTGGAGGAGGCACGAGCCTGAAGGAAGAGAGAGAGAGCAGGGGAAGAGATGTAGATTTGGGTGTCATCAGCGTAGAGATGATAGTTGAAGCCGTGGGAGCGAATGAGTTCACCAAGGGAGTGAGTGTTGATAGAGAACAGAAGGGGACCAAGAACTGACCCTTGAGGAACCCCTACATTAAGGGGATGGGAGAGGGAGGAGGAGCCCGCAAAGGAGATTGAGAATGAACGGCTGGAGAGATAATAGGAGAACCAGGAGAGGACAGAGTCTGTGAAGCCAAGGTTGGATAGTGTGTTGAGGAGAAGCGGGTGGTCGACAGTGTCTAAGGCAGCTGAGAGGTCGAGGAGGATTAGGATAGAGTAGAAGCTGTTAGATCTGGCACGCAGGAGGTCATTGGTGACTTTTGAGAAGCCGGTTTCGGTGGAATATAGGGGACGGAAGCCAGATTGGAGGGGGCCGAGGAGATATTTGGCGTTGGGGAAGTCGAGGCAGCGGGTGTAGACGACTCGTTCAAAGAGTTTGGAAAAGAATGGTAGGAGGGAGATAGGGCGATAACTAGAAGGGGCGATGGGGTCAAGAGAGGGGTTTTTCAGGATGGGGTAGACGTGGGCATGTTTGAAGGCAGAGGGGAAGGAACCAGTAGAGAGTGAAAGGTTGAAGATGGAAGGTAAGGAGGTAACGTCTCTTGGGATGAAGTACTCTATATGAGAGGTTTGTATAATTTCAACTGTTCAGTTCTCTGTAAAATAGTAAATATTGAAACCGAAGATGCCTATACCGTACCTTAATCTGCAGTTTTCGATCCCTCTGGAGTTTAGTTTTCTACTTGTTTCATTTGTCCTCTATCCTGAACGTAAGCTAGTTAAAATGAGAAAATTTATTGAATGTGTGTTTCTTTCCATCCTGTCAGAGTCAGTAACGTTGAAACCTGTACGGCACGAAATGTCATAGAAACTCATATTGAGATTTCATTAGGTTTACATCAATGTTCAGAAATAACAATAACAGACAGAGAAGAGCTAACCTGACCCTTCGCCTGCAGTGTAGGTCTAACAAGAATGTAAGCTACTGCGTGAATCGTTTTTCTACTAGCTTTCTTAATTTAGATGGATGGTGATGAGTAATTGCGCGTTTTCTTAATTCTGTAAAAGTCACGTAGGTTTGAAACCACACTGGCACGGAAATAATACATGAACACTTCATGTACTTGCAAAATTTCGGGTCCATGTAAAATAGTAAAAACAGACATAGACTATGTCAACACTAATCTTTGTACTGCAGCAGTCTCGATTTCTACATACATTATCTTCGTTCTATCTTGCTAAGTACGAAAGTTCATTGAATGTACACTTTTATCAAACCTAACAAAGTCACCGTATGGCACAAAAAGCTAGATGAACTCATCCCGAAATTTCAAATGTTCACTTCTACGTAAAACACTAGTATAGAAATGGAAGATTTCTACAGGAGTCTAGTTTTCTTCTTCAGTCATTTTTCTTCTGGCCTGTTAATTAACAGTGAATGTACTCAGTAATTGTCCATTCTGTAAAAGTCGATTTCGTTGAAAGCTCTCAAATGACGAAATACGTACACGGGAGCGTCGTGAAATTTCAACTGTTTAGTTCCTTTTAAAACATTAAATACTGAAACAGAAGATGCTTACACTGATCTGTGCACTGATATATGCAACACCTCATGTGTCTAGTTATCTGCAGTTATCAGTTTTCATCTGTCTTTCTAATTAAAAAAGTTAAATATGATAGTTGATTGAATGTCTCTTTCTCTCAATCTTGTCAATGCTACTTTACTTGAAACTCGCTTGGCACGAGATGCGATATGAGCTCCTTTAGTAAGTTCAAATGTCCATTTCAATAAAATACTGAAATGAAGTAATAGAGTATATCTACTACAATGATCCTTGCCTTGAGTTTTTCAGCCCACTAGAGAGTTTAGTCATTTGCATCAATCACTTTTCTTCTAGCCTGCTAAGTAAGAGTGAATGTGTTTAGTGATTGTGTATTTTGGCTAGTCGGCAAAAGTCATTTGCGTTGAGAACCCTCTGGGACGATATACTTACAAGTTTACCTCCTGAATGTTCAACTGTTCAGTCCAATGTAAAATAATAACTACAGAAAACAGAAATGCTTAAATACTGAAAATGCTGATCTGATCCTTGCTCAGAGGAATGCAACCCACTCAAGGATCTAGATTTCTGCCTACACCCTTCTTCTTCTTCCAAGTGGGCAAGCATAGTAACAGTTCCAATGATTATACTTTCAAATCAACTTTGTGAAAAACGGTAGGGCATGAAATGCGTTAAATGAACTCCTCTTGAAATTTGAAATGCTTAGTTCCATACTCAGCAGCGATACAGTAATGGAAAATATCGACACCAATCCTTGCCTCACAAAGTAGAGTTCATCTGGTATCTAGCTCTCGGCATGTGTCATTTTTACAAGCTTACTCATAATAATGATTTTATTTTTTAGCGCTTACTATGTGCCAAGTATTGTTGTATGAGCCTAAGATAGATACAAGGTTATGAGGTTGCACACTTGGGTCTCACAGTCTTGATCTCCATTTTACAGATGAAGTCACTGAGGCGGAGAGAAGTTAAGTGATTTGTTCAAAGTCACAAAGCTTACAAATGGAACGGTCGGGATTAAAATCCAATACCTCTGACTGCCAAGCACCTATGGCAGTCCTTGCCAAGACAGCGAAGTCATATGACTGCCAATACTTTAAAATAAGTATTTACTGTTAAAAAACGTAGACGTCACACTGCTTCTTTGTAAATAAGAGTAGTGCCAGCGCTTAGTACAGTGCTTTGCACATAGTAAGCGCTTAATAAATGCCATCGTATTACGTGATGAGTGAACATATGTTTTCTCCCTTCTGCAAAAGTCTGTTGCTTTGATAGCCCTCTGACACCTAATGCAAAATATGAGCTTCATGAAAGTTCAACTATTCAGTTCCATGTGAAATAATAATACAGAAACAGAGCATGCCTACATTGATCCTGGCATTACAGTGCATTACTCAGAACTCTAGTGTTCTGCATGTACCATTTTCCTTCTTTTCACCATTCTTGAGTAAAATGGGTTGTAACGCCTCTGGTTCAAAGTATTATAAGGGAGCCTCATGAAATTTCAAGTAAATTTGGAAACCAAAGATGCCAACACCTGCCTTGCACAGAGATATGCCGCACACCAGGAGTCTAGTTTTCTGCGTGTATCATTTTCCTGTGATCTTGCTAAATGAGCAAGTTAAATAAGAAATTTGATTGGATGTAAGTTTCTCTCAAATCTACCCAAGTCATTTAGCTTTGATCCCGGTATGGCACAAAATGTCACAGGAACTTATTTTAAAATTTCAAATGTTCAGAGGATCTACAGTGATCCTTGCCCTGGAGTGTTCAACCAATAGGAAGCCTAGTCTACTGGGGGACTCATTTTTCTTCTAACCTGTTAAGTAAGATTAAATGTGTTCAGTGAATCAGCGTTTTTTTCCCATTGTGCAAAAATTAACTTACCTTGAACCGCACTGACACAGAACTGCTACATGAACTCTTTGTAATTTCAAATTTTCATGTACAGTAGTAAATAGAGAAGTTGTAGGTGCATACAGACAATATGAATTCAAGTTTTCTGCATATATCATTTTTGTTCTACCCTGCATAATATTCCAGTGAAACAAGTAAGTTCTCCGGCCACCTATGCTTCTGACCCCATTCCCTCTCATCTCATGAAATCTTTCGCTCCGTCCCTTCTCCTCTCCTTAACTTCCATATTCAACCGCTCACGCTCCACCGGTTCCTTCCCCTCTGCCTTCAAACATGCCCATGTCTCTCCCGTCCTAAAAAAACCCTCTCTTGACCCCACCTCTCCTTCTAGTTATCGCCCTATCTCCCTCCTACCATTCCTTTCCAAACTCCTTGAACGAGTCCTCTACACACGCTGCCTCAAATTCCTCAACACCAACTCTCTCCTTGACCCCCTCCAGTCTGGCTTTCCCGTCCCCTACATTCCACGGAAACTGCCCTCTCACCTCCTCCTTGCCAAATCCAACGACTCATACTCTATCCTAATCCTCCTCGACCTCGCAGCTGCCTTTGACACTGTGGACCACCTCCTTCTCCTCAACACGCTATCCAACTCCGTCCTCTCCTGGTTCTCCTCATCTCTCCAGTAGTTCATTCTCAGTCTCTTTTGCATGCTCCTCCTCCCCCTCCCATCCCCTTACTGTGGGGGTACCCCAAGATTCAGTGCTTGGTCTCCTTCTGTTCTCGATCTACACTCACTGTGGGGAACAGCAGGGCCAAGTAAACAAGGAACCGAGAGGAGAGCTGTGGTCAAAAGGCTGGTCTCTGTTATCACAGCCTTGTACAGGCAAGAGTTACTTGTTATCGGCCCTACGGCCTTGCATGGACGGGTGTTGCTTGTTACTGGCTTTGAAGGTTACAGAATTGCTGTGTTAGTTATAAGCACAGGAACATGGAAAAATACAGAGTGTGACTGAAAGATATAAACGTCTTGCTGCTTAACCCAATAAACGATTTCGTGCTTACCCTAGCCGGAGTCCGTGCCTTCATACACCACAACTCACTCCCTTGGTGACCTCATTCGCTCCCACGGCTTCAACTATCATCTCTACGCTGACGACACCCATATCTACATCTCTGCCCCTGCTCTTTCCCCCTCCCTCCAGGCTCGCATCTCTTCCTGCCTTCAGGACATCTCCATCTGGATGTCCTGCCCGCCACCTAAAACTCAACATGTCCAAAACTGAACTCCTTGTCTTCCCTCCCAAACCCTGCCCTCTCCCTGACTTTCCCATCACTGTCGACGCACTACCATCCTTCCCGTCTCACAAGCCCGCAACCTTGGTGTCATCCTCGACTCCGCTCTCTCATTCACCCCTCACATCCAAGCCGTCACCAAAACCTGCCGGTCTCAGCTCCGCAACATTGTCAAGATCCGCCCTTTCCTCCCCATCCAAACCACTACGCTGCTCGTTCAAGCTCTCATCCTATCCCGTCTGGACTACTGCATCAGCCTCCTCTCTGATCTCCCATCCTCGTGTCTCTCCCCACTTCAATCCATACTTCATGCCGCTGCCCGGATTGTCTTTTTCCAGAAACGCTCTGGGCATGTTACTCCTCTCCTCAAAAATCTCCAGTGGCTACCAATCAATCTGCGCATCAGGCCGAAACTACTCACCCTCGGCTTCAAGGCTCTCCATCACCCCCTTCTACCTCCCCTCCCTTCTTTCCTTCTACAGCCCAGTCTGCACCCTCCGCTCCTCTGCCGCTAATCTCCTCACCATGCCTCGTTCTCGCCTGTCCCTCCGTCGACCCCCGGCCCACGTCCTCCTCCTGGCCTGGAATGCCCTCCCTCCCAAAATCCGCCAAGCTAGCTCTCTTCCTCCCTTCAAGGCCCTACTCAGAGCTCACCTCCTCCAGGAGGCCTTCCCAGACTGAGCCCCCTCATTCCTCCCCCCTTCCCCTCCCCATCCCCCCGCCTCATCTCCTTCTCCTCCCCACAACACCTGTATATATGTATATATGTTTGTATATATTTATTACTCTATTTATTTTACTTATATTTATTCCATTTATTTTATTTTGTTAATATGTTTTGTTTTGTTGTCTGTCTCCCTCTTCTAGACTGTGAGCCCGCTGTTGGGTAGAGACCGTCTCTATATGTTGCCAACGTGGACTCCCCAAGCGCTTAGTACAGTGCTCTGCACACAGTTAAGCGCTCACTAAATACGATTGAATGAATGAATGAATGAATGACTGTGTGTTTCTCTCAATCCTGTCAAAGCCAATTGCACTGAAATTCGCATGGCACGAATTCTATGTAAACTCACATGGACATTTCAAACCTTATTTCCATGCACTGCAGGAATAAAGTAACAGAGAATAGCTAGACTGATCCTTATTATGCAGTGATCAGTCTATCCAGAGTCTAGTACTCTGTTTTTGACATTTTCCTTCTAGTTTTCTAAGTAAGAATGAATGTGAGGTGTGATTGTGCGTTTCTTACATTCAGTAATTGTCACTTGCATTGAACGTCTCTTGGGTTGAAGTACTATATATTTGTACAATTTCAACTGTTCAGTTCAATGTAAAATACTAAAACAAAAGATGCCAATACAGAGACTTAATATGCAGTATGCAACTCCTCAGGAGTCTAAGTTTCTGCTTCTGTCATTTGTCCTCTATCCTGCAACGTAGGCAATTTAAAATGAGAAAATTAATTGAATGTGGTGTTCTCTCTATCCTGTCAGAGTCAGTAGCGTTGAAACCCATTTGGTAGAAAATGTCCATTGTATTGAAATTCCATTAAATTTATGTCAATGTCCAGGCATGTGTCAAAGGAGAGTCACACTGACCTTTCGCTTGCTGTGTACTGTCTAACAGGAATCTAGTCTTCTCTGTGAATCATTTTGCTTCTAGCCTGCTTAATTTAAGTTGACTGTGATGAGTGATTGTGCATTTTCTCCATTCCGTAAAAGTCTCAAGTTTGAAACTACACTGGCACGAAAATGCTTACATGAACGCTTCTTGTAATTTCAGAATTTCATGAAATAGTAAAAACAATCAATCAATCGTATTTATTGAGCTCTTACTGTGTGCAGAGCACTGTACTAAGTGCTTGGGAAGTACAAGTTGGCAACATATAGAGACGGTCCCTACCCAACAGTGGTCTCACAGTCTAGAAGGGGGAGACAGACAACAAAACAAAACATATTAACAAAATAAAATAAATAGAATAGATATGTACAAGTAAAATAAATAAATAAATTGAGTAATAAATACATACAAACAGAAATAGAAGATGCTTGCACTAACCTTTTTGCTGCAGGATTGAGGCCATCAGCAGTCTAGATTTCTACAGTGATTATTTTTGGTCTATCCTGCTAATTATGCAAGGTAAATATGAAAGTTGATTGAATGCATAGTTTTCTCAAACCTAACAAAGCCACTTGTGGTGAAACCTGTATGGCACGATAAGCTAAATGAACTCATCTCGAAATTTTAAACGTTCACTTCCACGTAAAACACTCACACTGAAATGGAAGATTTCCACAAGAGTCTAGTCTTCTGCGTCAGTCATTTTTCTTGTAGCCTGTTAAGAAAGAATGTAAAGAGTGATTGTCTTTTCTGTAAAAGTAAATTACATTGAAACACTTGCTTGATCTTTAAACCTAGCCCTAGACCTAGATTACAGATTACAACTATCCATAATCCTCACTAACTACTTAGAGTTCACACGACCTCCAAGCCTACCCCAACCATATCCCTAATTACATTGTAAAACAGTAAATTCAGAAACAGAGGATGCCATTATCGATCCTTGCACTGCACTATGCATTGTATGAGGAGTGTAAGTTATCATTTATATTCTGGGCTGCTAAGAGTGAACGGAGTCCTCATTCTGTAAAAGTCATTTATTTTCAAAACCTTTTGGCTATTAAGGGAGCTTCATGAATTTCAACTGTTCAGTTTGATGTAAAATGGTATTACACAAACGGAAAATGTCTTCATCTTTCTTTTCTCTTCTGGATACAAACATCGGTATGTTCCTTTGCTGATTAGAAAGCAAGTTATTTAGGAAACCTGATGAAATGATGCTTTGCTTCTTTCAATCTTGTCACACGTACTTAATTTGCCAACCCAGTTAGCAAACAATATCATAAGAACTTATCTTCAAATGTTTATGGCATTTATTAAGCATTTACTATGTGCAAAGAACTTTTCTAAGCGCTGGAGAGGTTACAAAGTGATCAGGTTATCCCATGGGAGGCACACAGTCTTCATCCCCATTTCACAGATGAGGGAACTGAGGCACAGAGACGTGAAATGATTTGCCCAAAGTCACACAGCTGACAAGTGGAGGAGCAAGGATTTGAACCGCTGACTCCAAATCCTGTACTCTTTCCACTGAGCCACGGTGCTCATATGTTCATCTGAACTTTTCAGGTATTCATTTCCATATACAACAAAGATACGGTAACAGAAGATATCTACATTGATCTTTACCTTTCAGTGAACAAATGCATCCGGAGTCTTGTCTTTTGCACAGGTCATTTTTTTCTAGCATGTCATAGAGTGACAGTGAAGACTGCTTTTGCGTTTTCTCCATTCTGTAAAAATCACTTGTGTTGAAACCCCACTGGGATGAAATGCTACTTAAAGAGCTTCATAAAATGCCAACTACTCAAGTCAATGCATAATGAGAGAGAAGATGCCTATTCTGATCTCTGCATTGCAGTTTGTACACATCATTGCAGTTTTCTGGGTGCATCATTTTTCTTCTGTCCCACAAAGTAGGCAAGTTAAGTAAGAGAGTTGATTGAATGTGTTTTTCACAACCTTATTTTGAAACCCACATAGCATATGGCACGAAATAGTATATGAACTCTTCTTGGACGTTCAAACATTCATTTTCGAGTACTGCACCCCTGAGATAATAGAGGATACCTACAGTGATCCTTACGTTCAGCCCAACAGGACGCTAGGCTTCTGAACGAGTCATTTTTCTTTTAGCCTTCTAAGATCGAGTGATTGTTAAGAGCGATTGTATGTTTTCTCCATTCTGTAAAAGGCAATTGTGTTGAAACTCCCCTGAGAGGAAGTAATAATAATAATAATAATAATAATAATAATAATAGCATTTATTAAGCTCTTACTATGTGCAAAGCACTGCTCTAAGCGCTGGTGGGATACACGGTAATCAGGTTGTCCCACATAGGGCTCACAGTCTTCATCCCCATTTTACAGATGAGGGAACTGAGGCCCAGAGAAGTTAAGTGACTTGCCCAAAGTCACACAGCTAAGTGGTACTAAATGGGTGCTTCATCAAATCTCAACTGTTCAAGTTCCATGTAAAATAGTATGAACTGAAAGTGAAGATGCCTATACCGATCCTCTAAGAGTCTCGCTTTCTGCGTAGATCATTTTTCTTTCATATAGCTTGGTATGCTAACTTGCATTAAGATTGATTCTGCGGTTCTCTCAACCCTAGAAAACCATTTACGTTGAAAAGCCCTATGAACATATATAGAAATTTCAAATTCTCAGTTACATGTATAATAGTAATACAGAAATGGAAGGTATCAAAACTGATCCTTGGTCAGCAGTGTATAGCAAGCACAACAGGATGATAGTCTTTTGCAAATGAGTCATTTTATTTCTCACCTGCTAAGTAAGAGTGAATGAGTTGAGTAAATGGGAGGTTTCTCCATTTTGTGAAAAAATCACTTAGATTGACACACTACTTGAAAGAATTTCTAAAATGGGAACGTCATGAAATTTCAACTGAATGTTATTACGTAAAATGTAATGCAGAAACAGAAGGTGTCTCCTCTGATCTTTGCACTGTGGTATGCAGCCCATCTAGGGTCTAGTGTTCTGCTTTACCATTGTAATTTATCCTGCTAACAAGGCTAGTTAAAGAGCAAAGTTAATTGAATGTATGTTTCTCTCTGTCCTATTAAAGTCACTAGCATTGAAACCCCTTTGGCACAAAATGCCATAAGAACTCCATGACATTTTTCAAATGTTCAGTTCCTTGCTCTGCAATGTACAGCCGTTCAGGATCTAGTCCTCTGCATGAGTCATTGTTCTTTTAGCTTTTAGCTTGTTAATTAAGATGATTGAATGTGCGTTTTCCCCAATCTTAAAGTCCACTTGCCTTGAAACCCCACAATGGCATGAAATGTTATATAGACTCTCCTTGTAATTTCAAATGTTTAGGTCCATGTAAAATAGCAAATGAAGAAATAGAAAATGCCTATATGATCCTTGCACTGCATCCTATGTATCATTTTTCTTCTAGGCTGCTAAGAGTGAATGTGTTGAGTGAATGTGGATTTTCAATTGCATTGAAACCACTCTGGAATATATCTGGAAAATATCTGGAAGCTTCCTCAAAAGTCAACGTTTCAGGTCCGTGTAATGTAGGAATACGGAAACAAAAGATGTGTACACCATTCTTTTATCACCTGTATATATGTATCACCTGTATATATGTATATATGTTTGTACATATTTATTACTCTATTTATTTATTTATTTATTTTATTTGTACATATCTATTCTATTTATTTTATTTTGTTAGTATGTTTGGTTTTATTCTCTGTCTCCCCCTTTTAGACTGTGAGCCCACTGCTGGGTAGGGACTGTCTCTATATGTTGCTAATTTGTACTTCCCAAGCGCTTAGTACAGTGCTCTGCACATAGTAAGCACTCAATAAATACGATTGATGATGATGATGATGATGATCTGCAATATATGTAACATCAGGAATCTAGTTTTCTGCATGTTCCCCTTTTCTTCTATTCTGATAAGTAACCAAGTTAAGTAAGAAATTTGATTGATTCTGTGTTTTTTAAATCCTGTCACCGTTTCATAGCACGAAATTGTATGTGAACTCTTCTTGTAAGTTCAAAAGTTTATTTCCATATACCACAGAAATAAGGTAACAGAAGCTATCTACATTGAACCGTGGCCAGCAGTGTATAGCTCATCAGAACTCTAGTCACCTGCATGAGTCCTGTTCTTCTAGTCCTGTGTTTCTTCTAGCCTGTTAAATAAGTATGAATGAGTGAATTTGCATTTCCTAGTTCAATAAAAAAAAAACGTCAATTGCGTTAAAGCCTCTCTGGGAAGAAATCCTTTGCTGGGAGCTTCAGGAAGCTTTGTCTATTCAGTTCCATGTAAGCCAGTAATACAGAAACAGAAGTTCTCTTCATCAATTCTTCTACTGCAGTATGCCGCGTGTTAGAAGCCTAGTGTTCTATAAATACCTTTTCTTCGATCAAGGAAAGAAGACAAGTGTTATAAGACAATCGATTGGTTATGTGCTTCTCTCAGGCCGCTCAAAGATACTTGCCTTGAAGCCAGTTTGGCACGAACTGCCATACGAATTATTCTTGAAATAGCAAATGTTCAGTTCTATGTACAATATCAATAGAGTAACAGAAAAGATCTAAGCTTATATTTGCCCTGTAAGGAACAGTCCAAGGCAGTTTATTCTTCTGCATGAATCATTTTTCTTCTAGCATGCTTAGAGTGGAAGAGTTGAGTGATAGGGCATTTTCTCCATTCTTGAGTCTCTTTAGTTGTAACCCCTCTGGGATGAAATATTATATGGGAGCGTTGTGAAATTTCAACTTTTCAGCTCCATTTAAAATAGTAAATATAGAACCCGAAGATACCAATACCTATCCTTGCACCCCACCAGGAGTCTAGTTTTCTGCATGTATCATCTTTTCTTCGATCCTTCTAAATGATCAAGTTAAAGAAGAAATTTGTTTGGTTGTGTGTTTCTCTCAATCCTATATTAATCATTAGCTTTGATCCATGCCTAGCATGAAATGTCATATGAACTCATCTTGAAATTTCAAGTGTTCAGTACCATGTTCAGAAATAAAGTGACAGAGAATACCTACACTGGTCCTTGCTCTGTAGTGTTGAACTGATCGGAGGCCTAGTCTGCTCCAGAAGTCATTTTTCCTTTAGCCTGCTAAGAGTAAATGTGTTGAATCAATTTGCCTTTTTTTCCACTCTGTAAAAATCACTTATCTTGAAACCACACTGTCACGGAAATGCTACATGCACTCCACTGGTAGTTTCAAATGTTCAGGTCTATGTAAACTAGTAAATAGAGAAATTGATGATGCTTATACCGATCCTTGCACCGTAATATGTAGCCAATCTGGAGGCAGGTTTTCTGCATATATTATTTTTGTTCTACTCTGCAAAGTAGTCAAGTTAAAAAGAAGGATGATTGAATGTGTTTCCCTCAATACTGTCAGATAATCCCATTGAAACCTGTATAGCACGAAGCTTAATCCTAACCCTAAAGCTAACACTAACCCTAAGCAGTTACCTGAATTTATCCCTAGCCCCAACCCTAAACCTAAACTCAACCCGAATTATCTTTGTACAGAAACGCTCTGGGTATGTCACTCCCAAACTCTAATGGTTGTCTGTCAACCTACGAATCAAGCAAAAACTCCTCACTCTCGGCTTCAAGGCTCTCCATCACCTCGCCCCTTCCTACGTCACCTCCCTTCTCTCTTTCTACAGCCCAGCCTGCACTCTCCACTCCTCTGACGCTACCCTCCTCACTGTGCCTCGTTCTCGCCTGCCCCGCCGTCGACCCCCGTTCCACATCCTTCTCCTGGCCTGGAATGCCCTCCCTGCACACATCCTCCACAAAGGAGTTTTTGCTTGATGCATAGGTTGACTGGCAGCCACTGGAGATTTTTGAGGAGCGGAGTAACATGTCCATAGCGTTTCTGCACAAAGATGATCCAGGCAGCAGCGTGAAGTATAGACTGAAGCGGGGAGAGGATGGGAGATCAGAGAGGAGGCTGATGTAGTAATCCAGTCGGGAAAGGATGAGAGATTGAACCATCAAAGGAGTGAGTGTAGATAGAGTGTAGATAGAGATCCCACTTTTCAGACGCTATCCAACCTTGGCTTCACAGACTCTGTCCTCTCCTGCTTCTCTTATCTCTCCAGCCATTCATTCTCAGTCTCCTTTGTGGACTCCTCCTCCCCCTCCCATCACCTTATACTTTAGGGATTCCTCAAGGGTCAGTTCTTGTTGTCTATCTACACTCACTCCCTTGGTGAACTCAGAATGTGTGGGCTGGGCTGTAGAAGGAGAGAGGGGAGGTGAAGTAGGAAAAGGCAATGTGCTTTGAAGCCAATATGAGGAGTTTTTACTTGATACAAAGGTTGACAGGTAAGCACTGCAGTTTTTTGAGGAGGGGGGTGTACACACCCAGAGGGTTTCTGTAGAAAGATAATCCGGGCAGCAGTGTGAAGTATAGACTGAAGTGGGGAGAGACAGGAGGTTGGGAGTTCAGAAAGGATGCTGATGCAGTAATCTAGTTGTGTTATGATGAGTGATTGTAGTAAGACGGTTGTGGTTTGGAGAGGAAAGGGCAGATCTTGGCGATGTTCTGAAGGGGAGACCGGTAGGTTTTGGTGACAGAATGGATATGTTGTATGAATGAGGGGCTGGAGTCAAGGATGACACCCAGGTTGCGGGCTTGGGAGACAGGAAGGATGGTAGTGTCATCCACAGTGACAGGAAAGTCAGGGAGAGGACAGGGTTTGGGAGGGAAGATAAGGAGCTCAGTCTTGTACACGTTGAGTTTTAGGTGACTGGTGGACATCCAGGTGGAGATTTCCTGAAGGCAGGAGGACATGTGAGCCTGGAGGGGGGGAGAGAGAACAGGGGAGGAGATGTAGATTTGAGTATCAGCTGCATAGAGATGATAGTTGAAGGCGTGGGAGCGAATGAGCTCAACAAGGGAGTGAGTATAGATGGAGAACAGAAGGGGATCAAGAACTGACCTTTGAAAGAACCCCTGCAGTTAGGATATGGGAGGGGGAAGAGGAGCCCACGAGGGAGACTGAGAATGAATGACCCAAGAGATAAGAAGAGAACCAGGAGGGGATGGAGTAAGTGAAGATAAGGTTGGATAATGTGTTAAGGAGAAGGGGGTGGTCAGCAATGTCAGAAGCAGCTGAGAGGTCGAGGAGGATTAGGATAGAGTAGGAGCCATTGGATGTGGCAAGAAGGAGGACATTGGTGGGCAGTTTCAGTGGAGTGAAGGGGATGAAATCCAGATTGGAGGGGGTCCAGGGGAGAGTTGGAGGAGAGGAATTTGAGGCAGCAAGTGCAGATGACTCGCTCTAGGAGTTTGGAAAGGTGGAAAGGAGATGAGGCGATAAATGGAGGGGGCAGTGGGGTCAAGGGAGGGGTTTTGTAGGATAGGGAAGACGTGGGCATGTTTGAAGGCAGAGGTGAAGAACCCAGTGGAGAGTGAGCTGTTGAAGATGGAAGTTAAGGAGGGGAGGAGGGAAGGAGTGGGAATTTTTATAAGGTGAGAGGGAATGGGGTCAGAAGTACAAGTGAAAGGTGTAACACCAGAAGAGGGAGGAGATCTCCTCTGCAAAATCTGCTGTGAAGGATGGGAAAGTAGAGGAGCGGGTTGAGAACAGTGAGGGGTGGATGGAGAAGGAGGAGGGGTGACTTTGGGGAGCTCAGACCTGATGTTGTTAATTTTCCTAATGAAGTATGTGGCCAGATCGTTGGGGGAGAGGGATGAGGAGAGGGAGGAACAGGGGGCCTGAGGAGGGAGTTAAATGTCTGGAACAGCGGACAGGGGTGAGGGGCATGGGTGTCAATAAGGGAAGTGTAACAGTTTTGCCTGGCAGAGGAGAAGGCAGAGTTAAGGCAAGAAAGGATAAATATAAAGTAAACAAGGTTGGCCTGGTGCTTAGACTTCCACCAGCAGCGTTCAGCAGCTCGAGCATAGGAACGAAGGAGGCGAACAGTGGTAGTGAGTTAGTGGTTTAGTGGTGCAAGAGCAATGAAGTGATAGGGGAGCGAGTGAGCTGAGTTGAGTAGAGAGGGTAGAGTTGAGAGCATCAATATGGTCATCAAAAGTGGGTAGAGTGGGTAGGGAAGCAAGGTGGGGTGTGATGTGGACTCAATATGTCCAAGACTGAACTCCTATCTTCTCTACCAAACCCTGCCCTCTCCCTGATTTTCCCATCACTATAGACGGCACTACCATCCTTCCCGTCTCACAAGTCCGCAACCATGGTGTCATCCTCTACCCCGCTCTCTCGTTCACCCCTCACATCCAATCTGTCACCAAAACCTGCCGGTCTCATCTCCACAACATCGCCAAGATCCCCACTTTCCTCTGCATCCAAACTGCTACCTTGCTGGTTCAATCTCTCATCTTATCCCGACTAGATAAAAGAGGCATCAGTCTCGGCTCTGATCCCCCATTCTCCTGTCTCTCCCCACTACACTCCATAATTGGCGCTGTTGCCCGGATCATCTTTGTGCAGAAACGCTATGGACATGTTACTCCCCTCCTCAAAAATCTCCAGTGGCTGCCTATCAACCTACGCATCAATCAAAAACTCCTCACTCTAGGCTTCAAGGCTCTCCATCACCTCACCCCCTCCTACATCCCCTTCCTTCTTTCCTTCTACAGCCCAGCCCGCACCCTCCGCTCCTCTGCAGCTAACCCCTTCACTGTACCTCGTTCACGCCTGTCCCGCCATCGACCCCTGGCCCACGTCTTCCTCCTGGCCTGGAATGCCCTCCCTCTACACATCCGCCGAGCTAGCTCTCTTCCTCCCTTCAAAGACCCACTGAGAGCTCACCTCCTCCAGGAGGCCTTCCCAGACTGAGCCCCCTTTTTTCTCTCCTCCTCCCCATCCCCCACCCTACCTCCTTCCCCTCTCCACAGCACATATATATACATATATATATATATATATATATGTTTGTACAGATTTATTGCTCTATTTATTTTTCTTGTACATATTTACTATTCTATTTATTTTGTTAATGATGTGTATTTAGCTTTAATTCTATTTGTTCTGATGACTTGACACCTGTCCACATGTTTTGTTTTGTTGTCTGTCTCCCCCTTCTAGACTGTGAGCCCGTTGTAGGGCAGGGACCATATCTATATGTTGCCAACTTGTACTTCCCAAGCACTTAGTACAGTGCTCTGCACACAGAAAACGCTCAACAAATACGATTGAATGAATGAATGAATGATGTCCTAAGACAGATGGGTGAGGTCTAGAGAGCGGAGATCTCTGTGGGGCAGTAATATGGATTTAGAGGCCTTCCCTAACCAAGCCCTCCTTTCCTCTTCCAGTTCTTTCTGCCTCGCCTTGACTTGTTCCCTTTATTCATCCATCCTCCCAGACCCATAACGCTTACATACATATCTGAAATTTCATTTTTTCATGCAAAAGTATGTCTCCCCCTCTAGACTCTAAGTTTGTTGTGACCAAGGAATGTGTCTATTATATTGTTATATGATACTCTCTGAAGTGCTTAGTGCAGTGCACAGTAAGTGCTCAATGAATATGATTGACTGACGGACGACCTCTCAGCCTCTTGTTGTTCCCCCTCAATTCTATTTTTCACTCTGGATCACTGGATCATTTTTCTACAAAAACGTTTAAACCACGTTTCCCCAATCCTCCAGTGGTTTGCCCAAGAAAGACCCCTTACTATCGGGTTTAAAGCACCTACTGAACCTCACAATTCTCCTACTACAACCCAGCTCACGCATTTGCTCCTCACTATACCTCGATCTCATCTATCTCATCGCTGACCTCTGAACTGTAATGGACAATTACTCTTTCATGGCATGTGTCTGTATACTGCGATATTGTACTCTCCCAAGCATTTAGTATAGTGCTCCGCATATAGAAAATGCTCAATAAATATAATATAATAAATATAATCGACTGTTATGGTTAGGGTTAGGGCTAGGACTAGGGATAGGGTAAGGGTTACGATTAGAGCTAAATTTAGGGTTAGGGATAGGGTGGAGTTGCGAGCATCAGTTTGGTCATCGAGAGTAGGTAGAATGGGTAGGGATGCAAGGATTATGGTTAGAGTTAGTTTTAGAGTTTTGGTTATGTTTAAGGTTAGGGTTAAGTTTAGAGTTAGAGTTAGGGTGTGGATTAAGGTTATGGCTAGGGTCAAGTTTAAGGATAGAGTTAGGGGTTAGGGTTACATTCGTGGCTCAGTGGAAAAAGCGCTGGCTTGGGAATCAGAGGTCATGGGTTCTAATCCTGGCTCTGCCACTTATCAGCTGTGTGACTTTGGGCAAGTCATTTGACTTCTCTGTGCCTCAGGTACTTCATCTGGAAAATGGGGATTAAGATTGTGAGCCCCACGTGGGACAACCTGATTACCTTGTATCTCCTCCAGCTCGTAGAATAGTACTTGGCACATAGTAAGCACTTAACAAATACCAAAATTATTATTATTATTATTATTATTATTATTATTATTATTATTATTATTATTATCAGCATTAGGGCCAGGGTTAGAGTTAGGTTTTGGGTGAGGCTTAGGGATGGATATAGTGTTGGGGTAAGGGTTACGTTTACGGTTTCGGGTTAGGGTTAGGTTTGGAGTTTGGGTTATGGCTAGGGTTATGCCTACGGCTAAGGATAGGGTTAGGGTTATGTTAGATCAATAGCTAGGGTTAGGTTTATGTTTGGTGTGAGATTTAGGGATTGATTTAGTGTTCAGGTTAGGGTTATGGCTATGCCGAGGGCTAGTCCAAGTGATAGGGTTAGGGTAAAGACGGTAAAGGTTAGGGTTAGCACTAGGTTTAGGGGCAGGGCTAGGGTTAGGGCTATCACTAGGGCTAGGGTTTAGGGTTAGGTTTAGGGATTAGAGTTAAGGTTTGGATTATCAATCAATCAATCAATCAATCGTATTTATTGAGCGCTTACTGTGTGCAGAGCACTGTACTAAGCGCTTGGGAAGTACAAGTTGGCAACATATAGAGACAGTCCCTACCCAACAGTGGGCTCACAGTCTAGAAGGGGGAGACAGAGAACAAAACCAAACATACTAACAAAATAAAATAAATAGAATAGATATGTACAAGTAAAATAAATAAATAAATAAATAGAGTAATAAATATGTACAAACATATATTCATATATACAGGTGCTGTGGTGAGGGGAAGGAGGTAAAATGGGGGGGATGGAGAGGGGGACGAGGGGGAGAGGAAGGAAGGGGCTCAGTCTGGGAAGGCCTCCTGGAGGGGGTGAGCTCTCAGTAGGGCCTTGAAGGGAGGAAGAGAGCTAGCTTGGCAGATGGGCAGAGGGAGGGCATTCCAGGCCAGGGAGATGAAGTGGGCCGGGGGTCGACGGTGGGACAGCCGAGAACGAGGCACGGTGAGGAGATTAGCAGCAGAGGAGCGGAGGGTGCGGGGTGGGCTGTAGAAGGAGAGAAGGGAGGTGTGGTAGGAGGGGGCGAGGTGATGGAGTTCCTTGAAGCCGAGGGTGAGGAGTTTCTGCCTGGTGTGGATTATGTTTAGGGTTGGGGATAAGTATCGGCTTAGGGTCAAAGTTAGCAGTAGGGTTAGGTTTAGGGCTAGGCCTAGGGATAGCCTTAGGTTTAGAGTTAGGGTTAGGGTTAGGGTTAAGATTATGGCTAAAAATAGTGTTAGGGTTAGCTTTACACCTAGGTCTAAGTCTAAGGGTGGATTTTAGTTTAGAGTTATAGTTAGGGTTAGGCTTAGGGTTAGGGTTAAGGTTTGGGTGAGGTTTAGGGCTAGGGCTCCAGTAAATCTAGGTTCAGGGTTAATGTTGGAATTTGGTTATGGTTAGGGTTAGAGTTAGGGTTAGGTTTAGAATCAGGATAAGTCTTAGAATTAGGGTTATTTTTAGTGTCAGGTGTCGGGTAAGGAGAAAGGACATGGTTAGGCCTAGGCTAGTGTTAGTGTTAGCATTACAGTTGAGGTGAGGGTTAGCCTTTGGAGTAGTCCTAGAGCTAGGGTTAGGGGTAGGTTTATGGCTAGGGTTACTGTAAAGCCTAGATTTAGGGTGAGAATTAGGGCCAGGTTTACGGTTAAGGTTTGCATCAGTAGTTGTAGCTAAGGGTTAGTGTTAGGGTGAGGTTTAGGTCTAGGATTAGGGTTAAAATGAGGGTTAGGTTTAGGGTTTCTGCTAGGCCTAGGGCTAATGTTAGAGTTAGGATTAAGGCTAGGCCTAAAGCTAATGTTACTGTTAGGTTTGGGATTAGGACTAGGGCTAGACCTAGGCCTAGGGTTAGATTTAGAGTTGCAGTTAGGGTTAGGATTATGGTTAGGGTTAGGTTTACAGTTAGTGTTAGGTTTAGGGTTAGAGTTTAAATTATGAACAAGTCTAGGCCTCAGGATAGGGTTAGAGTAGGGCTAGTGTTGGAATTAGGGCTATGGGTAGTGTTAAGGTCAGGATTAGGGCTAGGTATAGGGTTAGAGTAAAAGGATTAAGCATAAAGCTAGGGTAGCTTTCCGGTTATGGTTAGGATTAGGGTTGGAATTAAGTTTAGGGTTAGGGCTAGGGTTAGTGTTAGGGCTAGGGCTAGGTTGAAGGTTAAGGATAGGGTTAGTATTAGGTTAAGGGCTAAGGATAGGGTTAGGGTTAGGGTTATTGTTAGAACTAGGGTTAAAATTAGGATTAGGGATAGTACTAGAGTTAGGGCTAGGGCTAGGGTTAGGGTTAGGGATAAGTTTAGGGATAGAGTTTGGTCTAGGATTAGGGTTACGATTAGGTTTTGGGTTAGTGTGAGGTATAGGATTAGCATCACAATTTTTGTTAGGGCTACGACTAGGGCTGTGGGTACAGTTAGGATTAAGGTTAGGGTTAAGGTTAGGTTAAGTTTAGGGTTAGGATTAGCATTAAATTTAAAGTTAGGGTTAGGGTTAGGTTAAGGGTGCGGGCTAGAGTTTGGATAAAGGTTACGGTTAGGGTTAAGGTTAGGTTTGAGGTTAGGATTAGGGTTAGGGCTGGGGTTAGGCATTGGGTCGGAGTTATGTTTTGGGTTAGGATTAGGGTTAGGTTAGGTGTAGGTCAAGGGTTGGGTTTAGGGTAAGTATTATAGTTATGTCTAGGCTAGTGTTAGGGTTAGGATTAGCGTTAAGGTTAGAGTTAGCATCAATGCTCGGATGAAGCCTAAACCTAGGCCTAGGGTTAGGGTTCAGGTTATGGCTAAGGCAAATGCTAGGGTTAGGATTAAAGATGGTGATAGGGTGAGGTTTGGTGTTAACATTGGTGGGAAGAGTGCCCTATCTGTGAATTCACAACCTCCCTCTGCCTGAGCAACCCACAGCAAGGACACAATCAATCAATCAATCGTTTGTATTGAGCGCTAACTGTGTGCAGAGCACTGTACTAAGGGCTTGGGAAGTACAAGTTGGCAACATGACACAGAACTGCTACACTACAAGGTTGCAGAATGGTAACTGTCCCAATCAGATAGACAACCTGGGAATACGGGGAGGGCTAACCGGTATGAGGGGGATCCTAGTTTTAGTTGTAGGCATAGAGACCGAGCCCTGCAGAGCCTACCCTGCTGATTAGGACTCGGACCCCTCCTTTGCCTGCTTGCTGAGCTACAGCTATGTGAGTATACCCAATAAAGAGGTAGAACTGATCACTCTGGCTCGATGTCTGGTCTTTGTCTAATCATCACCAAAACTAAAGAACCTGGAGCCTCCCTTTGGTCGGCGACCCCCACAACACTGACCTGAGGTTTAGTTTTATGGTCAGGATAAGCACTAGGGCTAGGGTGAGGTTCAGGTTTAGGGTTACCGTTAGGGTTAGGTTAGGGAATATATTAGGGCTAGGGCTAGGGTTAGTTTTAAGGTTAGGGTTCGGCTTAACATTAGTGATAGGTATAGGGTTAGGGTTACCGTTAATGTTAGGCATAGATTTAAGGTTAAGGTTAGGGTTGGTTTTAGAGTTAGGATTCAGATTAAGTTAGGAATTGCGGTTCACCTCTCAGGGTCGCACCTGGAGAGTTTCCAGTACTCTACCAGTTTCGACTATAGTCTCGACTATAAGCAGAGGCATATCCATCCCATTTCTAGCTTGGGCAGTGGCTAGCAAATGGAAGGCAATCTGCTACAAGTCAAAACTCACTTGTTCTGGGCAGCAGCAGCAGCAGGGGAGAGAGTCGAGGGCTGACACTCAGGTTTACTGCGTGGAAGGAGCCAGTGGTAAACCGCTTCCTTATTTTTACCAAGAAATTCATTCATTTCATTCTTTCAATCGTGTTTATTGAGCGCTTACTGTGTTCAGAGCACTGTACTAAGCGCTTGGAAAGTACATGTTGGCAACATATAGAGATGGTCCCTACCCAACAATCTGCTCACAGTCTAGACGGGGTGACAGACAACAAAACAAAACATGTGGACAGGTGTCAAGTCAACAGAATAAATAGAAGTAAAGCTAGATGTACACCATTAACAAAATAAATAGAATAATAACTATGTACAAGTAAAATAAATACAGAAATAAATCTGTACAAACATATATACAGGTGCTGTGGGGAGGGGAAGGAGGTAGGGCGGGGGGATGGGGAGGAGGAGAGAAAAAAGGGGACTCAGTCTGCGAAGGCCTCCTGGAGGAGGTGAGCTCTCAGTAGGGCTTTGAAGGGAGGAAGAGAGCTAACTTGGCGGATGTGTGGAGGGATGGCATTCATCATCATCATCAATCGCATTTATTGAGCGCTTACTGTGTGCAAAGCACTGTACTAATCGCTTGGGAAGTACAAGTTGGCAACATATAGAGACAGTCCCTACCCAACAGTGGGTTCACAGTCTAAAAGGGGGAGACAGAGAACAAAACCAAACATACTAACAAAATAAAATAAATAGAATAGATATGTACAAGTAAAATAAATAAATAGAGTAATAAATATGTACAAACATATATACATATATACAGGTGCTGTGGGGAAGGGAAGGAGGTAAGATGGGGGGATGGAGGGGGGGATGAGGGGGAGAGGAAGGAAGGGGCTCAGTCCGGGAAGGCCTCCTGGAGGAGGTGAGCTCTCAGTAGGGCCTTGAAGGGAGGAAGAGAGCTAGCTTGGTGGATGGGCAGAGGGAGGTCATTCCAGGCCCGGGGGATGACGTGGGCCGGGGGTCGATGGCGGGACAGGCGAGAACGAGGTACGGTGAGGAGATTAGCAGCAGAGGAGCGGAGGGTGCGGGGTGGGCTGTAGAAGGAGAGAAGGGAGGTGAGGTAGGAGGGGGCGAGGTGATGGAGAGCCTTGAAGCCCAGGATGAGGAGTTTCTTTCTGATGCGCAGATTTATTGGTAGCCACTGGAGATTTTTGAGGAGGGGAGTAATATGCCCAGAGCGTTTCTGGACAAAGACAATCCGGGCAGCAGCATGAAATATGGATTGAAGTGGGGAGAGACACGAGGATGGGAGTTCAGAGAGAAGGCTGATGCAGTAGTCCAGATGGGATAGGATGAGAGCTTGAATGAGCAGGGTAGCAGTATGGATGGAGAGGAAAGGGCGGATCTTGGCAATGTTGCGGAGCTGAGACCGGCAGGTTTTGGTGACGGCTTGGATGTGAGGGGTGAATGAGAGAGCGGAGTCGAGGATGACACCAAGGTTGCGGGCTTGTGAGACGGGAAGGATGGTAGTGCCGTCAACAGAGATGGGAAAGTCAGGGAGAGGGCAAGGTTTGGGAGGGAAGACAAGGAGTTCAGTCTTCGACATGTTGAGCTTTAGGTGGCGGGCAGACATCCAGATGGAGATGTCCTGAAGGCAGGAGGAAATGCGAGCCTGGAGAGAGGGGGAGAGAGCAGGGACAGAGATGTAGAACTGGGTGTCATCAGCGTAGAGAAGATAGTTGAAGCCGTGGGAGCGAATGAGATCACCAAGGGAGTGCGTGTAGATCGAGAACAGAAGGGGACCAAGCACTGAACCTTGGGGAACCCCCACAGTAAGAGGATGGGAGGGGGAGGAGGAGCCTGCAAAATAGACTGAGAAAGAAGAACCGAAGAGATGAGGAGAACCAGGAGAGGACGGAGTCTGTGAAGCCAAGGTCAGATAGCGTGTTGACGAGAAGGGGGTGGTCCACAGTGGTCCACATTCCAGGCCAGGGGGAGGAGGTGGGCCGGGGGTCGAGGGCGGGACAGGTGAGAACGAGGCAGAGTGAGGAGGTTAGCGGCAGAGGAGCAGAGGGTGCGGGCTGGGCTGTAGAAGGAGAGAAGGGAGGTGAGGTAGGAGGGGGCGAGGTGGATGAAGAGCCTTGAAGCCGAGAGTGAGGAGTTTTGCTTGATGCGTAGGTTGACTGGTAGCCACTGGAGATTTTTGAGGAGGGGAGTAACATGCCTAGAGCGTTTCTACACAAAGATGATCCGGGCAGCAGTGTGAAGTATAGACTGAAGTGAGGAGAGACAAGGGGATGGGAGATCAGAGAGGAGGCTGATGCAGTAATCTAGTCGGGATAGGATGAGTGATTGAACGAGCAGGGTAGCATTTTGGATGGAGAGGATAGGGAGGATCTTGGCGATGTTGCGGAGGTGAGACCGGCAGGTTTTGGTGATGGATTGGATGTGAGGCGTGAATGAGACAGCGTCAAGGATGTCAAGGATGACATCAAGGTTGCTGGTTTGTGAGACGGGAAGGATGATAGTGCCGTCAACTGTGATGGGAAAGTCAGGGAGAGGGCAGGGTTTGGGAGGGAAGATAAGGAGTTCAGGCTTGGACATATTGAGTTTTAAATGGCGGGCAAACATCCAGATGGAGATGTCTTGAAGGCAGGAGGAGACACGAGACTGAAGGGAGGGAGAGAGGGCAGGGGCAGAGATGTAGATTTGGGTGTCATCAGCGTAGAGATGATAGCTGAAGCCGTGGGAGCCAATGAGTTCACCAAGGGAGTGAGTGTAGATAGAGAACAGAAGGGGACCAAGAACTGACCTTTGAGGAACACCTACAGTAAGGGGATGGGAGGGGGAGGAGGAGCCCTCAATGGAGACTGAGAATGAACGGCCGGAGAGATAAGAGGAGAACCCAAGAGAGGGTGGAGTCTGTGAAGCCAAGGTTGGATAGCATGTTGAGGAGAAGGGGGTGGTCCATAGTGTCGAAGGCAGCTGAGAGGTCGAGGAGGATTAGGATAGAGTAGGAGCCATTGGATATGGCAAGCAGGAGGTCATTTGCTGACCTTTGAAAGGGCAGTGTCGGTGGAATGTAGTGGACAGAAGCCAGATTGGAGGGGGTCGAGGAGAGAGTTGGCGTTGAGGAATACGAGGCAGCGGGTGTAGACGACTCGTTCAAGGAGTTTGGAAAGGAATGGTAGGAGGGAGATAGGGCGATAACTAGAAGGGGAGGTGGGGTCAAGAGAGGGTTTTTTAGGATGGGGGAGACGTGGGCATGTTTGAAGGCAGAGGGAAGGAACTAGTGGAGAGTGAGTGAGCTGTTGCAGATGGACGTTAAGGGGGGGGAGGGAAGGGGCGAGAAATTTCATAAGATGAGAGGGAATGGGGTCAAAAACACAGGTGGCAGGAGTAACACGTGAGAGAAAATCTCTATGAATACACTACCAGAACTACTGCAGATGGAAGTGGGGCATTCTGGGAGAGGTGTGTCCATGGCGTCGCTATGGGTCGGACATGACTCAACAGCATAAGATAACAGGAGTTATGGTTACTTTTAGGGCTATGCCTATATCTAGGTTTAGTGTTAGGGTTCGGGTTTGGGTTCCAGTTAGAGTTAGGGCTAGAGCTAAATTTATGATTCGCACAATTTGTTGCCCTGGTTGATTTTCAAGGTGAAAGGCATTTTCATGGACATGAGAGGAGGGGCATTTTCATGGCTGTCCTCCCCCAACCACCAGCCCCCAGATATGTTTCCTCTGCCTCAGGAATTTGGGTATAGCGTTATGTTTATGGTCATTACCATTTTAGGGTTACGGTTAGGGTGAGGGTGAGGCTAAGTCTAAGCCTGGCACTAAGGTTAGCATTAGAATTGGGTTTAGGCTTATGGTTAGGGTTAGAGTTGGGGTACGTGTTAGGGGCAGGGCTAGAATTGATATCCCCCACCCATGAGGAGATTACACTTTAGTTGGGGAAACAAACATAAACATTTTTACAACTAGAATGATCAAAATCATCAACAAATGCACAATTGAACAAATGTGTATCTGCAAGTGCCGAGGATGGGGATTCATTGATTGAATCGTATTTACTGAGTGCTTACTGAGTGCAGAGCACTGTACTAAGCCCTTGGGAAGTACAATTTGGCAACATATAGAGACGGTCCCTACCCAAGAGTGGGCTCACAGTCTAGAAGGGATCTAGCTAGAAATGTCTGAAAGCAGCGTGGCTCAGTGGAAAGAGCACGGGCTTCGGAGTCAGAAGTCATGGGTTCAAATCCCGGCTCTGCCGCTTGTCAGCTGTGTGACTTTGGGCAAATCACATCACTTCTCTGTGCCTCAGTTACCCATTTGTAAAATGGGAATTAAGATTGTCCCCCTTCTAGACTGTGATCCTGTTGTTGGGTAGGGACCGTCTCTATATGTTGCCAACTTGTACTTTCCAAGCGCTTAGTATAGTGCTGTGCACACAGTAAGTGCTCAATGAATACGATTCAATCAGTGAATTAATGATTATGGTTGGGTTTTGGTGAGGTTTAGGGTTAGGTTTAGGTTTAGAGACAGACCTAGGGTTAGGGTTAAGTTTAGGGCTAGAGTAACGGTTAGGGTTAAGGCTAGTGAGAGGGCTAGTGGTAAGGTTAGGGTTAGAGCTATGGCTAGAGCTGAACTAGGGTTAGGTTTAGGGTTAGAGTTAGGGTTACAATTACGGTAAGCATTGGGGTTGGGTTTAGGATTAGGGTCAGGGTTAGGGTTAGGGTTAGGGTTAGGGTAGGATTAGGTTTATGGTTAGAAATAGTGTTAGAGTTCGGTATAGGGTTAGGATTAGGGCTCGGACTATGGCTATGGTTAGGGTTAGTGTTAGGGCTAGGGCTATGGATATGGTTAAGGCTAAGGTTAGGGTTAGAGTTAAGGTTAAGGTTAGGGCTAGGGCAAGGATGAGGGATATGGCTAGGGTAAGGGCTTTGATTAGGGTAAGGCCTAGGCCCATCCTCCTGTCTCTCCCCACTTCAGTCTATACTTCACTCTGCTGCATCAGGCAAAAACTCCTCACCCTCGGTTTCAAGGCTCTCCATCACCTCACCCCCTCCTACCTCACCTCCCTTCTCTCCTTCTACAGCTCAGCCCGCACTCTCCGCTCCTCTGCCGCTAATCTCCTCACCGTGCCTCGTTCTCGTCTGTCCCGCCGGCGACCCCTGGCCCACGTCATATCCCAGGCCTGCAATGCCCTCCCTCTGCACATCCGCCAAGCTAGCTCTCTTCCTCCCTTCAAAGCCCTACTGAGAGCTCACCTCCTCCAGGAGGCCTTCCCAGACTGAGCCCCCTCCTTCCTCTCCCCCTCTTCCCCTCCCCATCCCCCCGACTTACCTCCTTCCCCTCCCCACAGCAACTGAATATATGTATATATGTTTGTACGTATTTATTACTCTATTCATTTATTTAATTTGTACATATTTATTCTATTTTGTTAATATGTTTTGTTTTGTTGTCTGTCTCCCCCTTCTAGACTGTGAGACCACTGTTGGGTAGGGACCGTCTTTATATGTTGCCAACTTGTACTTCCCAAGCGCTTAGTACAGTGCTCTGCACACAGTAAGCGCTCAATAAATACGATTGAATGAATTGAATTAATGAATGAATGCTGCCCGGATTGTCTTTCTGCAGAAGCGCTCTGGGCATGTCACTCCCCTCTTCAAAAATCTCCAGTGGTTGCCTAGCAACCTTCAAATCAAGCAAAACTCCTCACTCTTGGCTTCAGAGCTCTCCATCACCTCACCCTCTCCTACCTCACCTCCCTTCTCTCCTTCTACACCCCATCTCACAAAATCCGCTCTTCTGCCGCTAACCTCCTCACTGTGCCTGTCCCGCAGTCGACCCTTGGTCCACGTCTTGCCTCTGGCCTGGAATGCCCTCCCTCGACTCATCCGCCAAACTAGCTCTCTTCATCCCTTCAAAGCCCTACTGAGAGCTCATCTCCTCCAGAAGGCCTTCCCAGACTAAGCCCCCTTTTTCTTCTCCTCCTCCTCTCCTCCCCATTGCCCCCCTCCACCCTATCCCCTTCCCCTCCCCACAGCACTTGTGTATATTTGTAGATATATATTACTCTATTTATTTTATTAATGATGTGTATATAGCTTTAATTGTATTTATTCTGATAGTATTGACACCTGTCTACTTGTTTTGTTTTGTTGTAGGTCTCCCCCTTTTAGACTGTGAGCCCTTTACTGGGTAGGGACAGTCTCTATATGTTGCCGATTTGTATTTCCCAAGGGCTTTGTACAGTGCTCTGCACACAGTAAGCACTTAATAAATACGATTGAATGAAAGTTTAAGGTTAGGACTAGGACTAGTGTTAGAGGTAACGTTAGGATTAGGGCTAGGATCAGGGTTTGGACAAGTGTTAGACTTGAGTTTAGGGTTTGGATTTGGGCTATGACAAGGTCTAGGATTAAGATCAGAGTTAGAGTTAGCACTGTGGTTAGGGTTAGAATTAGGGTTAGAGCTATGGTAAGGGTTAGAGTTCAGATCAGAGTAAGGGTTAAGTTTATTTTAGGGTTAGGGGCAGGGGTTGCACTAGGCCTAGTGGTATGGTTAGGGCTATGGCTATTTCTAGGGCTAAGGGTGGGATTAGGGTTAGAGTTAGGTTTAGGATTGTGTTTAGGATTGGGGTTATGTTTAGGGTTTAGGCTAGGAATAGGCTTAGGGGTGGGGGTAGGGGTTAATTTAGGGCTAGGCCTTGGGTTATGGTTCAGGTTAGATTTAGGGTTACGGTTAGGGTTCAGTTCTGGTTAGGGTTAGGGTTCGGTTTGGGTTTAGGCCAGGAATAGGGTTAGGGTTAGGAATAGGGTTAGGGTTATTGTTATGTTTAGGGATAGGATTAAGGCTAAATTTGGTGTTAGGTTTAGGTTTAGTGTTATGTCTGTGGCTGGGTTAGGGTTAGGTTTAGGGTTAGGACAAGTGCCAGGGCCAGGCTCATGGTTTATCATTACGTTTAGAGTTATGCTATAGTCTTGAATTTAGGGTTAGGATTAGAGTTAGAGCTAGGGCTAGGTTTATGGTCAGGACTAGGGATAATTAGGTTTAGGGTTAGGGTAAGGCTTAAGGGTAGGGTAGGGGGTAGGGTTTGAGTTAGAGAAGTAGTGTGGCTCAGTGGAAAGAGCAGGTCATGGGTTCGAATCCAATTGTCAGGTGTGTGACTGGGCAAGTCACAACTTCTCTGTGCCTCAGTCATCTTGTCTGTGAAATGGGGATTAATACTATGAGCTCCACGTGGGACAACCTGATCATTTTATATCCACCCCAATGCTTAGCACAGTGCTTTGCACATAGTAAGCGCTTAACAAATGCCATTATTATTATTATTATTATTAGTTAGGGTCAAGGCTAGGGCTAATTAAGTTTAGGGTTAGGTTTAAGGGTAGGGTGAGGAGTAGGGTTTGAGTTAGCGTTAGGATTAGGGTTAGGTTTAGGAGTAGTATTAGGGCTAGCACTAGTCTTAGGGGTAGTATTAGGGTTAGGTTTGAAGTTGGGGTTAGAGTTAAGATTATGAGTAGTGTTAAGGCAAGGGCTAGGGTGAGTGTTAGGATTAGGATTAGGGTTAGGTCTAAACCTAGGGATGGGTTTAGGGTTAGGTTCGTGTTAATGCTAGATTTATGGGTAGGGCTATGGCTAGGATTCAGCCTAGGGTTGGGTTTCTGGTTAGAGTTAGTTTTAGAATTTTGGTTTGGGTTAGGATTAGGTTTGGGGCTAGGTTTAGGGTTAGGGTTAGGACTAGGCTGAGGGTCAAGTCTAAATTTAGCATTAGTGTTAGGGATAGGGCTACGGCTAGGCCTAGGTATAGCCTTGGGTTTCGAGTTAGGGTTAGCATTAGGGATATTGGTAGCACCAGCCCTAGTCCTATGGTTAGGATTAGGGTTAGTTTAAGAATAGGGCTAGGGTTACTGTTAGAGTTAGGTTTAGGGTTAAGGTTAAGTTTAGAGTTAGCTTTTAGAATCAGGCTTGTCTTGTTTTATGCTGTCGAGCCTTTTCCAACCCATAGTGACACCATGGAAACGTCTCTCCCAGAACGTCCCGATCTCCATCCGCAATCATTCTGGTAGTGTGTCCATAGAGTTTTCTTGGAAAAAATGCAGAAGTGGTTTACCATTGCCTCCTTTCACACAGTAAACCTGAGTCTCTGCCCTCCCAACTCTCTCCCATGCTGCTGCTGGGAGGTGAGGTGCACAGGGAGGTGCACAGGTGAGTTTTGAGTTGGAGCAGATTGCTTTCCACTCGCTAGCCACTATCCAAGCTAGGAATGGAATGGATATGCCTTCGCTTGACTCTCCCTTCCATAGTCGAGACTGGTAGAGCACTAGAAACTCCAGATACGACCCTCAGAGGGGGAGGGCTAAGCTTAGTTAAAGGCTTATGGTTAGGGTTAGGACTAGGGGAGGGTCAGGGTTAGGGATATTGTTAGGGCTAGTTAAGCATTTAGGTTAGAGATATGGCTAGGTTTATAGTTCGGGTTAAGGTTAGGGTTAGAGTTAGGGTTAGGGTTAGGGTTATTGTTAGGGTTTTGGCTTACCTAGGGATAGTAATAGTGTTAGGTTTAGGGTTGCATCAAGGGATAGAGTTAAATTTCGTGCGAGATTTAGGGTTAAGATTAGGATTAGGGTTATGGGAACCATTAGGGCAAGGGCAGGACTAGTGTTAGTATTGGGGAAGATTTATGCTTAGGGCTGGCTAATCCTAGGGCTAGGCTTGGGGTTGTGTTATAGCTATGGTTAGGACTAGTGTTAGTGTTAGTGTTAGGGTTCAAATGAGGATTAAAGTTAGAGGTATGGCTCCATCCCCCTGCTCTCAACCCTCTCTGCTACTTTCCCATCATTCCCAGCACTATCTTCATATGAGATCTCCTCCCTCCTCTCAAGAGCCACCCCATCCACCTGTGCTTCGGACCCCATTCCCTCTCATCTTATGCATACTCTCACCCCTTCCCTCCTCCTCTTCTTAATTTCTATCTTCAACCGCTCACTCTCCACTGGTTCCTTCTCCTCGACCTTCAAACATGTCCACGTCTCCCCCATCCTAAAAATCCCTCTCTTGACCCCACTGCCCCTTCTAGTTATCACCCTATCTCCCTTCTACCCTTCATTTCCAACTCCTAAAACGAGTCATCTACACGCGCTGCCTCGAATTCCTCAACTCCAACTCTCTCCTAGACCCTCTCCAATCTGGCTTCCATCCCCTACACTCCACCGAAACTTCCCACCGCACCTCCCTGCTCTGCTCTGCCACCTAACCCCTCCCCACCCGTCCTCCACGCCCCATCCCTGTCCTCTTGACCCAGAGCCACTCCTTGTTCACCTCCTGCTTCAACTCACTCCCACCCCTCGTGCTGCCTCTTCCCTCACTGCCCCCTCCACAGCTGCTGCAAAGTGTGGCCTATGGAACCCCCTCTACATCATGGGAATGCTCCCCTTCATCCTTGACCTGTTCCTCTCTCAGTCACTCTTCCTCTTCGCCATGACTGAAACATGGCTCTCCCCAGATGACATCGTCTCCCCTGCTGTTCTCTCCAGAGTTGGGGGGAGGGGCGCTCATCTTCTCCCACTCCCCCAGACACACTGGGAAAGGAGGAGGTGTTGGCTTCCTTCTTGTGCCCTAATGCCACTTTTGCACTATTCCACCTTCCCCATCCCTTCCTTTCCCTTCCTCTGAAGCCCATATCATCTGCCCCTATCACCCACTCAGATTCTAGTAGCTGGCATCTACTGCTGCACGGCACCACCACCCCTGCCCGCCGGGTCCCACCTCCAACTTCTTTAAACATTTTGATCCCTTTCTCACATTCCTTCTCTCTTTCTCGATAGATGCTTTGATCCTTGGGGACTTCAATATCCACATAGCTGCTCCTGATGACCCTCCTGCTGCCTGCCTTCTGTCACTCCTCAACTCCACTGACCTCCTGCTCCACGCCACCCTACCCACTCGCCAACTTGGACACACACTCGATCTCATCATCTCTAACCACTGCACAGTCTTTACCCTCACCAACTCTGAAATCCCTCTATCTGTCCACAACCTCCTCACCTGCCTCCTCTCCCACACACCTCCTCCCTGTAAATCTGTATTATTCCCCCACAGAGACCTCTGATCTTTGGACTCCATCCAATGTTCTTAACTCATCACGTCCCACTTGGCCTCCATACCCATACCCATAAACCACCTCCCTTGGTGACCAAATCGATGTTCTCAACACCACCCTCTCTACTGAACTCAACTCACTCACTCCCCTCTCCCTTCGCCAATTTCATACCACTAACCCACAGCTGTGAATCACCTGCACAATCTGCCTCCTTTGCTCTTGTGCTCGAGCCACAGAGCACTGCTGGTGGAAATCTCAATATCAGGATGACTTCATCCACTTCAAGTTTATCCTTGCATACTTTAATTCTGCCCTCTTCTCTGCCAGTCCAATCTATTTCTCCGCCCTTATTGACACCCATGCCCTTGCCTTGCCATTTGTTCTATCCACTTAACTCCTTCCTCGGGGCCCCTGCCCCCCCACGCCTCCCCCATCCCTTGCTCACAATGCAAGGGGGTCACGTACTTTATTAAGGAAATTGACACCATTAAGTGTAAGCTCTCTAAAATCGCCCCTGCCCTTTCTCAGTCTCTCCCACTTCCAGCCTTCTATTCAACTCTCCCATATTTCCCAGAAATATCTCTAGAGGATATCTGCCTCCTCTCGAAAGCCACCCCCTCCAAATGCGCATCGGACCTCAATCCTTCACACCTTATCAAGACTCTCGCCGCCTCCCTTCTTCCCTTCTTCACTCTCCAGTGACTTCTTTCCCACTGCTTTCAAACATGCCCATGTCTCCCCCAATCCTAAAAAATCCCCCCCCCTTGACCCCACGGCTCCCTGCAGTTATCACCCCATCTCCCTCCTACCATTTCTCTCCAAACCCTTTGAACGAGGTGTCTACACCTGCTGTCTCAAATTCCTCTCCTCCAATTCTCTTCTTGACCCCCTCCAACCTGGCTTCCGTCCCCTTCAAACCACAGAAACCACCCTCTCAAAGGTCCTCAATGTTCTCCTTCTTGCTAAATCCAACAGCCTCTACTCCAACTTAATCCTACTCGACAGCTCAGCTGTCTTCAACACTGTGGACCACCCCCTTCCCCTGGAAACCTTATCCAACCTTGGCTTCATCGACTCTGTCCTCTCCTGCTTCTCCTCTTATCTCTCTGGCCGTTCATTCTCAGCCTCCTTCCGGGTCTCTTCCCCTGGCTCCCACCCATTAACTGCGGGGGTCCCTCAAAGATTCAGTTCTGGGTTCCTTTCTACTCTCCATCTACACTCATGTGGCTCAGTGGAAAGAGGACGGGCTTGGGAGTCAGAGGTTGTGGGTTCTAATCCCAACCCTGCCACTTATCAGCTGTGTGACTTTGGGCAAGTCACAACTTCTCTGTGCTTCAGTTACTTCATTTGTAAAATGGGGATTAAGACTATGAACCCCACGTAGGACAACATGATTACCTTGCGTCTACCCCAGTGCTTAGAACAGTGCTTAACACCTAGTAAGCGCTTTACAAATACCACCATTATTATTATTTGTTGCTCCCATGGCTTCAACTATCACCGCTATGAGGTTGATATCCAAATATTCCAACCCTGATCTCTCTCCTTTCCAGTCTTGCATCTCCTCCTGCCTTTAAGACATCTCTACTTGGATGTCCTCCCATCACTTCAAGCTTAACATGTCCAAAACAGAACTCCTTTTCTGCCCACCCAAACCCTGTCCTCCCTCTGTGGATTGTAGATGACACCACAACCCTTCCTGTCTCAGAAGCCCCTAACCTTGGTGTTATCCTTGATTCCTCTCTCAATCAACTCACATATTTAATCCGTCACCAAGTTCTGTCAGTCCCACCTTCACAGCATCAGTAAAATTCGCCCTTTCCTCTCCATCCAAACTGCTACTACGTTAATGCACTCACTCATCCTATCCCCGCTCCTTGCTGACCTCCCAGCACTCTCCCCATTCCACTCTGTACTTCACTCTGCTTGCCCGGATCATTTTTCTACAAAAACGTTCAAGGACAGGTCACACCACTCCTCAGAAAACTCCAGTGATTGCCCAGCCACCTCTGCATCAAACAAAAGCTTCTCATCACTGGCTTTAAGGCACTCCACCACTTTGCCTCCTCCTACCTCACCTCGCTTCTCTCCTTCTACAACCCAGCCCACACACATTGCTTCTCTAGTGTTAACCTTTTCACTGTGCTTCGATCTCGCCTGTTTCTCCCACCCTTAGCCCATGCCCTACCTCTGTCCTGGAACTCCTTCCCTCCTCAAATCTGTCAGACAATTACCCTCCCCTGCTTCAAAGCCTTATTGTGAAGGCACATCTCCTCCAAAAGGCCTTCCCAGACTAAGCGCCCCCTTTCTTCCTCTCCCACCACCCTCAGTATCACCCTGACTCCTCCCTTTGTTCTTCCCCTCCTCCCAGCCTAACAGCACTTATGTACATATCAGTAATTTATTTTTTTTGTATTGACGTTTGTCTCCCTCCAGCCCCCCAGACTGTAAGATCGTTGTGGGCAACGAGCATGTCTGTTCATTGTTATATTGCACTATCTCAAGCACTTAGTAATAATAATAATTATGGCATTTGTTAAGCGCTTATTATGTGCCAAGCACTGTATTAAGCTCTGGGATAGATACATGGTAATCAGGTGGTCCCACATGGGGTTTATAGTCTTAATCCCCATGTTACAGGTGAGGTAATTGAGGCACAGAGAAGTTAAGTGGCTTGCCCAAGGTCACATAGCAGACAAATGGCAGATCCGGGATTAGAACCCACGTCCTCTGACTCCCAAGCCCATGCTCTTTCCACTAAGCCACGCTTATGGAGTACTCGGCAAACAGTAAACACTCAATAAATAGGATTGAATGAATACCCAACAGACGATAACTCTGCCTAAATTCAAAACCTGATTGAAGGTACATCTCCTCCACTCCTTTCTGTGTCACCTTTGCACTTGGATATGCACCCTTTATTCACGCCTCCTTCAGATGCACAGAACTCATGTACATAATCCATAATTGATTTATTTACATTAATGTCTGTTGTGGGCAGGGAATAATAATAATAGTAGTATTTCTTAAGCTCTTACTATATGCCAAGCACTGTTCTAAGCGTTGGGGTAGATACAAGGTAATCAGGTTGTCCCACGTGGGGTTCACAGTCTTAATTTACTGATGAGGTAACTGAGGCTCAGGTAATTTAAGTGACTGCCCACAATCACACAGCTGATAGGTGGAGAAGCCGGGATTAGAAACCACGACCTCTGACTCCCAAGCCCATGCTCTCGCCACTAAACCATGCTTAGCACAGTGCTGTACACACAGTAACTGCTCAATAAATATGATGGATTACTAGCCTTGGTTGAGATAATTGGATGATATCTGATATTTGGATAGCTAGCTTTCCACTCTAATGTATTTCTTTAACACAATGATTTTGCTGCCATGTAATTGTGGGAATGTATAAGGAAACTTTTACAGGCCAGTAAATTTTTCTGTGGGTTCATTTTTGAAATCACGTTCAAAGGTTATGCTATATATAGGCAAAATAGCAGAACATGATTTTTCTTACCAGGGAGTGGAGATCGTTATTTTGCTTGTGGTACTGATTTGGCCTGTCTCCCAATAAATCTGATATATTTGTGCTTATTTTAGACTCCACTAGGTCAGTTTTGTGTCCTGGGAGGGGGGGGGGGAATATATCAATGTTTATGCTTAATTTTTGCATGACTCACTTTCCAACAGAAATACCAAACCTTAGTTTATTTCATGTAGCCATACATTTTCTGAATATATGGTTTTCTTTCACATACTCAATCTGTCACCAGGTCCTGTCGGTTCAACCTTCACAACATCGCTAAAACCCGCCCTTTGCTCTCCATACAAACTGCTACCATGTTAATCTAAGCACTTATCCTATCCTAACTTGATTACTGCATCAGCCTCCTTGCTCACCTCCCTGCCTCCAGTCTCTCCTTACTTTAATCCATACTTCACTTTGCTACCTGGATCATTTTTTTACATAAACGTTCATTCCATGTTTCCCCACTCTTTTTTATGGTATTTGTTTACCGCTTACTATGTGCCAGGCACTGTACTAAGCGTTGGGATAGATGCAAGCTAATCAGGGTGGACACAGTCCATGTCCCACATGGGGCTCGCGGTCTTAATTCCCATTTTACAGATGAGGGAACTGAGGCACAGAGAAGTTATGTAACTTGACCAAGGTCACATGGCAGAGAAGTGGCAGAGCCGGGGTTAGAACCCAGGTCCTTCTGACTCGCAGTCAGTACTTCCAGTACCTCCAGGACCTCCAGTGGTTGCCCATCCACCTCTGCATCAAAACTAAACTCCTTACCATTAGCTTTAAAGCATTCAATCACCTTTCCTCCGCCTATATTACCTCACTGATTTCCTACTACAATCCAACCCACACACTTTACTCCTCTCATGCCAACCTACTCATTTTTCCTTGATCTCATCTATCGCACCATTGACTTCTCACCCATTTCCTGGAACACCCTCCCTCCTCTCCCTACCTTCAAAAGCTTATTAAAAGCCATCTCCTCCAAGTGGTCTTACCCAACTAATCCCTCAATCAGTGGTAGTTATTGAGCTCTTACTACGTGCAGAGCATTGTACTAAGAGCTTGGGAGAGTACGATGCAGAAGAATTAACAGACTCGTTCCCTGTCTATAATGAGCTTTCTGCATCGCTCTTGCTCTCAGCCCCAAAGCACTTATTTACATATCCATAATTTATTTTTATTAATGTCTGTCTCCCCGTCTAGACTGTAAGCTTATTGTGGGCAGGGAACGTGCCTATCAACTCTGCTATACTTTTCTTTCCCAAGAGCTTAGTACAGTGCCCTGCACACAGTAAGTGATCAATAAATTCAAAGCAGAGATCTTTTTCCGGACATTTAAAACAATCAGGAGGCTGCATACCATGTCCTCTTTACCCTTGGTGGGGCAAGGTGGGGGTAGGGAGGGAAGATCCCACACAATTTCAGTCACTTATGCATGTTCCTAGTTAAATCCAAACAATTCCTACTCCCCACTGTTCTCAGAGTTGAGGTGTACAGGGTACCTCCATTCACCACTGGCTCAGAGTCAAGTACCAGTTCCCATGGCAGTCATGGCAGATTCACTTTTCCCCTCCCATCCCTGTTCTAGACAGTGACCACTATTGGCTGTTTAGGGTCACATGATTCCTTTTTCATAGCAGGGAGGGAGGCCACTGGCAGTTCTTGGATGGTTCAAGCCCCAAATCCGACAGTGCCTGGATTTCTGCAGGCACACTATTGTTGTGAGAAGCAGTGTGACAGTGGGTAGAGCACAGCCCAGGAGTCAAAAGGACCTGGGTTCTAATACTGCCTCCAGCACTCATTCATTCATTCATTCAATTATATTTATTGAGCGCTTACTCTGTGCAGAGCACTGTATTAAATGCTTGGGAAGTAAAGGTTGGCAACTTATAGAGTCTGCTGTGTGATCATGGGCAAGTCATTTAAATTCTCTCTACCTCAATTACCTCAACTGTAAAATGGGGATTAAAATTGTGAGCCCCACATGGGACAGGGACTGTTGTCCAGCCTGATTATCTTGTATCTACCCCAGTGCTTAGAACAATACCTGGCATATAATAAGCGCTTAACAAATACCATAAAAAGCTTCTAATTTGCTTAATAAATACCACTGATTGATTGATTCTGTTCCTACATTCTCTAAAATACCAGACAACAATTTCCAGGAGAAACTGTGGACTCTCCTCTGCCTTTGGCTTAAACTATTTTCTTAAGTACTCACCAAAATAAAAGTTAGCCATTGCACTCATTTTAGCCAGCAGTCTCTCCAGCTCCAGACATTGCCAAAATTTCGAAGATGGATACCCACTTTGAGGGACGTTAATTTGGATCTCGGATTATTTGATTATTGATATTTAGGAATAACAATATTTTTAATGGTATTTTAAGGGCTTCCTATGTGCAATCAATCAATCAATCAATCGTATTTATTGAGCACTTACTATGTTCAGAGCACTGTACTAAGCGCTTGGGAAGTGCAAATTGGCAACATATAGAGACAGTCCCTACCCAACAGTGGGTTCACAGTCTAAAAGGGGGAGACAGAGAACAAAACCAAACATACTAACAAAATAAAATAAATAGGATAGGTATGTACAAGTAAAATAAATAAATAAATAAATAAATAGAGTAATAAATATGTACAAATATATATACATATATACAGGTGCTGTGGGGAAGGGAAGGAGGTAAGATGGGGGATGGAGAGGGGGACGAGGGGGAGAGGAAGGAAAGGGGCTCAGTCTGGGAAGGCCTCCTGGAGGAGGTGAGCTCTCAGCAGGGCCTTGAAGGGAGGAAGAGAGCTAGCTTGGCGGATGGGCAGAGGGAGGGCATTCCAGGCCCGGGGGATGACGTGGGCCGGGGGTCGATGGCGGGACAGGTGAGAATGAGGTACAGTGAGGAGATTAGCGGCAGAGGAGCAGAGGGTGTGGGCTGGGCTGTAGAAGGAGAGAAGGGAGGTGAGGTAGGAGGGGTCGAGGTGATGGAGAGCCTTGAAGCCCAGGGTGAGGAGTTTCTTTCTGATGTGCAGATTGATTGGTAGCCACTGGAGATTTTTGAGGAGGGGAGTAATATGCCCAGAGCGTTTCTGGACAAAGATAATCCGGGCAGCAGCATGAAGTATGGATTGAAGTGGAGAGAGATACGAGGATGGGAGATCAGAGAGAAGGCTGGTGCAGTAATCCAGACGGGATAGGATGAGAGCTTGAACGAGCAGGGTAGCGGTATGGATGGAGAGGAAAGGGCGGATCTTGGCAATGTTGCGGAGCTGAGACCGGCAGGTTTTCGTGACGGCTTGGATGTGAGGGGTGAATGAGAGAGCGGAGTCGAGGATGACACCAAGGTTGCGGGCTTGTGAGACGGGAAGGATGGTAGTGCTGTCAACAGAGATGGGAAAGTCAGGGAGAGGACAAGGTTTGGGAGGGAAGACAAGGAGTTCAGTCTTCGACATGTTGAGCTTTAGGTGGCGGGCAGACATCCAGATGGAGATGTCCTGAAGGTAGGAGGAGATGCGAGCCTGGAGAGAGGGGGAGAGAGCAGGGGCAGAGATGTAGATCTGGGTGTCATCAGCGTAGAGATGATAGTTGAAGCCGTGGGAGCGAATGAGGTCACCAAGGGAGTGCGTGTAGATTGAGAACAGAAGGGGACCAAGCACTGAATCTTGGGGAACCCCCACAGTAAGAGGATGGGCGGGGGAGTAGGAGCCTGCAAAAGAGACTGAGAAAGAACGACCGGAGAGATAAGAGGAGAACCAGGAGAGGACGGAGTCTGTGAAGCCAAGGTCAGATAGCGTGTTGAGGAGAAGGGGGTGGTCCACAGTGTCAAAGGCAGCTGAGAGGTCGAGGAGGATTAGGACAGAGTATGAGCCGTTGGATTTGGCAAGCAGGAGGTCATTGGTGACCTTTGAGAGGGCAGTTTCCGTTGTACAGTGTAAGGCACTGTACAATGTGCCTGGGGTACATACAAGATAATTGGTTTGCACACTGCCCCTGTACCCACGTGGGGCTCACAGTCCTAGTCCCCATTTTACAGATGAGGTCACTGAAGCATAGAGAAACGAAGCGATTTGCCCTAGGTTACACAGCAGACATCTGTGCAAGGAGCCGGGATTAGAATGCAGATCCTCTGCTTCCCGAGCCTGTGATCTTTTCACATGGCCAAGTTGCTTCTCAATAAATAATTGTGATACACTATATCAATAAATTCCATTGATTGATTGATTGATCGATTATCTGTAATGTGCCAAGCACTGTACTAAGTGCTGGATAGATACAAGATAATCAGGTCCCACATGGGGTTCACAGTCTAAGTAGGAGGGAGAACAGGTATAGTAGCCCCATTTTTCAGATGAGGAAACTGAGGCACAGAGAAGTGAAGTGACTTGCGCTAGTTCACACAGAAGACAAGTGGCAGAGCCAGGATACACAGCCCAGGTCCTCTGACTCCTAGACCTTTGCTCTTTCCATTAGGCCATGCTGCTTGAAGTAGCCTTGACTCAAAAGCAGAGGTTGTCCCAAGAATTAGATCACTGTTGCAATCCTGAGTCCGGAGAGAAGATAGTGTCTACCAATTCTTTTTTAATGACATTTATTAAGCATTTACTAAGTGCCAGGCATTGTTCTACACAGTGGGGTGGATACAAGCAAATCAGGTTGGCCACCGTCCAAGTCCCACATGGGGCTCACAGTCTTCATCCCCAGTTTGCAGTTGAGGAAACTGAGGCACAGAGAAGTTTAAGTGATTTGCCCAAGGTCACATAACAAGCAATTCGCAGAGCCAGGGTTAGAACCCAGGTCCTTCTGACTCCCAGGCCCGTGCTCCCTCCACTAGACCACGCTGCTTCTCCAGTAGATCTATAAATGTATTACACCAGTAAATGTATAACTCCGTGAGCTCTCGAGTACAGAAATTGGAAAATAAAATGCATTAAAGCTGATGTGTATTTTGCCAGGATTTGATGTGCTGCTAATGTTAAGTCTAGTCTCGATTTTCCTTTTGCAGCTCTAGGGCACCGCACGTGAGAGGCAGAAGGAAGGGTGTACTTATGTGTGTCTTTCCAGCTTGTGTAAAGTAGGAACAATCTCCTTTCGACCTGCTCCAGTGTTTCATCCGTCCGCAGCCCAGCCCCGGCACAATGGCTGCCCTGCCCCAAACATTGCATCTCACTCATTAGTGTATTTATATATGTGCGAAGAGCACCTCTTAGATGTGTACATATTTGTTCATGTATATGTGTGTGTGCGCGCACCACTTAGGAAGTAGTGACCCGTGTTCTGTCAGAAGAAAGCTACTACTACTACTACTACTGCTACAGCTACTACAGCTACAGCTACTACTACTACTAATTCTCATCTGAGAGGTCTAAGAAATGGTAGGAGGGTTACATTGGATAGACCTGAATGAAGAGCTAAGCCACTTACATTTATCTAAAGTAGGACTTTCCAGCTTGAGGGGTGGGGGCGGGAGGCTGTGATGCTCCAGTGCGACTTCAAATGTTCAGACCTCTCTTATTTTTAATTTCACCGCACGATGACAGTCTCAACACACCTGCAACCTCAGGATTGTGCCAGGTCTGCTGCATCAGAGATAGAAATGCTTTGAACCATGGAGCTTGTCATTGCTCTGGGCCCTACCACCTTGGATAGCATTGTGCATGGGCAGCTCTGCTCTTGTTCTTGGAAGTACATATTTACATGCAAGATGGCGGCATCCAAACAATTGCGTCCCCAACTAGTAACGTTTGGTAGGAACTGACCCAACACAATCGAGCAAGACGATTCCTTCCACCCTCTCTTAGATAGGCAAACATTACAGTAGTTAAAATGCAGAGCTAATTCGTGTCAAATTGTGTCCAGTGACATATCCTCCTCGACTGTGTGAAAAGCAAAGATACAGAATCCAGGGCTGTGCCTAGCCATCCTAGAGCCCATCGCATAGACCCCATTGTGTTGCTAGCCCCCTTTCCCATCATGTTGACACTGTAGAGCACGGGCCCATTTGGTGGGCACTGTGATTGCACCAGGGATGAATGTGCTGACGTGAATGGTTAAGTGCGCACCGTCCAATTGTGGGCTCGTATTTGTTTCCTCTCCCATGGAGCTTTTTTAAGCTCCTTATCAAATAAGTGAGGAATGGCAGAGGTGCCCACCCCGCGTTGGCTCCTACTACTTGACACCACTATCAGCCCCACCTTCACTTCTTCACGTATTTCCAGCTTGATGGGCTGGAGAAGCAGCCAAGACGGCAGCTCTCTTCTCTGTCCTCTGCCTGTCCGACCTGGGGATCAATGGGGCTCCTATCACCTTCACTGAGCACCAGGGAGAGCCGGAGCCATTCTTGTCCCTCGCTCTGGGGCCCAGGAGGGCGCCAACCCTTTCTCCAGTTCCCATGGAGGTAGGCTGCCCTACCTTTACCACTACTGGCAAGCAGCAGGAACATTCAGAGCGGGCCAGCTGAACCAGAGGGTAGGCATGCGCCAGGCCACCAGACCAGCAACCCAGTGAGGATGAGCTAAGTGACAGGGGCAGCATAGAGGACGCAGCGTTTGTGCCAACTGGTACATTCATGGTGTACCAGAGCTAGGCACTAGGGAAAGGGATAACAATAGTTCTCCATGGGAAGAAGCGTGGCCTAGTGAAAAGAGCCCGGGCCTGAGACGTTAACTTGTATCTACCCTAGCACTTAAAGCAGTGCCTGGCACACAGTGAGCACTTAAATATCATAAAAAACCCCCAAAAAACCTGGGTTCCCATCCTAGCTCTGCCATGTACTTGCTATGTGAACTTGGACAAGTCACTTCAATTCTCTGTGCCTCAGTTTCCTCATCGGCAGAATGGGGATTCAATGCCTGTTCAATATCTGATCTCCCTCCTATTTACACTGTGAGCCCCATGAGGAACCTGATTATCTTGCATCTATCCCAGCACTCAGTACAATGCTTAGCACATATAAAATGCTTAACAAATACCACACTTAGTATTATTATTATTCTTAGTAATGGGTGGAGTCACCCATCTAAAATGGCATGCTTAACAAATACCATGAACAAAGTAAAAATGAAAGAAGACTTTAAGACTGGGCCTGGGTGAAGAAATTGATTACAATAGAAGAGAAACTGAAGTGCTAAGTGCTCTCTTACCTTCCTCTCTCTTCCCCTCCTTTCCTTTTCTTCTCTTCTTTTCCCTCCGCACCATTTTATCTCTTGCCCACCCCCTCAAACTTCCTCGCCACCCACAATCTCAGTGTTCCACCCCCACCAGCAAAATGAAAAGTGGACACCCTTGAGGGTTCTCAATGCATTGAGGCTTCAATGCTGTCCATCACCTCGCCCCCTCCTACCTCACCTCCCTTCTTTCCTTCTTCAGCCCAGCCCGCACCCTCCGCTCCTCTGCTGCTAACCACCGTCGACCCCCGGCCCACGTCCTCCCCCTGGCCTGGAATGCCCTCACTCCGCACATCCACCAAGCTAGCTCTCTTTCTCCCTTCAAAGCCCTACTGAGAGCTCACTTCCTCCAGGAGGCCTTCCCAGACTGAGCTCCCTCCTTCCTCTCCCCCTCCCCATCCCCCCCGCCCTACCTCCTTCCTCTCCCCACTGCACCTGTAAATATGTTTGTACAGATATATTACTCTATTTTACTTGTACATATTTACTATTCTATTTATTTTATTTTGTTAATATGTTTTGTTTTGTTGTCTGTCTCCCCCTTCTAGACTGTGAGCCCATTGTAAGGTAGGGACCGTCTCTATATGTTGCCAGCTTGTACTTCCCAAGCACTTAGTACAGTGCTCTGCACACAGTAAGCGCTCAATAAATACGATTGAATGAATGAATGAGTAGGAACAGTACTGGGATACTAGAGATTCCAGGGGTAGAGATGGAAGATTTTACCCTACAAACTATGCCTGTCTTATTCTTAAATTCATGCACACCAGTGTTGCTGATGGGGCTGGGAGGGCCCAGGTTTTCATTCTCTCTCTTTTCAGTGACTGAGGGGCCCATATTAATTATTTTGTCTTCCATAGAATCCGCATCAGCACACCTGGGGTAGATCTGAGGTTGAAGTATTCTTGTCCAAACAAAAAGGAGAATGTAGATGGGTCAGATCTGGAGAAAGGCAGCTGAAATGCATGTCATCTGCTTCTGACATGATTTCTAATTTTCAAGTAAGGATGTTCTTTTTAGACCATTTTCTTTAACAAAGAGTTTACATGGTCTGATTAAAGGAGAGTCTCTAAAAACAGAAGTATTTAATGTTCATTAACATTAGCAGGGCAAGTAGTATCAAGACAACCATCTTCCTTTCCAGTCCCCCATCACACTGATAAGATACAAACACACATCTGCTTGTTAGGATATCTCAGTTGTTGTTTGCAAAGTCAGAAGTTGCCTCAAAAGAAACAGGTTGAATAACTCACAATAACTGTACACTGCAGTAAAAAGTGTGCTTGGGAAAACATGACAGCTATGGCTCCTGGCATGAAAAACCTTCAACCTTAAACCATTTCAAACAATTTTACATTTTGAAAAAGGTTGACTTTATTTTTTCTTCCACTTTCTTGTATAAATGCCAACCACTTAGGTAAGTGCACTGAGCAAATTTAAATTAAAGGTGACCAGATACCGAACATTACATGGAACCACACGTCCCTCCACCCACTAAGGGAGGACACACAAAGTATCCCACTTTAGGGTTGCGGGGAGGGAAAGGACCCCTCAACTACCACCACTGCCACAAAGCGACTAGCTCTTCTGGCTCAGTGGAAAGAGCATGGGCTTGGGAGTCAGAGTTCATGGGTTCTAATCGTGACTCCACCACTTGTCAGCTGTGTGACTTTGGGCAAGCCACTTAACTTCTCTGTGCCTCAGTTACTTCATCTGTAAAATGGGGATCAAGACAGTGAGCCCCTTGTATCCCCCCGAGCGCTTAGAACAGTGCTTGGCACATAGTAAGCACTTAACAAATGCCACTATTATTATTATTATTATCCTAGAAAATGTATTAAAACACTTGTACATTATTACATTATTACTGCCCCCTTCTTCCCTCCTTGACGGCTACCTTCAACCGTTCACTTTCCAATGGCTTTTTCCCCTCTGCTTTCAAACTTGCCTCCATATCCCCTATCCTAAAACAACCCCTTCCTTCACCCCACAGCTCTCTCCAGCTATTGTTCCAACTCCCTCCTACCATTCCTCTCCAAGCTTCTTGAAAAAGTTGTTAACCCCGCTGTCTCCTCGTTCCCTCCTCCAATCCACTCCTTGATCCCCTCCAATCTGTTTTCCTCCCCTTTCGCTCCACAAAACCAGCCCTCTCTAAGGTAAACAGTGACCTTCTTTCTGTCAAATTGCCTCTATTCCATCCTAATCCTGCTCGAACACTCACCTGCCTTCGACCCTGTAGACCACTCTCTTCTCCTGGAAACTTTATCCATCCTTGGCTTCACTGACACTGTCCTCTCTTGCTTCTTCGAAGCTAGCTCCCTGATCGGTCCTTCTCAGTCTCTTTTAGAGGCTCTCACTCTACCTCTCACCCTCTGTCATTGAGAGTCCCTCAGGACTCATTTGTGGGTCCCCTTCTATTTTCTATCTACTCCCACTCCCTTGGAGATCTCGTTCGCTCCCATGGCATCAACTACCATCTCTTCGTGGATGATTCCCAAATCTACATCTCCAGCCCTGACCTCTCTCCTTTTCTTCAGGCTCGCATTTCCTCCCGCCTTCAGGACAGCACTATGCAGGTGTCCTGCCGACATCTCGAATTTAACCCATCCAAACAGAACTTCTTATCTTCCCACCCAAACTCTGCCCTCCCCGCCTTACCCATCAATGTTGACAAAACTATCCTCCCTATCTCACAAGCCCGTAACCATGACATTGTCCTTGACTCGTCCTTGTCATTCAACCCACATATTCGTCCTCTCCATCCAAACTGCTACTATGTTGAGCCATGGTCACCCCTAACCTAGCCCGCCTTGACTATTGCATCTACCTCCTCACTAGCCTCTCTGCCTCTCCTCACTTCCGCCCACACTTCACTTTGCTGCCTGGATCGTTTCTCCCCCCCAAAACAGTCAGTCCATGTTTCCCCGCCCCTCAAGAACCTCCAGTGGCTGCCCATCCACCTCTGCATCAAACAGAAACTCCTCACCATCGGCTCTAAAGCCCTCAATCAGCTCACTCCCTCTTACCTCACCTGATTTCCTATCACAGCCCAACGTGCCCACTTTACTATTCTAGCGCCAGTTTACTCACTCTGCTCCGATATCGTCAATCTCACTGCTGACCCCTTTCTCACATATACTCCCTCCCTTCCACCAGTCTCCCCACCTTCAGAGTCTTATTAAGGTCTCGTCTCCTCCTTCCCCTCCTTTCGCTGGCTCCCTCTCCCTTCTCCATCGTCTATGCACTTGGATGTGTGACCTTTGAGCGTTTGGTATGTATCCTGCCCTCAGCCTCACAGCACTTCTGTACATATATACAAATTGTATTTTACTAATTATCTGTTATCTATCTCTCCCTCAACACTGTAAGCTTGTTCTGGGTAGGGAGGGTGTCTACCACCTCTGCTGTATTGTACTCTCCCAAGTGCTCGGGACAGCGCTCTGCACACAGTAAGCACTAAATAAATACCACTGAACAGTGCTTCTCACAGAGAAAACGCTTAGCAAATGCTATTATTATTATTATTATCATCCAGCTAGCTGTGACTGACTGAAACCGTGTCTGTCCCAAAAGGGCCAGTTTGGGTGCAGCGGGTGCAAATTTTGCCTGCCTCTGTCACTTGGCTCGAATGGCAGCAACACTGGTAGCCAGCGAGGGGTAGCTCTGTGACCCAGGAACACAGAGACGGGGGTAGTAGTGGCAGCCCTGCCTGTGCCTGGCAAATAACTTGGGAGGAAGGTTGTTACTAGTAGCATAGCACAGTGGAAAGGACCCAGGCTTGGGGATTGGAGGGCCTGGGGCTCCACCACCTGCCTGCTGTGTGGCCTTGGGCCAATCACTCAACTTCTCTGGGCTTCAGTTTCCTTATCTTTAAAATGGGAATCCAAGCCCTGGCCTCCCTCCTACTTAGACTGTGAGCCCCATGTGGGCCAGGGATGGAGTCCCTGAGTCCAACCCCTCTAGACTGTAAGCCCGTTGTGGGCAGGGGTTCAGTCTCTCTTCACTGCTGTATTGTAATTTCCAAGCGCCTAGTAAAGTGCTCTGCACACAGTAAGCGCTCAAAAATGCGATTGAATGAATGAGTGAATAAATGAATGAATGAATGAATGAACGAATCTTTTCATCTTGGATCTACCCCAGTGCTTCGCACATAGTGAACGCTTCAAAGATACCACAGTTATTATTAGTTGGTTTAGGTCCTCAGCGACCCGAGTGACTCTGACCCTAAGTTTCCTTTTTTCTCTCTTCCCTCCTTCCCGCTCTGTTCTTCTGGCTTCTCTTTTCCTTTCCTCCTTTCCTCCCCGGGCCCCGCCCATCGCGAGAACGCGGTGGAAAGAAGGAGGTTTGATTCTTTCTTCCCGCAAACTACCCACGAGCTCGCGGAGGCAGTTCCCTGCGGATTTCCGCGCAAGCCGGTTGAGGGTACGTCGGCTTCGCCCGGTGAACTGGAGGGGAGGTTCCTTGCGCCTACAAACTGCTTCGTCAGCCGGGGAGCCGGGTGGGGGTGGGGGCGAGCCGCTGAACAGTGGTTCCGGCACGAGGCCCCGGGGCGGGGCCGAGTGGAAATAGTCACTAGGCCGGAAGAGAGGGGGAGGGGAGGGGAGGGGATCGCCCTGGCCCGCCAAGGCGGGAGGAAGGACGAGCGGCGGAATTAAATCATTCAGTAGTATTTATTGAGCGCTTACTGTATGCAGAGCACTGTTCTAAGCGCTTGGGAAATCACAATGCAGCAATAAAGACGGGCAATCCCTGCCCACAATGAGCTCACAGTCCAGAGGATCACACTCGGGCCGGCGAAGAGGGAGCAGGATGGCGCAAGATGGACGGTCACCAGGGTGTGAGGAGGGGCAGGGTCACGCTGGGCCTCCAGGGGAGATGGGAAGTGTTGGGGCGGACCAGCGCGGGGTCTGCGCGCTGTGGGCGGGCCTAGCCGGGTCGAGCCGGGCTCAGTCCAGATGCAGGCCCAGATCCAGATCTAGATCCAGATCCAGGTTTATTGATTTTTTTTATCAATCAGATTTATTGAGCGCTTACTGTATGCAAAGCACTATACTAAGCGCTCGGGAGAGTACACTATAACAACAAAAAGGCACATTCCTGCCCACAGTGAGCTCGCAGTCTAGAAGGGGAGACAGACATTACTATAAAATGAACCGATGGAGAAATAAATTGATACATACATACATACATACATACATACGTTGTGCTGTGGGGATGGGAGGGAGGATGAATGAAGGAGCAGGTAAGAGCGGCGCAGAAGGGAGTGGGAGAAGAAGAGAGGAGGGCTTAGTCGGGGAAGGCTTCTTGGAGGAGATGAGCTCAGGAAAGAAGACAGGTGAGGTAGGAAGGGGCAAAGGGATTGAGTGCTTTAAAGCCAAGGAGGAGGAATTTCTGTCAGATGTGGAGGTGGCTAGGCAATCACTGAGGCTCCCCAGGAGTGGGGAAACTTTGGCAAGGCTTTGAAGTGGGGAAGAGCAATTCTCTGTCTGATACGAAGAGGCGGGAGGGTGTTCCAGGCCAGAGGTAACATGTGGGTGAGAGGTTGATGGCGAGATAGACGGGATCGAGGTACAGTGTGAAGGTTAGCAATAGACCTCTATTGACCTCCCAAGTTATTTGCCAGGCACAGGCAGGGCTGCCACTGCTACCCCCGTCTCTGTGTTCCTGGGTCACAGAGCTACCCCTCGCTGGCTACCAGTGTTGCTGCCACTCGAGTCAAGTGACAGAGGCAGGCAAAATTTGCACCCGCTGCACCCAAACTGGCCCTTTTGGGACAGACACGGTTTCAGTCAGTCACAGCTAGCTGGATGATAATAATAATAAAAATAAAAACTGTGTTTTTAATAAAAAATAATATTTTTTTTGCCCCATACAATCTTTCGACCTCCTCGTGCCCTCTCTCAAATAACTGCTAGCCCCTCTGAAGTAATAGTTAAGCTATTTACTGAGTGCTCACTGGGTGCAGTCCACTGAACTTAGTTCTTGGGCCAGATTGGGTACATCCCCTGACCCATCCGGGCCTCACAGTCTAACAGGGAGGAAGAACAGGTATTTTATCAACATTTTACAATTGGGGAAACTGAGGCAAAGAGGTTAAGGGCTTTACCCAAAGTCAGGTTTCTGCCAACCCTCACAGAAAATGGTAACCCTAGAGAGCAGTAGCAGCAGTGGCTTAGCTAAATCCTCCTAGTGATAGTAGTAGTAGTAGTAGTAGTAGTAGTAGTAGTAGTAGTAGTAGTAGTAGTAGTAGTAGTAGTAGTAGTAGTATTGAGAAGTAACGTGGCCTAGTGGATAGAGCACGGGGCTGGGAGTCACAAGGACCTGGGTTCCAATCTTGGCTCTGCCACACGGCTGCTGTGAGACCTTGGGCAAATCACTTAACTTTTCTGTGCCTCAGTTACTTCATCTGTAAAATGAGGATAACAGTGTGAGCCCCATATGGGACAGGGACTGTGTCCAACCTGATTAACGTGTAGCATCCCCAGCTTGGCATATAGTAAGCGCTAAACAGGTACCATTATTATTTTACTAGTAGTAGTAGTAGTATTTATTGAGACCCCACTGGGTGCAGTACACTGTAGTCAGTCCCTCATATTTATTGAGCACTTACTGTGTGCAGAGCACTGTGCTAAGTGCTTGGGGGAGTACAGTATATCACTGTAACTGACACATGCCCTGCCCACAATGAGTTTACAGTCTAGAGGGCAAGACAGACAGTAATATAAATAAATAAATTACAGATATGTACATAAGCGCCGTGGGACTGAGAGGAGGGATGAATAAAGGGAGAAAGTCAGGGCAACCCAGAAGGGAGTGGAAGACAAGGAAAAGAAGGCTTAGGGAAGGCCTCTTGGAGGAGATGTGCCTTCAGTAAGGTTTTGAAGTGGGGGGAGAGATGTTGTCTGTCGGATATGAGGAGGGAGGGTGTTCCAGGCCGGAGTCAGGGTGTAGGCGAGGGGTCGGCAACGAGACCACAGAGATCGAGGCACAGTGAGAAGGTTAGCATTAGAGGGGTGAGGTGTGCGGGCAAAGTTGTAGTAGGACAGTAGCGAGGTAAGGTAGGAGGGGGCAAAGTGATTGAGTGCTTAAAAGCCAATGGTGATGAGTTTCTGTTTGATGTGGAGGTAGACGGGCAACCCTCGGAGGTTCTTGAGAATCAAGTATGGACTCGAGTGGAGAGACAGGAGACAGGGAGGTCAGCGAGGAGTTAGATACATTACTCCAGGTAGAATAGGATAAAGGCTTTGATTAACATGGTAGCAGTTTGGAAAGGGTAGATTTTAGCGATGTTGTGAAGGTGGGACTGAAATGATTTAGTGATGGATTGAATATGTGGGTTGAATGAGAGAGTGGAGTCAAGACTAACGCCAAGCTTACGGGTTTGTGAGCTAGGAAGGATAGTGGTGCCGTCTGCAGTGATTGGAAAGACGGGTGGAGAGAGACAGGATATGGGAGAGAAGTTAAGGAGTTCTGCTTTGGACATGCTAAGCTTGAGGTGATGGCAGGACATCCAAATAGAGATGTCTTGAAGGCAGGAGAAATTGCGAGACCGCAGAGAGGGAGAGAGATCAGGGCTGGAGATGTAGATTTGGGAATCATCTTCAGAGAGGTGGTAGTTGAAGCCATGGGAGCGAACGAGTTCTCCAAGGGAGTGGGTGTAGATGGAGAATAGATGCACTGCATTGTACTAAGCCCTTGGGAGGAACAAAACAAACATGTGACACATTCCCCACCCACAAAGAGCTTACAGTATAATTATGGAGACAGATATGAAATGATTTATGGCGAGGGTAAACAAAATAATACAATAATTTTAAAACAATCAATTTAAACGTGCAAAAGTGCTAAGCATAGGGTTAGCTCAATCAATGAATCAGTGGCATTTATTGAGTGCTAAACTATGTGCATGTTTGGTTCTGTTCTCTGTCTCCCCCTTTTAGACTGTGAGCCCACTGTTGGGTAGGGACTGTCTCTATATGTTGCCAATTTGTACTTCCCAAGCGCTTAGTACAGTGCTCTGCACATAGTAAGCACTCAATAAATACGATTGATGATGATGATGATGATGATGATGTGCAGAGCACTGTTCTAAGTGCTTGGGAGATACAATACAACTCCTTGGGCTAGTTGTCTACACCCGCTGTCTTAAATTCCTCTCCTCCAAGTTTCTCCTTGACCCCCTCCAATCTTGCTACCGTCCCCTTCACTCCTCAGAAACCACCCTCTCAAAGGTTCCCTGTGATCTCCTTCCTGCCAAATCCAATGGCCTCTACTCCAGCCTAATCCTCCACGACCTCTCAGCTGCCTTTGACACAGTGAAGGCAAGAACATTTCCTTCTCCTGGAAACGTTATCTAACCTTGGCTTCACGACTCTGACCTCTCCTGCTTCTCCTCTAATCTCTCTGGCCGTTCATTCTCAGCCTCCTTCGCAGGTTTCCTCCTCTGCCTCCCACCCCTAACTGTGGGGGGGTCTCTCAAAGGTTCAGTTCTGGGTGCCCTTTTATTCTCCATCTACACCCACTCCCTGGGAAAACTCATTCTCTCTCATGGCTTCAACTACCACCTCTCTGCAGATGATACCCAAATCTACATCTCCAGCCCTGATCACTCTCCCTCTCTCCAGTCTTGCATCTCCTCCTGCCTTCAAGACATCTCTATTTGGATGTCCTCCCATCACCTCAAGCTTAACCTGTCCAAAACAGAACTCCCTATCTTCTCACCCAAACCCTGTCTTCCCGCTGTAGACTGTAGACAGCACCGCTATACTTTCTGTCTCACAAGCCCATAACCTTGGAGTTATCCTCGACTCCTCTCACTCGTTGAACCCACACATTCAAACCATCACTAAATCCTGTCGATGCCACCTTCATAACCGCTAAAACCCACCCTTTCCTCTCTGTCCAAAACTGCTACCTCTTTAATACAATCACTCATCCTATCCTGCTGGGATTACTGCATCAGCCTCCTTGTTGAACTCCCAGCTTCCTTCCTCTCCCCACTCTAGTCCATATTTCACTCTGCTACCCTGATCGTTTTCTTACAAAGACGTTCAGGATACGTCACTCTACTCCTCAAAAGACTCCAGTGGTTGCCCATCCACCTCCGCATCAAACAAAAATTCCTCACCATTGGCTTGAAATCCCTCCATCACCTTGCCCCCTCCTACCTCACCTCACTACTCTCTTACTACAACCCAGCCTGCACACTATTGAAGGCACATCTCCTCCAGGAGGCCTTTCCTGACTAAGTCCCTCCCTGCCCGCCCTCTTCTCCCACTCCCTTCTGCATCACCCTGACTTGTTCCCTTTGTCCCCCCTCCCCTTCCCAGCCCCAGAGCACCTATGTACATACCTGCAATTTATTTATTTGTATTCATGTCTGTCTGGCTCCCCCCGTCTAGTCTGTAAGCTCGTTGTGGGCAGGGAATGTGTCTGCTTGTTGTTGCATTGTACTCTCCCAAGCGCTTGGTACAGTGCTCTGCACACAGTAAGCGCTCAATAAATACAGTTGAATAAATTAATACAAGATAATTAGCAGACACGTTCCCTGCCCATATTGAGTTTACAGTCTAAGGGGGAGGACAGACATTAATATGAATAACAGGTTTAGACTAAACAACTTAAAGATAGGTATGTAATTGATGAAATGGGAGCTGGCGAGACTCTAGTGTGAGGAGCTATTGCTCCAGAAAAAACCGAAAAGCAGAGCGTTTTGGTTGTGCATCCCTTAACTTCTAATCCAAACATAAAACCAGAGACAAACAAGAGAGTGTAATCTTTCAATTAGCATAGATTTCAGATGAAATTCTAACATCCAATGAGCGAGAGTTAGCACACCCCAACCATAGCTTCTCCGAGATTTTCTCAGGAGTCCTGCAGGTGTAAATTACCATTCCAACGAGAACCCCAAACTTGTAGGCTTTATCTATAATGCCAGGAAGTACAGCCTCCATGAAGTAATTATGGTGATCCCAGACATTCGTTAAGCGATAACAATGAGCCAAGGACTAAGCATGGGGAATGGGGAGGGAATCATGTTTGTTCTTCCTGGTGTTCCAATGCAAGGCTGGGTTCTCAGAAATGGCAAAATAAAAATAAAAATAAAAAGTGTCAGCTCCATCATCCTGCACAGACTCTGGGCACCAGGTTCCATCAGCCCTCATCACATTAAGTTGCATTCCTCAGGGGGCAGAAGCAGTATGGCCAAGTGTATACGTGCTAGATGTGGCTGATACATAGAGTCCTGGGAAGTTCTGTTGGAGGAGGTGGAATTTTAGGAGGGTTTTGAATACAGGGAGAGGTGTGATCTTCAGGATTTGGGGAGGGGGCTCCAAGGCAGGGAACGATATGAGTGAGGTTTGGAGGTGGGAGAGTCAAAAATGAGGTACAGTCTTAACTTGGGAAGAGCAAAGAAAGTGAGCTGGGAAGCAGAGGGTGAAGAGAGCAGATTTGTTAAATCAATCAGTCAATCAATCAATCATATTTATTGAGCGCTTACTGTGTGCAGAGCACTGTACTAAGCGCTTGGGAAGTAAAAGTTGGCAACATATAGAGACGGCCCCTACCCAACAGTGGGCTCACAGTCTAGAAGGGGGAGACAGAGAACAAAACCAAACATATTAACAAAATAAAATAAATAGAATAGATATGTACAAGTAAAATAAATAAATAAATAGAGTAATAAATATGTACAATCATATATACATATATACAGCTACTGCGGGGAAGGGAAGGAGGCAAGACGGGGGAGATGGAGAGGGGAAGGAGGGGGAGACGGAGGAGGGGGCTCAGTCTGGGAAGGCCTCCTGGAAGAGGTGAGCTCTCAGTAGGGCCCTGGGGTGAGTTGGTGGAAAGCCTGGAAGCAGATTGGTAGATAATTTGTGCAACAACTGGAATATAGATCAATCAATCAGTGGAATTGGGAGAGTACACAATCAGCACTTGGGAGAGTGCAATACAAAAGAGTTGGTAGACACATTTCCTGCTTACAAAGAGAGTACAGTCTCGGGAAGGGGGGGAGACACAGTAAAATAAATTATTGATATTCCCCACCTGTCCCAAGGCCTTTCCCAACTTCAAAGTCTTAATGAAGGAACATCTGTCCAAGAGGCCTTCCCTGGCTAAGCCCTCTTTTCATTTTCTTCCACTCCCTTCTGCATTGCCCTGACTTGCTCCCTTTATTCATCCCCCATCCCAGCCCCACAGCACTTATGTACTTATCTGTAACTTTATCTATTTATATTAATGTCTGTCTCCCCCTCTAGAATGTAAGATCGCTGTGGACAGGGAATGTGTCTGTTATATTATGCTGTCCCAAGCACTTAGTACAGTGCTCTGTACACAGTAAGCTCTCTTCCTCCCTTCAAGGCCCTACTGAGAGCTCATCTCCTCCAGGAGGCCTTCCCAGACTGAGCCCCTTCCTTCCTCTCCCCCTCGTCCCCCTCTCCATCCCCCGCATCTTACCTCCTTCCCTTCCCCACAGCACCTGTATATATGTATATATGATTGTACATATTTATTGCTCTATTTATTTATTTATTTTACTTGTACCTATCTATTCTATTTATTTTACTTTGTTAGTATGTTTGGTTTTGTTCTCTGTCTCCCCCTTCTAGACTGTGAGCCCACTGGTGGGTGGGGACTGTCTCTATATGTTGCCAGCTTGTACTTCCCAAGCGCTTAGTACAGTGCTCTGCATACAGTAAGTGCTCAATAAATACGATTGATTGATTGATTGATTGATTGTGTATGCAAGCTCTGTGGATCTGAGAATGGGAGGGTACAGAATCAAGTGCAAAGGTGACACAGAAGGGAGAGGGAGTAGGGGAAATGAGGGCTTAGTTGTGGAAGGTATCAAATAGTAACTACTTACCATAGGCGTTAAAGCACTCAATCACCTTGCCCCCTCCTACCTTACCTCCCTGATTTCTTACTACAACCCAGCTCTCACACTCCACTCCTCTAATGTCAACCTACTCCCCGTATCTCAGTCTCGTCTATCTCGCCTCCGTCCTCTCACCCACATCCTGCCTCTGGCCTGGATTGCCCTCCCTCTTCATATCCGACAGACAATCCCTCTCCCCTCATTCAAAACCTTATTAAAAGTATATACCTTATTAAAAGCATTTATAAAAGGGGATAGTGGGAATTGGATGGGAATGAGTTGATGGGGGCCAGCACATGGGGGGCGTTCAGAAGAGTTAGTAATTTGAAAATATTAACACTTAATTATTTATTTTATTGTTGAACAAAACTTCCACCACAACATTAAAAATTGGATTATACAAGGAGCCAGTGTTTTCTAGCTTCAACTTGCTAAATCTTTACTAAAATCAACAAGGAAGAAGTTGAAGATGATGTCTTTCCAGGCAAAATTAGAGTTAGTCAGTGTTTCTGAAGAGAAAATCAAGAACACATAACAAAACAGAACATAACAACGTTCTGCAGCTTTCTAAGTATTTTCAAAGCAGAATCAGTGGTTAGGGGCCTTCTAAAAGAATCCCTGTCTTATTTTCCATTATTGTCTGAATTGATTTTGACTCATATTTTTCAGTCCTTGGCAGCAGACTCTGGAAAGTCGCTCAGTATCAATCATTCACTGCATAACTGAGCATGCAGCAGCAGACAAAAAGGAAAAAAGAGTTTGTAAACTCCCGGCCAACGCCACCGCAAGATCCCGTCAGGGAATGGCGGCTTTCCTAGCATAGTTTGGGTGTAGGCTCGCTCCTGGGACGGGTACTGGGCCCTGATACCAGGCCACATAACTCAGGCCAATTGCTGGGTGGATTTTCCCCTCCACACGTGCTGACGTCCTCTCCGGCCCCCGCCCCCCGCCCCCCGCCATATTACTGTATCAACTACAGGAGTTGCAGCTCAGAAGGAAGATTGGCAGATGTGTCCACCAATCAGATCCTGTCGGGGGGTGGGCGTGGGGGACCCACCATCTGCCCTTGGGGACTCCTGGATCTGGGGCCAAGTGTGGACACTACTCTCTGTCCTGCCATGGGTGCGGGGGGTGTGTGGGGGGGGGGGGGGTGTGGGGTGTGTGTGTGTGTGTGTGTGTGTGTGTGTGTGTTGTGGGGATGGCAATGCTCAGGGCGCAGAGGGTTTAATTGGTGGGAGGGGGTGTGGGTGTGTGTGTGGGGTGTGTGTGTGTGTGTGTGTGTGTGTGTGTGTGTGTGTGTGTGTGTGTGTGTGTGTGTGTTGTGGGGATGGCAATGCTCAGGGCGCAGAGGGTTTAATTGGTGGGAGGGGGTGGTGGAAAAGGGGTCTCCAGACCCCTCCCACCGTTTCAAAGCCCCAGACCCAATGCCACCACCCCACAGCCCCCCATTCTTCCCACACTTGGACCGCTGCTCCTCTCCTCTTCTGTCCCATCCTGGCCTCCCCAATTCCGGTCTCCCATAATGGCCCCTAGCAACCTGCCAACTACCCTTCCCCCTCATTTCTCCTCACCCCTAGGCCCACTGTCCATTCCTTTGCTTCCAGGCCCACATCTGTCCCTGCTGGCCCCTGAGTTTCCTTTAGCTGCTAGGAACGTGAGGCAGGGGAGGCTGAAGGCGTCCTAGGAGTGGATAGTCCCTCCCCTGACCCCCACCACCCATTGCCCTCCTGGGAATTAAGAAAACATCTCCCCGCCCCCTCTTCCAGGTCAGTGAGGGGGACACCACATCCCAGTCCATCGAGCTCAAACTGGGATTCTGGCTGTCACAGAGCATGGGCAGGGTCTACTGGCATGGGACTCCCAACCTTTGCCGACAGACTGTTCCCCATGTCTGTGGCTGTTCCCCATGACAGACAGGGTGGCTGGGGTTGGGGGGAGGTGAAGGGCACTAAGGGGGAATTGCCCTAATACTGCTTGGGCAGCTACCCATCTGAGCCCCAGATTCTCTGCACCGCCATACCCGACTCTGTTGTCCTCGTTCCACCAGCTGACTGGCATACTGCACACGATGCGGTCCCGACACCAGGCCCAGTAGAAGGGGTCCCGGGCCATGACCTGGGGAGGAAGTCTCACCAGGGGCAGGGAGCAGTTGGTGGGAGACTGGCTCCAGGCAAGGGTTGGGGGTGTAAGATGTCAACCGGGGTTGGGAATGGGTCATCAGACAGGAAACCAGGAACAGAACCCCATACTGGTCGCCTAGTCCCCGGCCTCCTACCCGGCCCTCTTCCCCTCCCAGGAGTCTCCCCACTCCCGAGGTCCCCTGCAGGGCCCTGACACAGCCCTACCTCCTCACACTCTTCGGGTGACACCCGTGCCTCGCCGCCTATGGCCTCGAAGAACTTCAGCAGCAGACGATAGAAGATGCTGCCCTCCTTCGCTCTCACCTTGTGCCCGAAAGCGAATGGTAACATAGCCTTCTTCATGACGAACATATCCTGCTCTATGTCATTCGCCAGGTAGCTGTGTCCAGATGGGGGTTGTGGGCCTAGGAGCCAGGCCCCCGGCCCCCTTCTTCCTTCGTTACAGCCCGGCCAGACTCCCATGGCCATTTCCTCCTCCCTTGGCAACCCGCTGCCGCCCTCATGGGGAGGGCCCAGGTTGAAGGGCCTGGCACAGCGGGGTAGCCTGGTTCTGGGACCCTGTATGGGACATCACCCCCATCCTGGGGGCTACTAAGGGTGGGGAGCTGGGGAGCTCTGCTGGGGCGTGTGTCAGGAGACAGTGCGGTGCCCTCAGGGATGCTGAGTGGCAGAGCCTCTGGGGGACAGGAAGGAGCCCCAGACCCTGCGATCCCCTTTCTGGCTCCCGTGGTCATGGCTGAGCATTATCCATCCCCTGGACCCACGCTGGGGGAGAGGAGGCAGGAGAAGACTCACAGGGCCAGGAAGAAATGGAACTGCTTATACTGCCACGTCGGGCGGGCAGCACGGATAAAGTAGGCGACGACCATCGACAGCATGTACTGCATCCAGGAGAGGGGAGGGGTCAGGGGCCATGGGCCAGAGGAAGGCAGTGTGTGGGCAGGAGCCTGAAGGTCCTGTTCCCGGGGTATCTGGGGCCACCAGAGCTTCGGACGGGGAGCCCGAGACAGGAGATTTGGGGATAGGGTGATCTGGGGTTGAGGGGAAGTCGCTGGGGTTTGGGCACCACCAGGGGTTGGGGCGCGGGGAGAGATTAGGGAAGAGAAAGGAGCTGTAGACAGAAACTGCAAAGACCAGGCAGGAGGGTTGGGACCTTCATCCTCACCCCCCAAACACTCCATCTCTGCCCCTGTCACATGTTCCCTGCCCCCCCCCCCACAATTCCATTCCCCAACATCTCACTTCTCTGCGGTTGCTCCAGACAGGGCTGGCGCCCAGCGAGGCTCGCTGATTCCTCCAGGGTGCTGGATGGGAGGGTGTCCAATGTCTGTGTGTCCTGTGGAAAGGCAGCCCCCTTTTCAGAAGCTGCTTTGGTTGGTTATTTGCTACTAGCCTTCCCTGCCTCCTGCCTTCCCCCTCTACTGCCCTCTCCCCATCCACAGTAGTGCCCCTCTCCTCCCGCTCCTAGTACCTACACTCCCCTTCCCCCACTCTCACTGCCACCCCCTTCCCCTGCCCGTCTCCCTTTCTCCTCTTTGCTCTGTCCTCTTCTCCCCTGGTCTCCCTGGACCCCATGGACCTGCCCTCCTCTCCCCTCCCTTTCTCCCCTTTCCCCTTATCTCCTCTGTCCTGCCCTGACCTGTGCTGTCCTGTCCTCTTTTCTGCTCCAAGACTGCTGCCCTGTCGATCAGTCTCCAAGTTCAGGCCGCTCACCAGTGAACACGTCAGTTGCTCATGTCTGAGCGACCTCGGATTCTGGCTGGTACCACCAACGGACACCGGGTTGATAGGCAAATGGACAGAATCTGAGCGAAGCCTGGGTTCTCCCCTGTAAATGAGGGTGGGGAGAGACGGGAAAGGGGAGGGACTCTGATCACCTGGGCCCTCCCCCAGGACTCACGAGAAGCAGATAGAGCACGGGCCTGGGAGTCAGAAGGTCATGGGTTTTAATCCCGGCTCCACCACTTGTCTGCTGCGTGACCTGGGGCAGCGTGGCTCAGTGGAAAGAGCACAGGCTTGGGAGTCAGAGGACGTGGTTTCTAATCCTAACTCCACCACTTGTCAGCTGTGTGACATTGGGCAAGTCACTTAACTTCTCTGAGCCTCAGTTACCTCATCTGTAAAATGGGGATGAAGACTGTGAGCCCCACCTAGGACAACTTTGATTACCTTGTATCCTCCCCAGCGCTTAGAACAGTGCTTGCCGCATAGCAAGCACTTAACAAATGCCAACATTATTATTATTAAGTCACTTCACTTCTCTGTGTCTCAGTTACCTCATCTGTAAAATGGGAACTTAGACACTGAGAGACCCACATGGAACAGGGACTGTGTCGAACCCGATTTGCTTGTATCCATCTCAGCTCCTAGAACAGTGCCTGGCATATAGTAAGCACTTAGCAAATACCATAATTATCATTATTGTTATTATTATTACCCCCCGCTATCATCCCCCACCCTGCAGGCCACAATCGGCTCTATGTGTCCTCAGCTCTCTTTCCCTGTCCTGCTCCATGGCTGTGGAACTCTCCCGGGCACCTCAGGTCCCCCGTCGCCCCCCATCTCCCATTAAACGCAGGACCAGTTCCTCTGGCCACTTCACAGATGGTGCTGGTTTCCTCTGCTATGGCATGCCCACTGGCACCTGCCTGGCTCTGGCCCGGTGCAGATGGATCCTAGCCGGGAGAATCTCGGCCCTATGGCTCAAACCCAGGACATGAGCGATGGGTCCCTGGCATTAGTCCAGTGGTCTGTGCAGCCCAAAACACTATTGCCAATCGTAATACCACAGGATGCCCACTCTTTTGAATAGGTATGGACCATGTGGTATTCTCTCGCTCCCTTTTCACTTCTTTAAAGTCCTAAAGACTTCTTTAAACCATTCCCAAGGAGGCCCTAAAGCAAACCTCAGTCCTACATCCTGCTTCCACACTTCCAGCCGGCAGGACGTGATCACTGGTTCAGCTTCGAGACTGCGTCAGCAGCCGGTTTGAAGTCCTACGAATCATTTTTACTTTCTCCCTCACACACAGTTTAATATATCAAAGTGTTTACTAAGAATGATGTGTAATAAGCCTTCATTTTCAAAGACAATTCAGAGCCAAATGCAAACTTGGAAACTGAAACTTGAGAACATCTCCAGGCCCTGTCAATGACAGAAAAGGATTTCTCCTTCAATAAGTCATGAATCACTGAACTTTCGTCCATGAAGGGCTAATCTTTTGGGCAGAAGAACCATTGTAGTTTCAGGATGAGTTTTGTCAGGACAATCAGAACACTTCTCCATTGTCTTGGTCTGGGAAAAATTCACCTTGGGAGTCTTCTTGGCTGCCTTTCCCCCAGTGAAGGGCTGGCTTAGTGGAAAGAGCCCAGGGCTGGTAGTCAGGGGATCATGATTCCATTCCCAACTCTGACACTGGACTGTAGTATAACCGTGGGCAAGTCATTTGATCTCTCTGGGTCCCAGTTGCCTCACCCGTGAATTAAGATAAAAATCCCTGCTCTCTTAGGTGCAGAGTTTGGGTCTGAGCTTATTATCTTGTATCTACCCCCACATTTAGCACACAGTAAGCACTCACTGAATACCAAAATTGTAATTAACAAGTTCGGAGACATCAACATTATCTAAATCCAATGGCCTCTATTCTAATTCTCCTTGACCTATGAGCTGCCTCTGAAATCATCGACAACCCCCTTCTCCTGGAAACGTTATCTAACCTTGGTTTAGCTGACCCCCTCCTCTTCTGGTTCTCATCCCAGACCTCTGGCCACACCTTCTCAGTCTGTTTCCTTGCTCCTTCCCTGCCTCCCACCCTCTCACTGTTGGAGTCCCTCAAGTTCAGTTCTGGATCCCCTTTTATTCTCTATATACACTCATTTCCTTGCAGAACTCATTCGCTGCCATGTTTTCTCCTACCATCTCTTCACTGAGAGAGTCCCAAATTCATTCATTCATTCATTCATTCAATCATATTTATTGAGCTCTTACTGTGTGCAGAGCTCTGTACTAAGCACTTGAGAAGTACAAATCGGCAACATCTAGAGACAGTCCCTACCCAACAACGGGCTCACAGTCTAGAATCTACCTCTCCAGCCCAGACGTTTCCTCTAGCATTTCCTCCTGCCTTCAGTACCTCTTTACTTGGCTGTCCTGCCAACAACTTCAAATTTAACATGTCCAAAACAGTACACCTCAGCTTCCCTCCCACATCCTATCCTTCCCTTAATTTTTGCATCGCTGTAGACAGCAGTGCCATCTTCCCTGTCTCACAAGCCCTTAACTTTGGCATTATCTTCAACCTACCGCTCAATCAACAGACATATTCATTCTGAAACCAAATTCCATCGTTTCTACCTTCACAACAAGCCCACCCTTTCCTCTCCATCAAAACTGCTACAAAGCTGATCCAACCCCTTATTATAGTCTTCCTTGACTGCTGCATCAGCCTCCTCTCTGACCTCCCTGCCTCCTGTCTCTCCCCTCCACAGTCCATGCTTCACTCTGCTGCCGCAGAGCATTTTTCTGAGAAATCATTCAGTCCATATCTCCTCAATCGTCCCAAAACTTCAGTGGGTCCCCATCCACCTTTGCATCAAACAGAAACTCCTTACCATCAGCTTTTAGGCCCTCAATTGGCTCACTCCCTCCTACCTCACCTCACTGATTTCCCACTTCGACCCAATCTGCACACTTCACTTCTCTAATACCAACCTATTCAATCAACCTCAGTACCATCTATCTCTCTGCCAGTCCCTTGTGCACGCCCTGTCTGTGGCCTGGAACTCCCTCCTTGTTTTGTATCTGACAGACTACCATTCCCCCCGCTTTCAAAGCCTTATTGAAATCACACCTCCTTCAATAGGCCTTCCCCAACTGATCCCTCATTTTCTCTACTTCCTCTCTCTTCAGCATCTCCCATACATTTGCATCTGTACCCTTTAATTGTAGTCTTCCACTCAATCAATAAATGGTATTCATTTTTTACGGCATTTGTTAAATGCTTGCTATGTGTCAGGCAGCGTTCTAAGCGCTGGGGTAGATACTTATTCACTCATTCAATCGTGTTTATTGAGCGCCTACTGTGTGCAGAGCACTGTACTAAGTGCTTGGAAAGTACAATTCAGCAATAAAGAGAAACAATCCCCGCCCCCACACCAGGCTTACAGTATAGAGGGGACTTATTGAGTGCTTACTGTGTGAGGAGTACTGTACAAAGCACTTGGGAGAGTTCAATACAACTGGGTGAGTAGACAAGTTCCCTGTCCATAAGGAGCTTACAATCTAGAGGGAGAGACAAACATTAAAAAAAATACACATATGTATATAAGTACTGTGGGGCTGAAGGTGGGGTGAATAATCCGCATTAAGCAGCGTGGCCTAGTGGTATGAACACGAGCCTGGAAGTCAAAGGACCTGGAGTCTAACCCAGTGCCACCACTTACCCACTGTGTGATCTCGGGAAAGTCACTCAACTTTTCTGAGCCTCAGTTCCCTTATCTGCAAAATGGGGATTCAATACCTGTGCTCCTTCCTACTTAGAATGTGAGCCCCATGTGGGATCTGATTATCTTATCCTCAAACCCGCCAATCACTCTTCCCCCATTCAAAGCCCTACTAAAGGCGCACCTCCTCCTAGAGGCCTTCTAAGTCCCCATTTCCTCATCTCCCCCTCCCTTCTGCATCACCTCGACTCGCTCCCTTTGCTCTTCCCCCGCATGACAATTACCATCATCATCATCATCATCTTTATTAGTATTAAATGTGTAAAGGCTACATATCGAGAAGCAGCCTGGCATAGCTGGAAAGAGCACGGGCCTAGAATTCAGAGGACCTGGATTCTAATCCTGGCTCTGCCACCTGTCTGCTGTGTGACCTTGGACAAATCTCTTTACTTCTCTGTCCCTCAGTTCCCTTATCTGTAAAATGGGGATTAAGAGTGTGAGCCCTATGTGGGACATGGACTGCGTCCAACCTTATTATCTTGTATCTACCACAGTGCTTAGTACAGTTTGTGGCACATGGTAAGCGTTTAAACAAATACCATTAATAAAAAAGATCCAAATGCAAAGGCAATTCACACGAGAATGGAAGCAAGACAAATGGAAGGCTTAGTTGGGGAAGGCCTCTTGGAGGAGATGTGATCTTAGTAAGGCTTTGAAAGTGGGGAGAGTGGTGGTCTGTTACATATGAAGAGTTGGGGAGTTCCAGGCCCAAGAGGTTGACAGCGAGATTGTTAAGACTGAAGTACAGTGAATAGTCTGACGTTAGGAGAAAAGTGAGTGGACTGGGTTGTAGTAGGAAGTCAGAGAGGTAAGGAACAAGGTGATTGGGTGCTTTAAAGCCAATGGAAGGGCAACCACTGGAGGTTCTTGAGGAGTGGGGGAACAATGACTGAACATTTTTTAGAAAAATGATCTGGGCCGCAGAATGAAGTATTTACTGGAGTTGTGGAAAGACAGGATGTGGGGAGGTCAGTGAGAAGGCGAATGCAGTAGTCAAGGTGCATACAGGAAGGGTTCAGTAAGTACCATTGATTGATTGATTAATACAATATGAGTGCTTATTCATCCACAAATCTATCTTTTAATTTTCTTCTTCCTCCTATCTGAAATGTACTTCACATCTGACTCCCCTGCTAGTGTGTGGGCTGCTTGTTGTTTTAAAATCATTTCCTCTTTCATACTAAACGCATTTCTCAACCTTGTCGGTGGCCAATGTTTCGACCACAGTTTCGATATGAAATGTTGGGGAATTTGGCCAGGTCAGAAACGGCTCCATGTTATTTGTTCTGGGGGAGGGAAAGTCACAAACAGGCAGTAGGGGCTGAAATTGAGCTTGCTGAGTCACCTCGGGTAGAACTTGATAGAGATGGTCCCAGCTATTTATTATTCGACAGCC